>NW_006763300.1:60564-371716 GCF_000218685.1 Serpula lacrymans var. lacrymans S7.9
CATTCCACTTTGTGAATGTAGTCCTGGATGCATGCATGCTTGATTGCTGGAGGTGAGTTATTGTGACATTGAGTTTGTGTTGTTGGCTCATTAATAACAGGGTACAATTCAGAGCCAGACCTGTTTATCCATTTCAAAACCATGGCAATCTGCAATGAACTCCCAAGTGTTGATTCATTGCATAGTGTGGGTGTAACCCTGCACCTGAAATATAATAGTATCAATAGCTATGAAAATGCACTGCAAGCACATCAACCTAACAAGCCATTGTTGGTGAATCTTGGATCACTGTGGTCCCCCAAGACCCTTATATTTCTGTGACTTTGGCCACATGCCAGAGCAAGCAAGCTGCAAACAAAAAAAGGAACAGTTAGACAAAAAAAAAGCAGAAAAAAAGGGCTGGCCCAGAGAAGAGACTAATCAGCCCTTTGAGGGGGACCGCACACTGGCACAAGCCATACAGTTCATGTCAGACAGCCTTGGAGCTCGTGAATTTGCCTATGCTGTCACTGATGGCAACACTGAATGGGTATACAAGCACTTGAAAGTGATAGTATTCAGTTTTGCAGGTTCCTTGCACACAAAGTACTTCACATATCTTCTTGAGATGATATGCACACTCCAATATGAATGCAGTCCTAAACTATGAGATGCCATCTTGAAAAACTGGCTGGTTAACTTGAAGGGAATGCCTGGATCCTTTTGTGGTGCCGGTGACTTATTGCAAGAGCACTACAACCTCCTCCTTCAAGAATTCTTGGTCCATATTGATATTCTGTGGGATGGTGAGCTCATGTGTAACATCATTTCACAAAATGTTAATGAATTAGCTCAAATGAAGAAGGATATGCTGACAAATTTGGGACTTGCCCACCGCACAAACAAAGAACCTGAGCCTCATAATAACCCCAAAATAGAAACATTACTTCAAACCTACTGTGAAACCGAGCTTCACTTGTTTTGGCAACAAAGAGATTATGGGGATTGTGAAGTATGCAATTTTGAAAGAGGCATAAAAAAGCTAGCACATGGGAGAGTCAAAAAGTGGATTGACAAGACAACCAAGTCTTGTGGCTTGATGGTTGGCATACAGAAAGTACACAATGGTGGAGATAGCAATAGAATGGAGGCTCAAACTGCACCAACAGAAGAGCAGTGGAGTAGCGAGAGTGATGCTGAAAGTGAAATTGAGGAAGAACATGAGTTTTTACAAGACTTGCCTAACCTTGGTAATTGTTTTATTGTTGAAGGAGATTTGATACTAGATTATGCTGATGATGAGGAAGATGAGCACACTGCTGTACTGCAGATAAACAAGTTAGGAAGTGATGGTGAGGATGTAGGGGATGAAGACACTGATATTGATGACAAGGGTAACTAGGGTCCAATGACCATGTTCTCCTGGTTCTGTAGATCAAGATTAGTGTGTGTTATGTTCACTAGTATTAGAATGCTTACATTATTGTGTTTGCACATGTGAGGCTGCTGAGATGACTCAATCATTTGGCTGAGAGTGGCCCCCCGCTTGCATTTGGGTGATGTCAAAGTCTGGAAATCCACAAATGACTGGAGAGGCTTTCAGACAATGTCAGAAATGATAGGGCCTTGCTGAGTATGAGAGTTCTATCTTGCATTGTATACAAGGACATTGTCTCTGGGAAAAGGCCATCAGCTAAGCAAGAATACAGAAAATAGACGGGGTAAGATTGCTAAAGGCGTCTGGGAGAGAACTGAGTAGAGTCCTTATGTCCAAACACCTATGCGTTGTTCAACCCGCAGGGATCAACCAAGGGATTCAGAAGAAAGTGCTGAAGACTACAATAGAGTGGGTCCGCAGGTCAGTTTGCAGAGTCCGCACTTTTGAGTCTAAACAGAGCGGATACATCACAGCAAGTTGTGATCTTGCTGGAAAGGCAATAATACAAGTGTGGGAGTGATAATATGAGCTGAGGATGAATATAGAGTGGAGAATACAACACTGCAATGACTCCTGAGAGTCCACATTTTGGGTCTATATGAACAGAACGTCACAACAAGCTCGGTGCTTTGTTGGAAATTTTGGTTATATGGCTGTGGGACGTCTACAACAATTCTGAAGTGACTATGGCGACTTATTCAGACAAATTCTGAGTATATGGGGGATCAAAAGATAGATTTCCTTCCTTTTGGAAGTACAGTTTTATAGCAGTACCAAAAAGGAAATAGCAAAAATAGTGTAAAACATATGAGAACCAATAGGAGAAACAAAGGATAAACATTAGAAAGTGTCCATATGAAAATGTAAGAAAAAGCGAGTCATATCCTGCTAGTCTGACGTCCAGACTGTTCCATACCACGAGGGACAGCTCCTATATTCCATAAAAGGAAAGGGGTAGTTGATCTGTGGACAGTTGTAATGCTCTGGAGTCCATGTGGAGTCTTGCACGTGCGTGGAGTGCTGAATTAGCTCCTTGTCTGACGGGTCCAAAGTCCAAAAAGTGCGGACCCTATATGTCCGCAAATGCGGACTCTATGTATCCGCAAATGCAGACTCTATGTATCCGCAAACATGGACTCTGCGGACTGTTGCATATTGATGCATGGTTTGTCGTAGAACTGGATTGATATGTTGGGAAATAAAGGGATTACTATGCCAGCGTCTAAGTCAACTCTACAACGGCACAGCTGAGAAATTTACCTTGTTGTACCTGTCTCTATAATAGAGATGTCCTCGCCCTTGAGTTTGTCCACAACCAATGCCTCACATTTCTTGCATTTGTGCTTGGGCCTCTGCATTAATATTGGCTTGGTTGATGTCACATGTACACCAAAGGTCAGATTTTATAGCCTGCATTGTGGTCCACACAAGGCCCAAATAGGGCTTAATGAAGACTTTGGGCTGAGATTAGCAATCATGTTGATTGAGTAGATCAACTCATGGCTGTCCATGAGGAGTTTGATGGTTAAGTTGGGAAGGAACACAAAGGATGGGAGTATGTTTGTACCAGTGTCACCAACAGTATCAAAGATTTCAAGGTGACAGTTTTGAAGGGGTTTGGTGGCATGCTCATGCATGTCCTTGGTAATTGACTTCTTCTTAGGCATGGCCTGGGCATCCTCTTTTTGACACGCAGCTTCAGGGCCTGTGTTAAAAGGAAGAGCACATGATGAAGGGTCCTCCTGACTACAGCCAAAACACTGGCAAAAAGAAGTTATAGCTGGACGTGGATGGCTCATACAGGTGGAACAAGTGCACTGTAAGTCTTTACAAGGATTGTTGTACAGTCAATTTTGTTCCATGGCCTTACATGTACAAGGTGCCAGGATGAGTTTTGCCATGTTTATGTCCATTGTGATGCCGTTGCCACTTCTCTTCTTTCTGATGGCCACATTGCCTCTAGCTTGTTCTGAGTGATATACATAATGCCCCATCTCTCCTTTTGTTGTGTCCTGTCAGGCCTTATCCTGCCAACCTTCTGGTGGAATTCATCAGCATTTTGCACCACTCCCATCATCACAATCAAGGTAAAATTGATAGGGTCATACCCAACACAGAGTCCATTGGTTGTATTGATTATGCGTGTTATGGGGTTTTCATGAAACAGTCTCCGGGTTTCAATATTGTACTTGGGTGAGTTAAGGGAATTGTACATTATGGAGATCCAGACTGGATTGTTCAGGTGCGTTGGCCCATAAATATGTTTGAAGTTGGGAATTGAAGGTATATTGTTGGGCAGAAAATGATGGTTTTGTGGTCAGAGTGGAGGATCCATTGCAGCTGGGAAAAGTTCCAACCCCCAAGTCCATGCTTCAACTCATGTATTAACAGTTGAACATCTAGGCGTAGGTTGGACCTTTAAATGAGGTGGTATTCTCCTGCTTTCAGTCCAAGGAAGTTACATATCTGGTCCGTTGTCATCCATTGTTAGGCCTGAAACTAGTGTGGCAGTAACGGCAATCTGCACAACTTGGGGGGCATTTGGGCAGCAATGTACCATATCTGTAAGAAGGCATTTTGGAAGCTATTGCCCCAAGTATCCAGTAAGTGGATCTCATCTATTCCTAATGCAGTTAGTTGTGGCCACAATCCTTTGTCATGCAGGAGCTCCTCAAAAAACTGTGACGACAGCTGTTTGAGTGACAGAAGGATTATTGAGGCTTGGTGGTGAGTCATATGCCATAAATTTTCTTGCCTTTTTGTTCAAGCTTCATGAAGGGTGTGGCTTAGTCTCTGTTGCTGACCTTATACAATACATGTGACTGTCAATATATGATACTAGTAGTCGGTATATGAAGACAACAATATTGGTAATAAGGTCTGCTCCGAATCTAAGGCCCTTTGTGGGAACCCCCCACTCAATGTCTTTCAGCCACACAGTAGAGAGCTATTACAGCTCCGCAACAGCTTAGAAGCAGTTCCAACCAACCCCGCTTAGACATTACCCCACAATGAAATCAATCACTTCCCAAAGTCCTGTGCAAAGCCTCGTGTACAGATAATCAGTAGCTTAATAGTATTGATCAATTGATGTACAGTAGTTACAAAAATCAAAGCCGTTTCCCATTAATCATGTCCCAAACACCCCAGCAAACACCTCGCTGAACAGCACAAACATCAAGCCAAAAGCTTGAGGATGTGTTGGCAAGTATCTATGATGCTCGGTGATCTCTGGCCAACTTTTTGCATCATCTGTTTAAAACAAAGAATGAGAAAGGAGAGAAACTTGAAGGATCCAAGAGATACTCACACATGGTAGTGTCTCTGATCAATGGGTCATGCACAGGCTCACCCACATTGGTGGTGGTTCTTGAGCTGATATACCAACAAGCAAAGAGAATCTCCCTTTGGATGGATGACCCCCTGGTAAATCAAATCTACATACCAGGGAGTGTTAGCTTCAATCAAATTCAGCATGCAAGCCTTGCACTCACTGCCTGGGCCCTTGAACTTGTTGTTCACCAGATCCATGCTGAGTCAAACAGGATGATCTCTACAGAGGCAGGTCTACAAGTGTGGGCAGGCACTACCCATGAGGGACGTTGGACACAAGGTACCCAGGTCACATGGGATATTGTAAACAACTTCAGTTTTGCCAAGCTTGAAACCACCATACGGAAGCATGCACCTGTATTTTGGCACTTGATTTGCTCCTACTGCAACTCCGAACTTGTTTATGGAGACAACTATGTCCTGCGTACAAACCGGCCTCAAAATCTGGTAGGTGGACTTGTCATATGGCTGGTCCATTTTTAATCAGTTCTACAGGGTGCCATTGATAGTATAATATCACTTACCTTTATACGTTCAAAAAGCGCCAGCTATGGTGCATTGTGTCGGACCTTGTACCTATTTGCAGCTAAAGCCAATTGCTCAATCATTTGGGTTGAGAGCCAACTAAGAAGTGTATGATTATGGACTATTGTTACTTAAATGAGTACACGGTTAAAAATGCATATCCACTGCCTTTAATCAGTTAGCTAGTAGACAAGTTAGCTGGAGCCAAGATCTTAACAAAGATGGATCTCAGATGGGGATACAATAATGTACGCATCAAAGAAGAAGATGCTTGGAAGGCCGTGTTCACGTGCCACCGAGGATCCTTCGAGCCCCTCGTTATGTTCTTTGGGTTGACCAATTCACCGGCAACCTTCCAGAGCATAATGAACAAAATCTTTGCGGATATGGAAAACTGTGTTGTCATTTACATTGACAATTTGTTAATATTTACGAAGTCGGACAATGAGGCTGAGCATGACAGGATTGTGTAAGAAGTCCTTCAACGCTTACAGGAACGGGACCTATTTGTCAAACCCAAAAAATGTAATTTTAAAGTGAAGGAAGTAGACTTCCTTGGTATAATAATAGGCCAGAACAGAATCAGGATGGATCCTGAGAAAGTTCAAGCTATATTGGATTGGCCAGAACCTACTCGTGTCAGAGGAGTTAGGGCCTTCCTTGGCTTAGGCAACTTCTACCGAAGGTTTATCAAAAACTTCGCAAAAATCACAAGACAGTTGAACAATCTCACTAAAAAGGATATTGTTTGGCACTGGGGCGCCAAAGAACAAGAAGCTTTTGATAAGCTTAAACAGGTGTTTACAATGGCGCCCATATTAGCATTTCCAGAATTAGACAAAGAGTTCCGGCTAGAAACCAACTCTTCTGATTTTGCTACTGGGGCTGTTCTATCAATTAAATGCCCAGATAATCTGTGGAGGCCTTGTGTCTATTTATTGCATAGTTTGTCACCTACAGAGTGCAACTATCAAATTTACAATAAATAGATGCTCATGAGAGCTTTAGAGCACTGGCTGCACTACTTAGAAGGTGCTAGGCACCAATTTGGAATTTGGACCAATCATAAGAATCTGGAGTATTTTATGACAGCCCAAGACTTGAACCAAAGATAGGCCCACTATGTGGTGTACTTGTCTAGGTTTAAATATAAATTAATTCAAAAGCCAGGTACTTCTATGGGGAAAGCGGACACTTTATCTAGAAGAGAGGATCATGCCAATGGCATCAAAGATAACAACAAAGGCATCACCCTGATAGATCAATCCAGTGTTGCCAATGTTTGAATTGGACAAGGCTCTGGTCTTCTAGAAGTCTTCAAGAGAGACATCTCCTCAGAAGAGAAGGTGCGCCTTGATAGCAATTTACATTATTTATGGGAAGACGGGCTCTTCCATTACAAAGACAAAATCTATGTCCCTAAGTCCGCAAGGATCAAGGCAATAGATAGACATCATGACACTCTAGTGGCTGGGCACCCTGGGTGGCAACGAACAATGAAGTTGATCTCCAGAAACTACATGTGGCCTGGCATGGTCAAAGACATACAGGAATATGTAAAATCCTGTCTGAGATGTGCCATGGCAAAGAACTCCGAGTCACATCAACCGCTGGCTGGTAAACTTATGCCAAATCCGATACCAGCTGGTCCCTGGCAGGACATATCGGTTGATTTCATGACAGATCTACTCAAATCAAATGGGGATTCAGTAATGGTGGTAGTAGATCGCTTTTCCAAAGAAGTGGTATTCATTCCCACCAACAAAACCATGACCGCTGCTGGTACGGCAGATCTATTTAAAGATTTTGCATGGTCTATCCATGGGTTACCGGAAACGGTTATCTCTGATAGGGGACCACAATTTGCTAGTGAATTTACAAAAAAAACTTTGCCGGATGCTGGGCATCAAACCTAAAATGGTGTTCCATCTGCAGACTGATGGGCAAACAGAGAGGCTCAATCAAGAATTAAAGCAATACCTCCGCATATTTATTAATGACAGGCAGACAGATTGGGCCAAGTGGCTAAAGATAGCCTAGTTCCCATATAATATCAAACAGTTGTCGGCTACAGAAAAAGCACTATTCGAGGTTACAAGATCGTACCTTCCCAGAATGGGTGTAGAACCTGGCAAAAGCAGGAACAAGGCTGCTGAGAACATGGCTAAAGACATGAAGTCTGTCTTAGACAAAACATGCAAGGCGCTATTCAAAACTGCAGAGCAGATGAAAGACAGGGCAGAGCGTAGACACTCTAAGGCTCCTGACTACAAGGTTGGCGACCTGGTCTGGTTAGATACAGACCACTCAAAATTAAAAGATTGGCAGTCTAGAAAACTGACCAAAAAGTGGATTGGTCCTTACCGGATTAAGAAAGTCAAACCCAATGCAGTGGAGCTGAAACTCCCAAAATGGATGAGGGTAGTACCCACGGTCAATATCAGCCATGTGAAACCTTACAAAGGGCCGCTGCCGGGACAGCGTGTGGACCAGCCCGGACTGATTGTAGTCACCCAGGAAGGTGAAGAAGAGTTTAAAGTCAAACAAGTGGTGGATGCACACTTGAAGCGTGGAAAACTGGAATTCCTAGTCCTATGGAAGGGCTATGGAGATGAAGACAGAACATGGGAACCAGAAGCCCATCTGAATAACTCCCATGATGTTGTTCAAGAGTTTTATTCTAAGAATCCCTCGACTCCTAGGAAGCTTAGAGGCATGGATTCAAACCTTTTTAATTCCCTTTTTCAACCTATGCCCAAAAATTTAACTACTACCTCCGGCATCTGGTCTCGCCTGGAACACCCCACGAACAACCAGACCACTCCACTGTTCTAGGAGGCAAAGCCCATAAACAAGTTCCGTGGAATCTGGGAGGATTGTGTGTTAGTTTGTTTTGTGTGTGGTTTTCTAACAACAGTTCTCATCATCGACATCGCGCTGCACTGCCTTTTTCTTATTTTAGCTACAAGTCTCTCATGCAGTGGAGCTGGTCACACGGGCTGTGCCCCATGACATCATCAGCCACTGCCTCCATCAACCGTATAGTACATATGTACAAACAAACCTGTAGTAGTATATATACCCCAATAGATCAAGGAGACTCCTCAGTGAGTTCTCCTGTTGTTTACCCACAACTAACTTGGTCTTATCCTAAGGGTAACCACTCCCCTCACTTCTTTACAGCTTCGTCTGAGTTGTGCACCAGAGTATAGAAACTTTGGTTGTAACATCCTTGTGGTCTGTCAGTCGGCATAACTCTACGCTCCATTTCCACATGGTACTCCGGTTGTCTGCTCCAATACTCCTGCACCAGACTCCTAGTCCGCCATACATTTCTCCTTGCACGTTCTAGTATTCCTTGTGGACTCTGTAGTTAGACCTTATGATACACTCCTTGCACATATGTTCTCCTCTCGCTAGATAAATGTCCGCATGGAACTCCATACATACATTACAAGTTACTCCTTACGAGCTCCTGCTCCCCCAACAGTATACAAGCTGTAACTCCTGTACTCCGTTTCTGCAGTTTGAATATTGACTAGATTCCCTCACTTTCTTACCAGTCCTTTTCTAAAGTCCTTTCCAATCCTTTGCCGAAAGATCTTTACTCTGCTCCCTTTCATCCTCTACTTCTTCTCTGTCCACTTCCAACAAGTTAGGGACCAAGGTCCGTGGAAGGGTCTGGCGCATGAGCTAAGTCAATTCCCCATCTCATCCTTTGTACTCCGTTACTCCAAAAAGGCCATGGTTCTAACAATGTACCTACATATTTTCTAGTGTTGATGTCAGTATAGTATTATGAAATGAGACTTTGAAATCTCACCTTAGATGCAGCCGCAGACCATAACCCACCCTTTTCTGCCCAGTTCTCAAACAGTGCTTGAAGACAGACCTCTTGTTCATCCTTTGATCAATATTTGGCATTTTTTCTGTGACCTGAAGCTTGTGAAATCAGATTAGCTTCACTAACATCATAAGCCACAGCCAAGCACCAAGGATTTTTGGTCCCATTAATGATAGCAGCAAGATATCTACAGAAAATGTTAGTTTTGGTGATTCTGCACTTAGTTGTGCTATCTATTTTCCCTTATTTCTAAATCACTTTCCTCTTTATTCCTTTTGCTCTATTGTTCAGTATTCACTGAGCATTCTATAATTTCGCCTTTGTGGCTGATTTGTTTACCTTTGGTTACAAAACTTCGGATTAGTATTGCAGAGTCCAGTATTCCTATTCTTTAGTTACTCATACTGGACTCTAGGTACTGTACACATTCTGTACTCTCTGATAATGAAGTTACTCGTACTGGACTCTAGTTTTGTCCCTGTTAGCTCTCAGCAAGTGGCTAGACACTTCCCAGAAGTTCTCAATTGAACAGAAAATGTGAGTGAAAGCCAGTACAAACTGATTTAAAGCTGAGTCGTGCTCGCCTCATAATGAAGTGAAATATATCCAGGCAAACTTGCGTGTCTGGCATTGATTTCTTGACTGTGCTGCGTACATGACAACAGTTGTTGACTATAACCATCAGTGAAAGAGGTTGGTTCAATTCTTTGTAGCAACACTTCAAATCATCAAGTGGTTCTTCCATTTTGGCATTTGCTTGAGTTTGAAAAAGTCTCTACTCAGTCCCACATTAGCAAAAAAACTGGTATCATCAAATTAACACTTACCAGCACAGTATTTTGTTTTCTTTGTTTATTGCAGTAAGCATCTCTCTCTTTATCCTCACTTTTTGCTTGTCAGCCATTGTGGCCTTCCCCACAGCTTTGAATGTGTTGTTGAGCAAGATTCAGGCTCCTAATCCCCACATCAAGATCCACCTACAGCTGTGAAAAAACAAGTACCAGGACTCACCGGATAAGGTGCACAATATAGTCAGAGGGCTCAACTGCACATATCCGTTTACTAACCTCAAAATAGATATCAGTGATTGGCTTATCCCCATATGCACTGCTTATGTATGGTGCCGAGAACTCCACAAGTGGCCCACATGGCTCAAAGGGCAAGTGCTGGCTTCTTTTCTTTTGGAAACTTTGAAAATATTCTGATAAGCGCTGATGGTACTCTAGCAAATGGAGTTTTGGAAATAATATGACATACACTTGAAGTTCTCTGCCAGTCCAGCCAATGTACTCAAAGGACAAAGCTCAACAATCAGATTAAAGAGGCTGCGTGTAATCCCACATTGTTTGAAGAAGACCGGAACACGGCCTGTTAAATTAACTGGGTAACTATATATATTTCCACTACAGCTTTGATGAGACTGACAAGGAATCTGCCAAAACTCCCACTTTTCCCAGAACAAGTGGCTTGTTATAGCAAAACAGTACATCTCTTCACCACTCACCACCTTTAGGCCCCCCATAGAGCTTATTATTCTCTTTACAAACATTGCATTGCAACTGCACTCAAGTTGCATATTCTTCTCTTTAGATCCCATAAACATCATGATGGCCAGTTGATGTCCAATCTCCCCACTTAATATCAGTAGACTGGCATCTTGGAGAGCAGTTGAGGCTATTATAATAGAAAGGGTGAATGACAGTGATTTCTTTCAGGTAAGCAGTTCCAGGCATATTCCGGGAGGTTTTTACATTTCTCTGAGTGCAAGAACATAGAAGGTGTGAATCGGGGACCGTACATTGGTACATAGTTCCTTAAACTCGAGGGAACTAGCCCACTCTTGCTGTTGGGGTGGACTGATGTGGCCAAGTTCACATAGTCAACATACTCAATAATGTGTGCCTCCCATTTGTATTAGGCTGTCTGGAACTCACTAGCTGATGTTGGCGGACTATTTTCCCATATTTGGACTCGTCATTTAATCTTGGTTCCTTGGTTCCTTGGTAAGTCATCCTTGTTTTCTTCCTTATCAAAAATAACTCACAGATGTGTTCCACTCATTCCAAAATTTAACATGTTCACCAGTGTTAGGCAACAAATATGAAGCTATATAACAACACCCAATGTCTGGCCAAGTCCTTGCTGAAAGGCGGTGGATCAGAGTATGAGAGTTGAAGAGTATCTGTATAAGCACAAATCCAAACTAATATTGAACTAAAGAATAATACATCGAGTATGTACTTCCTTATATAGTGAACAACGATGGTCAGACCGAGAAAGGGAAGAGTTAAGAAAGTGGTCTGACCAATTAACTAACCAATAAGAAAAAGAAAGAGAAAGTGGTCCGATTCATCGTATTTACTAATTGCATGAGAGAAAGTATTGGTAAGAGGTGTATGATTGGCTGTATCAGTAAGCCCATGAGAAGGCGCTGACTCATAGCCTTCCTTGCTTATCAATATCCCTCCGAAGTATTCCCAGACATAGCATTGGATCATTGCTATGTCATCTGGATATCTTCTTGAGGGTCTACAACTGTTCTCCTTTGTTGTAAGTACAATAGGATGCGAGTATGAATGGAAAATAAGAAGAAAAAGGATAAGAGTAATAGAATGCCGACCGTAATCTCTAGTCCAAGAGCGAGAGGAGTGATAGGGAATGAATTGGATAATCACAACATGATGGGAATACAATGAGAAAAGAGAAAAATTGATCCCTCACACACCGGTGATCACTGAAGCACAATGGGCACACTGCCTCGCCCTCACTCGTGAACAAACCGACATTGTAGACACCACTGAATTGATGTCAGATAGGCACACTTACTTTTATCTATTCCATCAGTCTAACGCCACCTGCCCTAATGCCACCTACTCTTTGGATACATTCCATTGCTGGCAACAATCGCTTCTTGTTGCCGACGGACTACATGCAGTCACCGTCTCACTAGCTTCATTAGTAGAAGAGCTTACGTGGGACAATAATTCTGTATTGAGTATTGGAGCGACTTTGCTCATGGAACACTTGCAGATAGCATCCCTGGAACAACACTTGAGGAAGAACTGCAAGGATGGAGAGAGAGAAGCGGTTGAAGCCTTCCTACGTTTAGGAGGCCAGACAGTATGCGACAATACAAGGAATATCCTCGCCCAACAAGGGTATCTCACCTCCCCTCCCCCAGATTTGTTGTCCCTACCAGCCATAATGGGACACACATTTCCAGGGCGCCACCCCCCACACTCGCCGCCGCTGCCTCCACCAGCATCTTGCCCATCATTGCCAGGTCTTGTTCTACCCGTGCCCGCTCCACCATCCCCAGCACGTTCCTCCATAACCAACTCAATAGTCCCCGCAGCCAATGCAGTCAAAGAATTGCAGGACATAGCAATTCCTATGCGACCAGTGACACCCCTCCCCCAACTCCCTCAACCCCGTCGCAACTGCCAACTATGCCACCAGCGCCCAGAGCCGGTACTCCTTATCCCTTTGGGTTGCACTCCCTGTGTGTAGCGCACGAATCAGAGACAGACCCCCATATTGAGCAATAGCTCATCTCTGGATGGAAGGTTGTTGAGGGACAGTGAAGGTGACACCCCATCCTCGGGCAGTAGAAGCAAAAGGCCCTCGCCAATCTCAGACTATTCTAATTCTACTCATTCACAATCCTCTTCTGAATGACAATGTTGCCCTCATATTCAACAATGTTATGCCTGTCAAGATTCTGGCCATCGTGCCATCTATTGTTGTTATTATACTTGTTCTATATGCGGATTGGACGCCCACGGACACCGCGCTAACAAATGTAACCAACAACGGAAATACCCCTTCACTGCAGACAGTTGGGGATTAGACAATATGCATAACAATCTAGACGAGGACGCACGGTACAACGTAGACGGAGAGCTAGGAGACTTTGGAGCAGTCTGAACCTAAAGAGGGGGTAATGTTACGAATTATGTTCCCTATAGACTTTATTTCTTCTCAGAGTAGCTACCTACCGCTACTCATTCATACTTTCCCACACTTGTTACCTATTATGGTCTCACCCATCATTGTTTGTTCAACACAAACACCTGCCCTAAAGTAGACAGTATATATACATGCCTGTATTGTAGTTACATCTCCAATATGATTGTACCCTTCAACAGTGCAACTTGGTATTCATCAGTAGATCCTCATCATCAGCATATGTCTCAAACCCGTAATTCATGGGCTTATCAGAAACCGCTTCATTGCTAGAAACCCCTTGTTATCAGGCTTGTACATTCCAAGCGTAACAGAAAGCTTATACAAAATTGCTGAACTGTTCAATTGCTTATATACTGCAACACTAAGTATGTTATGCCTTTTACTTTGACAGTTAGTCTGACAAAGTCTGGCTATTTAGCAAAAGGCACTCCAATCTGTTATGGAAAAGCTTAGCCTTGAAAGGTGATTGCGCATCAAATTGGGAGGACAAAGCCTTCCTGCACACCTGATCCTGAAGACAAGAAGAGAAGAAATAATGGTGGGCACCCACCTGATACTTCTCGTGAACTTCTTAAGGAGAAGAGCCACCGCAAGTCCCTAGCAAAAAATGAACAAACTCTAAACCAACAAAAAAAAAAAGACACAATTGATGTTAGCTACCCCTGTACATTGCTTCCTTATTATCATCATGCGACAGTACTTCACTGGTTTAGCCTTTGAAAGGCATACAATTGATGAGATCAAATCAAGAATATGTAGTAGACTGCCGTTGCTGATATTTCATAGGGGCCATGTGGTACTTGAGTTTTAGTGGACCTGTGTTCCTCGTAAATGTGGCCGTTTCATGCCGATTTTGTGGCACCTGCCGACCATTCTCACGTCTTGTAAGCTTTATTGGCGCCGAATGGGGGGCTCCTGCGAGCTTTATTGGCGCCGAATGGGGGGCTCCTGCGCGCCACCCTTAGTAAGCAAGGGAGACTAGGAACTTCCTGGGAATGACCAATTTTTCCTAAGGAGCATTATAGCAGTCACATGATCAGGTTCACATGTAGGCACATGTAGGCGCCAGTTTATCGCGATTGCCACATCTTTTTATCCATCAGCTTTGTTTCATCCAAGACAAACGCCATTCACAATGAGTCAAGAACCCCCGCGTTCACCTGAGTCATCCGCATCAAAAACGCGGGATTCAAAGCTAAACATAACTCCTCCTCGCCTCCCCAATTTGACCTCTCGCGAAGTGAAAAGCACTCCTCTAGCCAAAAGTACACACACGTCACAAAGGTATTCTGACCAAAACGTGATGCTTACAGAACGGACAAAACGATGTCAAAAGATGATGGAAGAACTGGTTTACTATGAACTACATGATGCACGCTTCGAGAGCAAAGAGGTGATGGGGCGCTTGTGTTCCGCAGATGATGGCGTTACGCACCTTGTCCTGGAAGAACTCAGAGAACAAGGAATTTTTTCTGACCAAGGGTTTAATTTTGATCAAGAAAATTGGCCCCCAGCGGGGGCGGGAGAGAGTACCTATTATTTACCATTCACAAAACTTCTGAACCGGATCATCAACACTTCCGAATCTCACCTTTCCGCAGACCCTAAAATCCCTAAGGACCGCTATTATCACGGTCTACGCTTCTACAGTTACAATAAAGAAATGAAGGGCGGGACTACCCATGCATTGAAGCCAGATTTAGTGTCTTTAAACGGTGTCGCCGACGAATCTGAGCTGGATGGTCGGGTGTCGTGGCAAGATCTAGCTATCGCGTGCGAGGTGAAGGGCGACTGGAATGTGCTGCTCAAACAGGCTGGTACCTACGCACGATGCACATTCGTTGCTCACGAGAACCGTTACTTCGTTTTGGTTATCGGCTTCAACCACAAAACTTCCGAAGTTCAATTCTACTTCTATCAAAGATATGGCGTGATTTGCAGCTCTGCGCTGAGTTTAAAGACAGAAGATGGCTTTGCCGCTTTTGTCAAGGGAATAGTGGGCATACTTTCATGGGAAAACGATTCGAAGGCTGGGATCAATCCATCGCGGAACAATCACTACTTCTTGATCCCAAACTGGGGTCTTTACGAGGTCGTTGACTTACTCTGTCGTTGCCAATCTATTTGGGGTCGTGTCACACATGTTTATCATCTGAGGAAGGTCGATGAGGCGAAAAAGATATTTGATGATCGACTCAGCAATGTCATAGACCTTACGATAGATATTTCCACCGCTCGATATCCCACCTCCACTTCACGCCCGCGCACTGAAGGCATCGTACCTTCTTCTAATTGAACCTCTACCGTCTCAAGTATTGGGAAACGATCACGCGAACATGCCGTTGAAACTGGAAGCAGCAAGCGCCACAAGTCAGGCTCTGCTCACCCAGCAAGCAAGCAGAATCAAGGCTCCGAGAAGCTTGAATGGCAAGAAATTGATCGCAACGATGAATCCCATCTTTTCCCAACTTACCAGCCTTCGCCCATCCCTGAACTCGACCTCTGTCCTCCGCCGCCTTCCATGATCCTGAAAGATTCATGGCCTTTGGACGGCCATGACGAGATTGAAGTTTTTCGTTTCACTCAAGGAGAGATGGGAATACCTGAAGTTTACGCCCAGTACACAGTTGAACATGGTAAAAAGGGGGCGTGGGTTGAGGAGGAGATTAGAAAAATATTTCTTCTGGAAGAAATAGAATTCATATACAAGGGGTCAAAAGATACACCATCGAAGGGACCCAACAGTCAGGCGGAGAAGGAAACACAATCTAAGATGGAAGATCAGGAGGAAGGCAAGAAGATGGAGAACAGAGTACATAAGCGACTGATATTGAAAACGGAGTGCTGTAAGTTCCAGACGGCTGCGGGGCCGTACCAATTCTTAGAAGGCATGTTTCATGGAATGATGGGTGAGTATTTCCCCGTTTTGACGTCGCTCAGGACTGATGCTCCCTTTCTAGGTCACTATAATATGTATAAGGATGGATGGCTGCACCGCGATGTCAGCGATGGTAACGTTCTATTGTTACCAGAGCCCGAAATACGAAAGCCTCTGACACGGTAGGTCCTCTTAAATTGATAATGAGCTCAAAGCGGTATTGATGTCAAAGTATTCTAGGTTCGAATGCACCAAGAACTTGACAAAATGTGTGGGCGTGATCTCTGACGGCGACCAGGCAATCAGATGGCGAGAGCTAGATCGCAAGCTTGAGAAACATCGTTCGGTAAGTAGCTTATCTTCGGGTTAGCCTGTTATTTAGTCTTCAAATCTCTTCAGGGAACACTCCCTTTCATTTCTAGGCGGATGCTGAGCGCGTGGGATGATGATGAACCCATACTTCATACATTTGCGGATGACTTGGAATCTTTCTTCTGGGTGATATTATGCGTGTTGTTGAGCATTGGCGCCGAGCGCAATAGTTTAACAGGTAAAGAGAGAAAATGGCTTCTTGAAATACTCGCTGCAGACGATCCTCGCATGAGTGGACTCGTTAAAGGATCCACGCTGCAGATGCTGGAGGCTTCAGTCCTGAGAACAAAACACAAACTTTCCCCTGTTTTGAAGGTTTTTGTACCCTTTTTCACAGACATCATACCGCTCATGAATGAGGCTACGGAGGCTGCTGATGAGCTCAATTCAGACAACTTGGTTGAATCTCTAACGACACTCGGAGACAAATTTTACGAGATGTGGTTTACAGCTTTCCTACGTGCACTACCATCATTGCCCAAGACCTGGGACGAAGTTTTGAAACCTCCAATTTGATCACAGAGACGCTTTAACACCCGCCCATGTCGTCTCATCCTATATATCTCTGTCATTGCCCTCCCTACCATCATCTCAGGACTATCCTGTACATATCAATATGCATGTATCTACTTTGTTAAGTTAGCCGTTCGTTGCACCCTGAGAGGTAACAGTTTCATTCATTTTATTACTTTTTCCTGTAGAGACAAGATTTGAGCCCTCGGATTATATTCCTTGTCGCAGAGAAATTTTGTTCAGTATTTAAATAGAATATAGCGCATTGGATTTAATTAATGTATGGGATGGCCCCATGTTGGAGATATGAGAGAAACAAGCGTGGTATGAAGGAAAGAAGTGGCGCAAGCGCCAAACTAGGCAGGCCTAGTAGATGAAGTGGCCCGTGCACCATCAGATAACATTTCATTTTTTTTGGTTCCGTTCTCCCTTATATACGCTGTCGTCGTTAGGCAGACACCTCAGACGTTCACTTGAAGTCTGAGTTGAAATCCCTTTTATGTTAAACTTACGCGTACCTAGCTCATACTTTATTTCCGGTCTATTACCTTGCTAAATACATTATTCAGAATATATGAGACCTTCACTCAAAGTCTGAGTCCATCATCTTGCTAGATCAATAACATCCCATATATAACATGGGATATTCCTAGTCTCCTCTAAGCAGACCTCTTCGGAAGGCCGGAAAAATACAGCTCTCTGCAAAGCTGCAATTTGCGGTCACTTTACCGTTGCTAAGATATTTGTCAGTCATAAGTAGTCTGGTCCGAAGTAAGGACCTTTGGCAGGAACCCCCACTTTGGTAGTAATAGAGAAGGCACCATGAGTGGCACATTTGGCTTGAACTCGGCATTTTGTGGCTGGTCACACCAGGAAAAAGCACATAAAGGTTTCAGCTGAAATAGCTACTGTAGAGAACAAATGTTATGTACATGATCCCTACTATTGTATCACAACTACAACAGTTTTTGTAGCACCTTGGACCTATATGACTCTGAATATCCCATTTCTTTTTGCCCATGTTTTGGTTCAGGTTGTCTGCAATTTGTAGCAGTGTTTTAATTGGAGTGGCTGACAGTTTCACTATCTCAGTGGCTCAGTATCTGTTTGGGATGTAAGAAAAATTTGAAACTAGCATTGTTCGTCATCTGAGAGCTTCACTATCAACTCTACCGATTCACACAAAAGCTAAGTGGTGAGTTACGCTGGTTGAAGCAATAGCTAGCCTTTACTGTGATACTCAGCCATATTCAATTGGAGCGGTTGAGTTTGAAATCAAGGTGCAAAAGAGCTCAATATCCATGTTATTGGCACCAAAGGGGGGGTTCATGCCAAATGGTCTTACTTTGGTGCAGACCTTATTTACAAGATATCGACTCATCATATATTGAATTAGGTAAGCAAGGGAGACTAGGTTATAAGGCTTTTTTGTAATTACTAAGCCATTACTAATCAATTATAATGAATGACTAAGCCAATGGCTGATATCTTATTACTTGATAAGATGATGTTATCATTGTCAAAGTCTGTACTACAAAAATAAAGTATGAGCAAGCACAATCCTCCAGAGACTCCAGTTCAACCACATATTCATAATAGAGCTACTTCCTTGCATAGTCAAGCTTTCTGCCTATAGTTACACCATCCCCCACTCCATGTCCATTATCCACATTACTTTCCTTACCCCTGCCCCCCTATCAGTCTTCCCCCATCAGAACCCCATCTCCCCATGTCCGCACTCAATCACCCAGCTCCACAAGGCCATATACACCCAGAGAAACACCTGAACAAACATTAGAGATCCTATTTAACACTTTAAATGAGGAAACTAACTGGTCTTTTTTGCAGAACTTATGTACTATGCCTTCCGGACAACCACCATTCCAAACAACATGCCACAGTTGTGAGTTGGCTCCTAGCTGGTTGTGACCGCCATACACCAGTTGTTGTAACAACCAAGAGTTAGTTACTCTGGCGCACAACTCAGATGAAGCTATAAAGGTAGTGAGGGGAGTGGTTACCCTTTGGATAGGACCAAGTTAGTTGTGGGTAAACAACAGGAGGACTTGCTGAGGGGTCTCCTTGATCTATTGGGGTATATATACTACTACAGGTTTGTTTGTACATATGTACTATACAGTTGATACAGGCAGTGGCTGATGATGTCATGGGGCACAGCCCGTGTGACCAGCTCCACTGCATGAGAGACTTGTAGCTAAAATAAGGAAAAAGGCAGTGCAGCACAAGAGGTAGAGTTTGAACAAAATAGAAAGTGCCACATGGCACAGTGTGTGAAAACTACAGAAGAAAGTTAAAGAGGAGAATGAAATTTAAAGGTCCAAAAATTGTGTATTGTAACAGCTGCTCTGCTCAAAATGTGGCTTGAGCACCCTGATAAACGGCCTACCACATCTGACCAAAAAAAGCTGATATACTTGCTTTGCACCTCCTATAGCTTGCCCTTACTTCCTTTTCCGTACAGATAGTAGCAAAGTATTTGCTCCATGAACAAAAGAAAGCTCTTCATCCAAGTAAGCTCTTCATGCCGAAGCAAAAGGGGATTGGCTGGCCACTACTAGGTGATACAACGGCCACAAACATGCAGATGCACATGGAGACTCACCAGCCTGTATTATTATTATTGTATTATGGCACTATGTCTTGTCATTAACTACACCACCACCACACAGAGTTCAAGATCAAGTTGACACAACCAAGAAATATCGACCCCCTGCACTTGTGAGCACTAAGCTTGTTAGCCAATCGGTTAATCTGACAAACAAATAAGTTTCAACGCACATTATTAGCTCAATGGATTTCAGCAGCACCACTTGTGCTCAGATACTCCCCATTGCTCATGGGCTTCTTTATTTTGCATGTGGCACCCAGATCAGTCTATTCAACTATAACTCTCAACTTGGAAACACCATGGCCTTTAACACCATTTGTCACACCTTGAAAAGACTCTCCATGGAGCAAGCAAAGAATGTCCATGTACTGGGGAGAGACAACACACATTGGCCAATACTTTGCTTAGATAATGTTCAGATATATCACAAACAGCATGATCCAAGGATAGGACGTACTGATCAGATGAATATGGGCACTGCTGCAATGGTTGCTGAAGCTGGTGAGTATAACCCAAAAGCTGCTGATATTGAAGACAAACAGAGACACCTGGCAGAAAACAAATGGAAGGAGTTAGACGTCAGCAAGCTCCTGCAGCTGATTGACAATATCCACATTACACATATAATATTATTGCTTCAAACATTATGTCACTAGGTGCCTGAACTTCAAGTATACAAGGCCAGGGTGTCAGAGATATTCTGCACAGGGCAACAGAAAATTTCCATTACACTGGCGTAATGAACGTCGAGGCAGAACATGTCCTAGCATGCCACCAACACACCACCTCAGCATATCCTCTTGCTTTGGCTCCAGGCAGTGCAAATATAAACAGCTATATGGGCCAGCAAGGTACCACCCATTAACTTCTTGGCTGGATGTGCCTGTTCCAGATATAGGACCTGCTTCACACTGGTGATGTGAAAGGAATGAGTCCATTCACCCCTCTTTGCTTGTCTTCGACGTGTGCCAGAGTATACAAACTTTGGTTGTTACAGTTTCCTTTTGTCCTCTGCGCACAGGCACATGGGTTTGTGCCTTTGCGTGTTTGTTCCTACCAGCACGGATGTCTACATTATCAACTTACGTGCACTGCCTTGAGCCTGCACTATTATTGATGTACATATAAGGATGGGATTGATCTGTTATCTTACTTTTTTCTTACAAAAACTGTTTTGAGCCTGCATTATGATGGTGTATAAGGACTGGACTGATGAGTTTTCTCATTTCTAATGTTCAATGCTTGAGCCTATGGGTATAAAATTGTGTTCAGATTGCCCTAATCTAGGCCTATTATGGGTTCTAGAAAGGAAATGATATTCAATACCATACAGTGAAGTGGTTTGACCACTGTCCTCAGTGCTTCTTCCACTGGTTTTGAGCATGTATTGCAGAATAAATGGCAGGTTGTTTTTGTGCAGTGCTGGTCACACTTTGTTTGATGGACTGGTCCTTTACAAAATTTGGGCCTGCCTGTTCACAAAGCCCCCTGCATGTCAGTCAACAATGATCAACCTAGAAGGTACATACCTCTAAGTATAATTCTTTACTGTCAAAATCATCATGCACCAAATATGATGGTAGGTCAGCATATGGACCCCAGTTGTCCTGGTGCTCTCCAGCATTAAGGCCCCATTGATAGTAACTTGCAATGCCAGCTTGTTTTGGTACTTCAAACATTTGCTTTTCCAATAAGGTCAAACACTTTTTGTCTACATTGTCATCAGCCCAGAGGCTTGGGGCCTCAGACATCTGAAGCTCCCAAGCCTTTCCAAGCAGAGACTGCCTTTGTGATCTTTGGTCTGTATCCAAAGAGAAACCTAACTGCAATTGCAGATCATTACTCAGACGTAAAGCTATCAATAAGGTTATTGCATGTGCCAATGGCAAACATCCAACCCAAAGATCCCAGATCATTACTCAGACATGAAGCTATCAATAAGGTTATTGCATGTGCCAATGGCACACATCCAGCCCAAAGGTCCCTGATACTATTGCTATGAGCAATCTGTTGCTCAAACCAGTTGGCTATCCCTGCACAATTAATGATTCTGAGGTTGCCTACAAAAGGTATAATTCCAGAGTGCATTGCTTCAAGTGTGAAGGAATGGTTTTTCTGTTCTTCATGCCACCACTGAAAAGCAGGAAATTTAGCGTCATCCACTTCATCAGGGCTGTATAGCAGTGAAGACAATATTGCTTTTGATGGTGTAAGAGCAGCTGTATCTCAGGTGTGTATGGTACTGTGGTAAAGTTGGCCAGTATATCTTTGCTGGTTGTGATCTGCAATGGATGTACCCACTTCCCTAGCTTGATACAATGAAGTAAATCCACTATCATTACAGATGCAATAAAGGGAAAGACATACTTGTATTTGCTGTTATTACTTCCTATCTTTTAAGAGTTTGTCTACAATATCTTCCTCCAGAATGTATTCAGCAGGTCTGTGTATCTCTGTAAATGTGGACTCTTGCCACCAAACTACTTACCAAGTAAAGCCTAAGGGTGCCATTGTTTTTTCCCTTTCAGATTGGTCTGACTGGATAGTAGAAACTGCCAGAATGAGCAAGAGCTCCTTCTCCAGGCCTTAAGTTGATTTTTCTATCAGCAATCACATCTCATAGACAAGGCAGCTGAATTACTGACAAAATTTGTTCCAGAAGAGGTTTCTTGTGAAATTGATCTTTGGTTCGGCTGTGAATCAAGGCTGGTCAGAATGAAGGCCAAGAATGCTTGTGTAAAAGCTCCTCACAGACATGACCAATAGTCAGACTTGAAATTTGTGAGAGTGCAGAGATCACAAAAATCACGTTGAAATTTGATGCTTTTTCCTAGTAAGCTAGCACGACCTGCTTTTTGACATGCAATATGAGACCAATTATCACAGGTGTTGCACTGAACAATCATTTGCTCGTCAGATAAAAGTTTTCCATTTTTGCATTGTGCTCCACACCAACAGTGAAATGGAAAATTTGCTTCATCTGTGCCTACCATATATTCATTAGTAAGCTACAATTGGTAGGGATATTAGGAGACATGCCAGTTTCAGATAGAAAGCACTTGAAGATAGTCAGATCAGATATCTGAGAGGAGGGGTCCACTTTTGATACCGGGGGTCCGGTGTTACAGGCAAGAGTTTGTATACTCTGGCACACAACTCAGACAAGCAAGAGTGAAGTGAGTGGGAGTGGTTACCCCTTATGATAGGACCAAGTTTGTTGTGGGTAAACAACAGGAGGACTCACTGAGGAGTCTCCTTGATCTATTGGGGTATCTATAACAAAGGGGACAGTGTACCAAAAGTTGCGTGTGGCACACGTGGGAGCACATTCTTTTGCTTAGTATCGCTTGCATGGTTTTCGGTTAGCAGTAGAGTAGGTAGTGCAGTAGTAATGAGTGCAGTGAAAATTGCAGCCACATTGAAAATTCTCACGCTTATAAGGACAGACAGCACAAGTTCACTGACTTCTGACTGAATAAAATTTGGTCACTTAACTGTATTATTATTACTCAAAAGATAATGTGGAGCAGCTCAGTCAAGGGCAGCGGAATGCTTTTGATACCATCATACAGTCAATTTATCATAATTGGGGAACAACTTGCTTTATTCACAGTGCTGAAGGTAAGGGAAAAACATATCTCTGTAATACAATCACCATTGCTGCTCGAGCAAGAGATAATCACAATGTTGCTCTATGTGTAATACCGCAGACTTTTTTTATGTTACAATATATGTTGATGTTTGTAAAGATTCAATAAACCATTTGCTTGAATTCAGTATACTGTGCACAAGTTTAGGGCAGGCTTATAAGGACATTCAATGACAGAACTGCAAGTCAAACATGCATCATAGGATTCAAAGACTTAATATACATTACAGACAGCATAAGTTCACTGACTTAACATTTTGATCACTTAACAGTATTATTATTATTATTATTATTTAATATATAACAAAAACATCGCACCAGTGGCAGAGCCACGGGCTGGACCTTGTTTATACTCCTACAGACTATTTGTACATATGTACTATACAGTTGATGAAGGCAGTGGCTGATGATGTCATAGGGCACAGCCCATGTGACCAGCTCCACTGCATGAGAGACTTGTAGCTAAGAATAAAGAAAAGCAGTGCAGCACGAGAAAGTGGAGTTTAAACAAAATGGAAAGTGCCGCATGGCACAGTATGTGAAAACTACAAAAAAAAGTTAAAGTGGAGAATGAAATTGAAAGGTTCAAAAATTGTGTATTGTAACATCCAGTGCCAGAGTGTTATTGCTTATATTGGACCTTTCAAGATGGACATCATCCGCCTTGTTTGGCGTCTTTAGGACTTTGACTTCCAAGCCACTTGTTGCCTGTCCAGTGGAATAATTACCATTATTTGCGTCAATTGTCCCGTTTAAGTCTGCACAACTTGCTACAGCAGCAACATAGTAATCCAAGCATGACTTGATATATCAATTAGGCATTCAGCTCCACTCCTCATCCTTTATTTATAATAAGGCTTTCTTCTGTAGTGTCACTTCTGGGACTGCATCAAGCTCTGTGATAGACAGGTGAATCCCATGGATGCAAGCTCAGATTTTTGAGAATCAATAAACCGCTGCTGTGCTTTCAGACCTCCTTAAAGGTGGTACACCACTGCGTGTCTGGAGTAACCTTTTGGTAATATGGGTTTAGAGCCACTAAGATGAGTGTGAAATTTTACTATATGTTCCCAAATGCTATGTCCATTATGATGCATGCCATCATAGAGAAAAACTACATCTTGAGAATTGATATACCGAGTGATAAAGTGTGATGTTGATTGGTTAAACAAAATACAGCCCACCAGGTTGTACATCAGTCCATGTGCGGTGGCTTTGTATTTGGTGAAAGGGTAAAGTGTGGGAGAGCAGTCCTATCTTTTGCTAGGTTCTTTGGAATTGGAGGTATCTACTGCTTCCATAATCTCCAGTGTAAGCATGATTGGTAGTGAGAGGATAATTTCAATATCTTCAGCATGTCTGTTACAGAGTTTTTTTTTTTTCATTTTTTTCATGCCAGCAGCCAATAGTGGAGGAAGGCGGATTTACGAGCATCAGGGATTGAAACCACCCCAGAAAATCTCTGCAAAACTGTTTCCACATCTCTGAGCTTGATGTCTCTGCTGTTGGCATGAAGGTTGTTACTTCCTGAGGTATGGACATGATTTGGTAATGCTTCTGCTTTGAGGTGCCACTATTGCATACTCGTAATTGGATCATAAGTCCATGAAAGTAAGTGCAAGCCAAGATGACCAAAGCATCTTTGAGCCAGTGTCTTTTTGTAATGTACTCAAGCTATGCCTAAGTTAATTGGTAAGCTATCAAAGAAAATTTCAGTAAATTGACAACATACAAATGCTGGCTCAAAGCTTTTTAGTGATTGAATCACTCAATGGTCCTTTAGTTGAACTCTTAAATGATTGTGTTGCTCTGCTAAAAGTGTAGATTGTTCTGACATGTTTGAGCTATTGATGGTTCTCTGTAATTCAAGTGCCAAGTAAAGCTTGTATAATGTAAATGATGTAGAGCAGTGACAGAAGTGGATAGAGAAATCCTGAAAATTTTGCATGAATGTTTGAAAGATAAGTTCAAGAGAAGTGTCAAGCCAGCAAGAGTTATTGGACCAGAAAACCCAAAACTGTGCTAAGAAATAATCTAGACTCAAAAACAGCTAGATACCACTCATATTGTCAAAACCCTCCTTGCTTGATATATATATATGTGGCTTCTGCCTGGATAACAACTTTCGAAAGGCAAACCTGAGGATGCTCTGCAGTTCAAGTAAGCGCTCGCTGGGTTTCAAGTTGCTGAGTTTATGTTGAGTTTTTGCTCGGGTTTTGGCAAAAAAGTTTCAACAAGTCGTATTATTGACACCAGATGGGGGGCTCCTGCACGCCACTCTTAGTTCGGATCAGACCTTATTTACTGATATCGACTGTCATATCAGTAATTTGGTCTGACTGGGGAGACTAATAAGGTCTGCACCAAAGTAAGACCATTTGGCGTGAACCCCCAAATATTGGGCTCTTTTGCACCTTGATTTTAAACTCAACTGCTCCAATTGAATATGGCTGAGCATCACAGTAAAGGCTAGCTATTGCTTCAACCAGCATAACGAGCCACTGAGATAGTGAAACTGTCAGCCACTCCAATTAAAACACCGCTACAAATTGCAGACAACCTGAACCAAAACATGGGCAAAAAGAAATGTGATATTTAGAGTCATATAGGTCCAATGTGCTACATAAATTGTTGTAGTTGTGATACATTAGTACGGATCATGTACATAGCATTTGTTCTCTACAGTAGCTGTTTCAGCTGAAACCTTTATGTGCTTTTTCCTGGTGTGACTAGCCACAAAATGCCAAGTTCAAGCTGAATGTGCCGCTCATGGTGCCTTCTCTATTACTACTGAAGCGGGGGTTCCTGCCAAAGGTCCTTACTTCAGACCAGACTATTCTGGGACCCTCCCAGGAAATCTTGAGGCAATCGCCCCTTGCCTCCGTACTTCTGTTCCTTGCTTCTGAGATCTGAGCACTCATCCTGCTGCCCACATTTACATAAACTATCTGCTTCCTTGTACCAATCCACTGGTGTCCAACCGCATCTGTAAGAGATCAGCTTCATATTTGCCAAGTTTCTGGGGAAAATTGACTGATCACTTATCTCAGGCCTCAGCACGAAGAATTGAAAGTCTTGTATTAATGATAGGTGAGCTGTAAAAGTAGCACACAGAGTAGTTTTACAGAGTCTTTGGCTACTAGAAGCCTTGCCACACTATTTTCTTTATTTCCCTGCCCTCCTCGCAGATACGGAAGACCAGCTTGAAAACTTCTGCTTCATCAACATAGGTCCTGATAGATATCTTTTATCTTGGAAATTTCTAGGTCTCATCCAGCCTCCTGCGTATTTCAAGATGGCTTTGTTGTTGACTGCAAGATTTTGCCCAGGAAGTGTTACCTAACTGTAACAACCAAGAGTTAGTTACTCTGGTGCACACAGGAACACACTATAAAGGTAGTGATGAGGGAGTGGTTACCCCTTAGGCTGCAGTGAGTTAGTTGGTATACAACAGGAGGACTCACTGAGGAGTCTCCTGGATCTATTGGGGTATATATACTAATACAGAGTGTTTGTGTTTATGTACTGTACAGTTGATAAAAGCAGTGGCTGATAATGTCAGAGGGCGCAGCCCGTGTGACCAGCTCCACTGCATGACAGATTTGTAGCTAAAATAGGAATAAAGGCAGTGCAGCGTGAGAAAGAGGAGTTTGAACAAAAGGGAAAGTGACAAAACTGGATAAACCCGGTCTCTGCCAAAGCAGCCATTATTCTCCATGGAGTAACCATTGTTCTCCTAGGAGCCATTATACTGTAGCGAGTAGCACCTCCGACTATAAGTAGTAGGGGGTTTAGTATAGAAATACCTCAGTCGTTTCTATAACCTCTTGGGCAGCGGCTGAGGTATGTTAAATTACATTTATTAGAGATCACCTTAAACTAACATCCATTGTAGTTTCACTTAGGTAAATAATATAGTCGTTTCTATAGCCTCTCGGGCAGCGGCTGAGTTTCACATAGGTTTATGAGGTTATGAGCCCTGGTGCGCAAAAGCTATGCAGGAAATAATTCTTATTTGAAATGGCAACCTCGGAACCATGACCACAGCACGCGATACATCCGCATGTCCAGTTCTCACTGGACCCAACAATTTTCAGATATGGAAACTCCGGATCATCTCAAAGCTACATCAGGAAAAAGTTCTCCGGGTTGTTACTGGAGAGGAGTTTAAGCCCTCACCAGGAAAACCTACCTCCTTGGAGGATCCTGAGATCACCTAGATACTTAAGGATGAGAAGGCACATGGAATCATCCAGGACCACATCTCTGATGCCCTCCTAATGAGGACTGGAGACCTCACCAGCTCCAAGGAGTTATTTGATAAACTTGTCTCACTCCATCAAACATCCAACATTGCCTCGGCCTTCTATTCATTCCAGCAACTCACCAAATTGTCCTGGGATGGGACATCACCTATCCAGGACCACATTGCAAAAATCTGGACAATTGATTCACACCTCTCCGGAATGAAACTAGGAGTTGATACCAAACTCATGGATTTTTCTCTTCTCCAATCTCTCCCATGCACTCCTGAATGGCAAATATTTCAGTCATCAGTAATCAACACGATTGAAGAAAATAAACTTACCTTTGATGCAGTTGAGATCCGGATCACTGCAGAAGTTGCACGACAGTCAGGGAAGGCCCCTGGAGGTTCCAAATCAGCACTCAAATCCGAGGAGAAATGGTGTAACTTCTACAAAGCCAAATCACACAACACCTTGGAGTGTCGAACACTTCAGTCAGCTGAAAAAGGTCAAAGGAAGAAGGAAAAGGAAAGATACAAGGATAAAGGAAAAGAGAAGGAAAAGGCAAATACGGCGGAGAAATCATCTGGATCTGACTCCGAGGAGGAACAGAGTCATATTGCATTGGAACATGTACATATTTCCAAGCCCCCTGCTAAACGCATTCAAGCTTACCTTGTGTTGGAACCCGATAAGACCAAAACAACAATTATTATTGACTCCGGAGCAACATCCCACATGGTCCCTCACCGCTCCTGGTTTGAGCCAGGAACATACCATGTTCTGCATCCTCCGAGGACAATCAGTTTTGGGGATGAATCCTCTGTAAATGCCATTGGCATTGGAACAGTAATCCTACAAGCAACTGTTGGCAATAAGGACTACAATATTGCACTGTCAAATGTCTTACTTGTGCCAAACTTCACGTTAGCACTCGTCTCTGTCCACAAATTGTCCAAAATGGGGTTATCAACACTTTTTCCAGCAGGGTCAAATGCTTGTGAAGTTTGGAAAAAGGAGGAACTTATCCTCACTGCGTTACACAAGCGAGGACTTTATCACTTCCAAGCAAAACCCGAAATCAACCCAGAGTCAGCTTTTGCAGCAGTAGATGTAAATTTATTGCACAGGAGAATGGGACACTGTAACAACCAAGAGTTAGTTACTCTGGCGCACACAGAAACACACTATAAGGAAGATGATGTGGGAGTGGTTACCCTTTGAGCTGCAGAGAGTTTGTTGGTTAACAACCACACTCCGTCAAGACATTGTTGACTTGACAATCATGCTCTGCTTGGAAATGCTTATTTTGAGGCAGTAATTGGGCATAGGCTGTGTGTATGACTATCTTCTCTTTTTCTGCGCCTTTTTGCTGAACAGTTAGATGTGAAACCCGTTCATCTTCACCATCATCTTCTGAAGATTCCAGATAGTCTTGTGAATCTGATAGAGGAGGGCTGATCTGACAGAGTCAGAGATTCACAGCCTCAAACACTACATTGCATGAAAAAAGTCAAATGGCACTGTCAAGGCATATGAGCTGCATGCACAAGTATCACAACAAGCTACTCAGTTAGACATATTGTCACTATATGCTGTTTGCAAGCTGGCTAGATCACTGGCCAAGATTGAGCCTGTAAAGATTGATATGTGCCCAAAGAGTTGTATTGCATATACAGGTGACTTTAAGGACTTGGAAGCTTATCCTCACACCATAAAGGGTCAAATCACATGTGGGGAGAGGCACTATGTTGCTGGATCTAAAAATAAGCCCAGAGCACAAATGCTATATGTATCTTTTATTCCAATTATCCAAGCAATGTTTGCAAATAAGCAAACATCCCAACTCCTGCGATACAGGGATAGATGTTTACAAAAAACATTGAAGTTACTTGCAGTTGACTCACAAAGTTCTGGGACTCAGGCTCAGGCAAGATATTGTGATTTCCCTAGTGGGAGTGTTCATGAACACTATTATAAGGACATGGGATTATTTTAGGATGAGTGTGACATTGCCTTTGCATTATCCACAGATGGGGCCCAGCTTACAATGAAGAAGCAGTCTGATACTTAGATATTGATTCTGATATTGCTCAACATACCTCCAGAAATGAGGTACCATTCCAACAATATCATATTAACCATGACCATTCCAGGACCCCACAGTCCAGGAAGTATTGAGTCATTTATATATCTCCTTTTCCAGGATGCAGCACAGTGTAGTCAAGGTATATGGATGTGGGATGCTATAGTTTCCTCCTATTTCATAAATCACATGTACATGACTATGATTCTGGGAGATATGCTAGGCTCAGCAAAGTTAAATGGGATGGCAGGACATACTGCAAATTATGGTGATAGATTTGTTTTGGTCAAAAGGGCAAGACCCAGTCCCGAAAAAGGTGCCAAGGCTCAGTACTAATAAAACTATGTGAAACTCAGCCGCTGCCCAAGAGGCTATAGAAACGACTTTATTATTTACCTATGTGAAACTACAATTGATGTTAGTTTAAGGTGATCTCTAATAAATGTAATGTAACATACCTCAGCCGCTGCCCAAGAGGCTATAGAAACAACTGAGGTATTTCTATACTAAGCCCCCTACTACTTATAGTCGGAGGTGCTACTCGCTATAGTATAATGACTCCTAGGAGTACAATTGTGCTCCTAGGAGAACAATGGTGACTCCATGGAGTGGTGGCTAAACTCCATGGTTTTGTCACTCCCACTCGAGTGCAACCGTAGTCCCATAGCTTTAGAGAATTTCCAGTGTTTTTTGTGAGTGAGGGGTTTAGTGAGAATGTCGGCAACCATATCTCCTGTAGGAATGTATCTCATTACTGCCTCTCCCTTTGATACTAAGTCATCTCGGATAAAATGATATTTCCGTTGAATGTGTTTTGTGCGAGCATGGAACTGTGGATCTCGTGTAAGAATGATAGCTGCTTGATTGTCACAGTGCAATGTTGTAGGTCCATTTTGAGCATGTCCAATCTCTTCAAAAAATGTCTGAAGCCATGCAAGGTGTTGTCCAGCATTGCTCAATCCAATATACTCTGACTCCGTGGATGATAAAGCTACCATGCTTTGTCTTTTGCTTGTCCAGGAGATTGCTCCTCGGATGGTGATAAAGACAAAGCCTGACATTGATCAAGATGTGTCTGGGTCTCCAGACCAATCTGCATCTGAATATCCATAGAAATCCATGTCTATGGAGACATCTGTGCCATCATATCATAGTTCCATGTCCCTGGTTGCTTTCAGATATTAGAGGACACATTTTGCAGCTTCCCAGTGATGGCTCCTTGGAGCTGAGCTATGCCTGCTTAGTATTCCAACAACGTAGGCAATGTATGGGCGGGTTCCGAGTATGGCATACATGAGGGAGCCTACAATTGAGAGGTATGACACTTGACGCCCTTCAATATGCATCTCGTGTTGCACAATATCTTCCCCTGGAGCATTTGCAAGGAGTTTTGATCCATGGGCCATTGGTGTCCATACTGGTTTGCAGTTCTTCATTCCAGTACGCTCCAGGACTGTGTCAATGTATTGGCCTTGCAATAGGGATATTGTTTTGTTTGAACGATCATGTTGGATTTCTATTCCGAGGATGTATTTTGCTTCTCCAAGGTCCCGCATTTTGAATATGGATTCGAGTTTGGCTTTTGTGATATCCATGAATTTTCGGGATGAAGCTCCTAGGAGGAGGTCATCTACATAGACAACAACAAAGCATATTTGTTTGTTGTCCCGGAATACATAGAGACATGTTTCTGCATTTAGTCTTGTGAAACCGAGCTCCTGGAGCTTGCGATCAAAAGTTTTGTTCCATGTTTGACCAGCTTGTTTTAACCCGTAGATGGATTTCTTCAATCTCCAGCAGTATCCAGGTTGGATAGGAACACCCCCTGGAGGAAGCATGTACAGTTCTTCTTCAAGTTCTCCATTGAGATAAGCTGTGGATACGTCCATTTGATCAAGTTCTAGGTTGTACTTTGCTGCCAGGGCTAGAATAATTCGGATTGACTCTAAGTTTGCAACCGGAGCAAAAACCTCCTGGTAATCAATCCCCTCCCTTTGAGTAAAACCTCGTGCAACAATCCGGAGTTTGTATCTCTCAATGTTTCCGTTTTGATCAAACTTGATCCGGAACACAGGTTTTGATGTGATGGGTTTTACTCCCTTCGGAAGTGGAACAGTGTCATATACTGCATTAGTATTGAGACTTAGGAGTTCCTCCTCCAAGGCAGACTTCCATAATTCTCCATCCGGACGTGATAAGGCTTCCTTTAGTGTCCTTGGAAGGTCTGTGTTAGATGGACTGGTACTTGCTATTCCAGCAAAGAATGTCTCCTCTGTATCAGATGTTTCTTCATGAACCTCAGGAGTGTTAGGTTTCTCCATGGAGTTGTCATGCTGCTCTTTTCCAGACTGTTCCTCATCTAGAGTCCTTTGATAATCTCGGTTTTTGTCTGCAGGACGGGTCTGGCGACTGCTTCTGCGTACTCCTAGGACTTCAGCAGGCATGACTGCTCTTTTAGGAACTTGTGCAGGTACTCCAGGGAGTAGACACATTTGTGTATTTGTTGCCCCACTCACTCCTGAAGGTGTTGAATCACTCCTTGGAGGTGTTGGATGACTCCTTGGAGGTGTTGTATGCCTTACAGAAGCTGATCCAATGGACAGGCTGTCTAGCTGTATTCGGACTTTTTCCACATCAGCTGGCTGTATGTTGAGGGGCTGTCCTCCCACTGACTGTAACTCTACTTTGGCTTTCCGTTCTGAAGATGGCCAGTGTTCAGGTCTTGGTTGTAGAGACTGTTGTGGAGGGTGTCTTAGCTGATCAGGTGCTCCCACTGCTCTTGGAACGTCTCCACGGAGGTATTGCCCCACTGCTCTCGGAACATCTTCATGCTGATATGGTTCCATTGCTTGTGGAACATCTCCTTGGAGATGTGGTTCCATTTGCAATTCATTTGGATCTTGGATCTGAGGGTCAGGATCATCCTCCTCCAATTTTTTTTTGGTCTGGATAGTGAGCATTCTCCGGAATGAGTCCCTCCCACTGATCTGTGCTAGTGTCTGTGTTCCAGGGAGCAGTGTCATCCTTTTGTACCTTTCCGGATTCATTGAATATGACATGCTGACTGGAAAACACAGTCCGTTTTTCAGTGTCTAGGAGTTTGTAGGCTTGCTTTCCATGTGTGTAGCCAATCATTATGGCTTTGCGCCCCTTGGAGTAAAACTTCCCTTGCCTTTTATCTTTCGGAATCAAGGCATATGCTTGGCATCCGAAAGGGCAAAACAAAGTTGGATCAACTCTCCTTTTAAACAGTATTTCATATGGGGTCTTTCCATGGAGTCCAGATGCTGGGCTGCGTGCTGTGATATATGCAGCTGTTTGCATGGCATCTACTCAAAATGACTTTGGGAGCTTGGAATCATGGAGCATAGTGGTTGCTAATGTAGCCAATGTCTGATTCATGCGTTCTGCAATGCCATTTTGTTCTGGAGTATCTGCAGCTGTAATTTCTTGGATGACACCATCTCCTCAGAGTTGATTTTTGAATGCATTGCCAGTATATTCTCCTCCCCCATTGCTCCGGAGGAATTCTGTGTATAGTGGAGTGAAGTTTTCTTCTCCCAAATGAGTCCGGAAGAATGTTTGGACATCTTCTTTCCATTGCTTGTATTGTTTCAGTGCTTTACTTTTATGTTTTAGGAAATATATCCATGGAAATTTGGAGAAATCATCTACAATGATAATCCAGTACCGAAAACCCTCCCTGGAAGTTGGTTTGATTGGTCCTCCAACATCTGTGTGCACAATTTGTATGGGGCGCTTGGCTCGGTTTCCTCCAGTGGACTTGAAAGGTAATTTCTTCATCTTTCCTAAAGCACAAGGTTCACAAAACTCCGGGGTTCCGGTAAGGGTGTCTATGTCCTGGAGCCGTCTTTTTGTAACCATTCGTTGCAAGCGGTCCATTCTAATGTGTCTGTTACAATAACACAATTTTCGGACCTTTCCCTTTATTTTCATTCTCCGCCTTAACCTTGTACTTTAGCCTTCACACATGGTACCACGCGGCACTTCCCCTTTCTCGCGCCGCATTGCCTTTCTTCTTATTTTTAGACACAACTCTCTCACACAGTGGAGTTGGCCATGCGGGCTAGGCCCCATGACACCATCAGCCACTGTCTCTATCAACTGTATAGTACACATGTACAAACAACCCTGTAGTAGTATATATACCCCAATAGATCCAGGAGACTCCGTCAGCAAGTCCTCCTGTTGTTAACCAACAAACTCTCTGCAGCTCAAAGGGTAACCACTCCCACATCATCTTCCTTATAGTGTGTTTCTGTGTGCGCCAGAGTAACTAACTCTTGGTTGTTACAGTGTCCCATTCTCCTGTGCAATAAATTTACATCTACTGCTGCAAAAGCTGACTCTGGGTTGATTTCGGGTTTTGCTTGGAAGTGATAAAGTCCTCGCTTGTGTAACGCAGTGAGGATAAGTTCCTCCTTTTTCCAAACTTCACAAGCATTTGACCCTGCTGGAAAAAGTGTTGATAACCCCATTTTGGACAATTTGTGGACAGAGACGAGTGCTAACGTGAAGTTTGGCACAAGTAAGACATTTGACAGTGCAATATTGTAGTCCTTATTGCCAACAGTTGCTTGTAGGATTACTGTTCCAATGCCAATGGCATTTACAGAGGATTCATCCCCAAAACTGATTGTCCTCGGAGGATGCAGAACATGGTATGTTCCTGGCTCAAACCAGGAGCGGTGAGGGACCATGTGGGATGTTGCTCCGGAGTCAATAATAATTGCTGTTTTGGTCTTATCGGGTTCCAACACAAGGTAAGCTTGAATGCGTTTAGCAGGGGGCTTGGAAATATGTATATGTTCCAATGCAATATGACTCTGTTCCTCCTCGGAGTCAGATCCAGATGATTTCTCCGCCGTATTTGCCTTTTCCTTCTCTTTTCCTTTATCCTTGTATCTTTCCTTTTCCTTCTTCCTTTGACCTTTTTCAGCTGACTGAAGTGTTCGACACTCCGAGGTGTTGTGTGATTTGGCTTTGTGGAAGTTACACCATTTCTCCTCGGATTTGAGTGCTGATTTGGAACCTCCAGGGGCCTTCCCTGACTGTCGTGCAACTTCTGCAGTGATCCGGATCTCAACTGCATCAAAGGTAAGTTTATTTTCTTCAATCGTGTTGATTACTGATGACTGAAATATTTGCCATTCAGGAGTGCATGGGAGAGATTGGAGAAGAGCAAAAGCCATGAGTTTGGTATCAACTCCTAGTTTCATTCCGGAGAGGTGTGAATCAATTGTCCAGATTTTTGCAATGTGGTCCTGGATAGGTGATGTCCCATCCCAGGACAATTTGGTGAGTTGCTGGAATGAATAGAAGGCCGAGGCAATGTTGGATGTTTGATGGAGTGAGACAAGTTTATCAAATAACTCCTTGGAGCTGGTGAGGTCTCCAGTCCTCATTAGGAGGGCATCAGAGATGTGGTCCTGGATGATTCCATGTGCCTTCTCATCCTTAAGTATCCAGGTGATCTCAGGATCCTCCAAGGAGGTAGGTTTTCCTGGTGAGGGCTTAAACTCCTCTCCAGTAACAACCCGGAGAACTTTTTCCTGATGTAGCTTTGAGATGATCCGGAGTTTCCATATCTGAAAATTGTTGGGTCCAGTGAGAACTGGACATGCGGATGTATCGCGTGCTGTGGTCATGGTTCCGAGGTTGCCGTTTCAAATAAGAATTATTTCCTGCGTAGCTTTTGCGCACCAGGGCTCATAACCTCATAAACCTATGTGAAACTCAGCCGCTGCCCGAGAGGCTATAGAAACGACTGAGGTATTCCTATACTAAACCCCCTACTACTTATAGTCGGAGGTGCTACTTGCTACAGTATAATGACTCCTAGGAGTACAATTGCGCTCCTGGGAGAACAATGGTTACTCCATGGAGTGGTGGCTATGCTCCATGGAGAACAATGGCTGCTTTGGCAGAGACTGGGTTTATCCGGTTTTGTCAAGCCTCTTGAAAGTGCTGCCAAGGGTGGGGGAAGTTAATTGGTTGGCAAGGGCTACAAATGTTGACACAAACAGTGGTGCTGAGGGAGCCTGATGAATTTAACCAGCCGAGTCGAGTCGAGTCGAAGTCAATCACCTCCGAGTCTGAGTTTACAAGTCTCTTTTACAATAAAACATTCATTTTAAATATTTTTCGTTGTTATTAAATACATCATCAATAATACATAGCTTCAAGCTTTATTTTTCTTATTGTCTGAAATTCTACACAGGCCTATCAATCAAATGTTGAGCTATTTTTGAGACACTGTCGAGCAGAAGGCTTTTATGGTACCAATAGAATACTACTGAGACATGGACTGGGGTCATTATAGAGACTCGTGCTGTTGACAATCAGACTTCCTCAGAAAACCTTGTTAGAGTATATCATTGAGACATTGTATGATTTGACGTTTTGGTATTCTACAGACATTCCTACATCCTCCAGATATGTCCAGGCCTAACCGGGCCAACCTTATCCCGAAATGTCAATGTGTCATCTCGCCAGGATGGCGGTGTAGGATACATTCTGAACCTCGATGGGGAGGAGCCTGGTGTACTATAGCGGTCACATGATCAGGTTCACATGTAGGTACATGTAGGCGCCAGCGTCGCGCAGTGTATCGTGATTGCTACATCATACAGCTTTGTTTCATCCAAGACAAAGGCCTTTCACGATGAGTCAAGAATCCCCGCATTCAGAGCCATCCGCATCAAAAACGCAGGACTCAAAGCCAAACATCACTCCTCCTCGCCCCCCCAATTTGACCTCTCGCGAAGTGAAAAGCACTCCTCTAGCCAAAAGCACACACACGTCACAAAGGTATTCTGACCAAAACGTGATGCTTAAAGAGCGGGCAACACGGGATCAAAAGATGATGGAAGAACTGGTTCACCATGAACTACATGATGCACACTTCGAGAGCAAAAAGGTGATGGAACACTTGTGTCCCGCAGATGATGGCGTTACGCACAACGTCCTGGAAGAACTCAGAGAACAAGGAATTTTCTCTGACCAAGGGTTTAATTTTGATCAAGAAAATTGGCCCCAGCCGACTGCGGGAGAGAGTGCCTATTACTTACCATTCACGAAACTCCTGAACCGGATCATCAATACTTCCGAATCTCACCTTTCCGCAGACCCTAAAATCCCTAAGGACCGCTATTATCACGGTCTACGCTTCTACAATTACAATAAAGCAATGAAGGGCGGGACTACCCATGCATTGAAGCCAGATTTAGTGTCTTTAAACGGTGTCGCCGACGACTCGGAGCTGGATGGTCGAGTGTCGTGGCAAGATCTCGCTATCGCGTGCGAGGTGAAGGACAACTGGAATGGGCTGATTAAACAGGCTGGTACATACGCACGATGCACCTTCGTTGCTCACGAGAACCGTTACTTCGTTTTGATTATCGGCTTCAACTACAAAACTTCCGAAGTTCGATTCTGCATCTATCAAAGATCTGGCGTAATTTGCAGCCCTGCACTGAGTCTAGAGACAGAGGATGGCTTTACCGCTTTTGTAAAGGGCATAGTGGGCATACTATCATGGGAAAACGATTCGAAGGCTGGGATCGATCCATCGCGGAACAATCACTACTTCTTGATCCCAAACTGGGGTCTTTACGAGGTCGTTGGCTTACTCTGTCGTCGGCAATCTATACGGGGCCGTGTCACACATGTTTACAGTTTGCGAAAGGTCGATGACGCGAGAAAGATATCCGATGATCCACCCAGCGATATCATAGACCTTCCGAGTATACATACTTCCACTTCTCGATATCCCACCTCCACCTCCACCTCCACCTCACGCCTGCGCACTGAAGGCGTCGCACCCTCTTCTAATCGAACCTCTAACGTCTCAAATATTGGGAAACGATCACGCGAACCTGTCGTCGAAACTGGAAGCAGCAAGCGCCACAAGTCACACTCTGATCACACAGCAGGCAATCAGGATCAGGGCTCCGAGCAGCTTGAATGGCAAGGAATTGATCGCAACGATGAATCCCCCGTTTTCCCCACTTACCAACCTTCACCCATCCCTGAACTCGACCTCCTTCCTCCGCCGCTTTCCATTGTCCTGAAAGACGCATGGGCTTTGGAGGGCCGTGACGAGATGGAAGTTTTTCGTGACATTCAAGGAGAGATGGGAATACCTGAAGTTTACGCCCAGTATAGGGTTAAACATGGAAAAAAGGGAGCATGGGTTGAGGAGGAGATTCGAAAAATATTTGATCAGGAGGAAATAATATACCGGGGGAAGAAAACACAATCTGAGAAGGAAGAACACAAGGAAGGCAAGAAGATGGAGAACAGAATACACAAGCGGCTGATATCGAAAACAGAGTACCGTAAGCTCCACACGGCTGTGGGGCCGTACGAATTCTTAGAAGGCATCTTCCACGGAATGATGGGTGAGTATTGCCCGTTTTGACGTCGCTCAGGACTGATGCTCCCTTTCTAGGTCACTATAATATGTATAAGGATGGATGGCTGCACCGCGATGTCAGCGATGGTAACGTTCTATTGTTTCCAGTGCCCCAAATACGAAAGCCTCTAACACGGTAAGTCCTCTTAAATTGATAATGAGCTCAAAGCGGTATTGATGTTAAAGTATTCTAGGTTCGAATGCACCAAGAACTTGACAAAATGCGTGAGCGTGAGCAATGACGGTGACCAGGCAATCAGATGGCGAGAGCTAGATCGCGAGCTTGAGCAACGTCGTTCGGTAAGTAGCTCATCTTCGGGCTAGCCTGTTATTTAGTCTTAAAATCATTTCAGGGAACACTCCCTTTCATTTCTATGCGCTTGCTGAACGCGTGGGATGATGATGAACCCATACTTCATACATTTGCGGATGACTTGGAATCTTTCTTCTGGGTGATACTATGCGTGTTGTTGAGCATTGGCGCCGAGCGCAATAGTTTAACAGGTAAAGAGAGAAAATGGCTTCATAAATTACTGGCTGCAGACGATCCTGGCTCTAGCGAAACGAATAAAGGATCCACGCTGCGGACGTTCGAGAAAAGTCTCCCAGATAATGAGTTTTCCCCTGTTCTGAAGGTTTTTGTACCTTTTTTCACAGAAATCATGCCACTTCTGGACGAAGGTCCGAAGGTTGCCAAAGGCGTTGACTCAACCAACTTGGTTGAATCTCTAACGACACTCGGAGATAGATTTTACGAGATGTGGTTTAAAGCTTTCCTACGTGCACTGCCGTCATTGCCCAAGACCTGGGACGAAGTTTTCATAACCCCAATTTGATTACGGAGACGCTCCAACACCCGCCCATGTCGTCTCATTCTACATATTTCCGTCTCTGCTCCCCCTACCATCATCCCAGGATTATCCTGTACATATTAATATGCATATATCTACTTTGTTAGTTTGCTATTCGTTGCACCCTGAGAGGTACATACTTGACAATGTGATTCCATTTATTCCTGGTCGCAGGAATTTTGCCTGGGTGGATACGGTTTGAATGGAATTATATAACTAGAATATGGCATAGCATGGCCCTCCGGGGCAGACCTGGACCCAGCTTTCACTGGTTTTAATCGTGAACAATCTCTTTTAAAGTGGGATCAAATAAATAAATAGATGATTTTGGTCTTAGCAAGTTAAGCATTAATGAATGGTATTTGTGAGACTTGGAGCAGTATCAAAGTGCACAAAGACATCACTCATAGTCGGAATGAGTGAGCCCCAACATACCTCAGCCGCTGCCCGAGAGGCTATAGAAACGACTGAGGTATTCCTATACTAATCCCCCTACTACTTATAGTCGGAGGTGCTACTCACTACAGTATAATGACTCCTAGGAGTACAATTGTGCTCCTAGGAGAACAATGGTTACTTCATGGAGTGGTGGCTATGCTCCATGGAGAACAATGGCTGCTTTGGCAGAGACCGGGTTTATCCGGTTTTGTCAGGTTCTGACTGATCTCCCAAATGTCCACAACTAGTAAGAACCTGCCATAATATTTTGTTGGAATAGTCAAGGTCAAAAGCCTGTTAGCCTTGTTAGACAACATACATCATGAGTTGACATTAGTACAAGGGCTGATAGCTCAGTTGGTTAGAGCACCGCCATATATAGGCAGAGGTCCTGGGTTCAATCCCGGCTGGTCCAGTTTGCTTTTATCCACTCCCTGTGATCAGGTGGCTATGTGAGGTCACATGGCTACATCCAACATATTCTACTAATGTAGACACATTCCAAAAGTTCAATTTCATGTCGTCATGTACAGTCAATAACTAAAAGTTCTGGGACATTTACTGATTTCATTATAACAATGGAAACCTGGACCGTTTGGGTCCAGGAAATACAGTGGCCCTCCAGGGGACCCAGCTGTGTCCGAATCATGCCTCTGCTTCAGTCATGGAGATCTCTGACCTGTGAGTTATCTTAACAGTATTGCATAGGCATGGATGCTAGGAAGAGTAGTACATTTTTGTGACACATTACAGAACTTGAATTATCAGTGAGAACTTCCATCTTCAATAAGTGCAAATATAATTCCCATGCCCCTGAAGGGCCCACCATTGGGAAGTGTATTAATTGTAGTTGTGAGGAAAACAAAATTACCATACTGTAAGTCACTCTATAACTGTCTCTTGTGATATGTGCCTTCTCCTACTGAATTATCAGCAACATAAGTTCTTGCAAGCTGAATTTACATACACTTTGACATGTCAACTTCACATATATTTTGCCCATATCATCCTCTTTTTTTGCCAGAGGAGCCAGATAAGACAGTTTGCTCAACAAATGTTTTATATGCTCTGCAGTGCTTCTTTCAAGGGGTGGTGCTGTCCTGATGCCTTTGTGGAGGGGGTGGTGTATTGGAATTGTTAAGGTTAAAGCCTGGGCCTTGTTAGATAACACTGTGCAATTGAGCATTGATATTGATGGGTTATCGTACGTCGCGACGTCAGCTCATAGACCATATATAGGCAGAGGTCCTGGGTTCAACCCCCGGCTGGTCTAATTTGCTTTTCTGTACTCTCTGAGTCCACTGTGGATTATTACATGATGGTGGTGAGCATTGGTGATGGAGGTATTGGTGTTGATTGTCAGAACCATGACCTTTGGATTAATCAGAGTTCGGAGGATGGAGATACACTGGGGAGTGGAACAGAGTATGAGGTTGGGAGTTAGCTTAGTTTGCGAGCTAGGCCCTTCCTCAGACCTTGGTCCCTAACTTGATGGGGTGAATAAAGGGAGAGTAGAGGATAAAAGTAGAGTGGAGTAATAGTCCTTTAGAGAAGGACTTGGGTAAAAGATGGAGGAGCTTACTGATATTCAAACTGCACGCACAGAGTACAGGAGCTATGGCTTATATACTAATCACTGCCATAGGGATGCCAAAGTTTGGTTCTCAGACACTTTGGTTTGAACCCTGAACTGAACTTGTAGTTTAAGTGCTTGAACTGGACTGAACCTGGACTGAACCCACCAAACTGGGTTCAGACAGTTTGGTCCAGGTTCAAACTCGGTTTGTACTGTGGACCAATTAACACCCTATGTACTTGCCATATACTGTATATGGCAAGTGCATGGGGACAGGGGGTAATGCCAAAGGTGGACACCTGAGAGAGGGCCTAGATAACACATTGACACATTGCCTGTGTCCTCCCTTGAGTGGTGTGGCTATGATGGTGGTGGTGGTGGTGTTGGTTGGTTGGTTTGAACAATAGCAAAAATGCCCAAACCGCAAACCACACTGAGGTTTGGACATCAAGAACTGGACTGAACCAAACCTGACCCTAGGGTTTGGTTTGGCAGTTCTTGGTTCTGAATGTTTGCCTGAACCAAACTTTGGCATCCCTACTAATCAGAGGGAGTGGAGTTTGTAGGGAGTAAATTGTAATGTAGGTACAGAGTTCCATGCGGACAACTATCTAGTGAGGAGGAATCATATATGAGGCAAGTGTACCATAAGGTCTGATTACAGAGTCCATAAGGAAATATGAGAACATGCAGAGGGAACATATGGCAGACTGGAAGTCTGTGGCAGGAAAGTCAGAGCAGATATCCAGAGTACCATATGGGAGCAAGGTACAGGGCTACACCAAATGGCAGAGCACGAGGGGCATAATTCTGAGAATACTGAAGATTTGGGAGTTTGGACTTGGGGGTTTCTGACTGCTTGGAGGTCTGGAAACCATAGCCTGTGGCATGAATATGACAGTATCCCCCTTTAGGGTTGAACCCTTGAGACCTAAAAATAGCTTTGGTAGGAGTGGACTCCGGTGGATTTATTTGAACAGGGGTATATAATATGGGGGGTTAATTTGGAAATTACTTCAACTGCACAGTCAAGTCCAAAAATGTGCATACCCCCAACACCACCACTACCATCACCACTACCACCATCATACCCAAGGCCCTCAAGAACACCATTGCAAAAATGGCCTGCCTCCGCGCAGAGAGGGCGGAGGCCAAGCGCCAACTTGAGGAAAAGCAAAGGTGGGCGGAGGAGGAAGCGCAGTGGGCAGCAGAGGCCCAAAAGGCTGAAGAGGAGAGGCAGAGAGTTAAGAAGGAGAAAGCAAAGAAGGAGAAGGCAAAGAAGGCAAAGGAGACAGAGGCAGTAGAGACTCCTCAGTGAGTCCTCCTGTTGTTTACCTGCAACAAACTTGGTCCTATCCTAAGGGTAACCACTCCCCTCACTACCTTTATAGCTTTGTCTGAGTTGTGTGCCAGAGTGACAAACTCTTGGTTGTTACAATTGGGAGCTACTCCCTTTCCTTTATTGCCCATGCAACACCCCAGAGCAGGGGCCACCTTGTTGCAGTTTACTTCATTGTTTTGAGGAGCAAAGGCACCAAAGTGACCTAAGCTCCAAATTCTTTTCCCTGGGCCTTCATCTCAGTGACTTGTTGGTTGTAAAAGAAGGCCCAGATTTTGTTGTACGAACAACTGGCCAATGAATTGAGCTGATCATCTTGCTGCTCATTTTATAATTGGTGCACCTGGTACCCTTTGCTTCCCTTCAGGGAACAGTAGTAGTTCCCCTCCATTAACACCTCCTAGAGATTCCAAGGTAAGTGTGCAATAAGTTTAAAAATTATGAGGCTTATATTCCACACATGCCATCATCACTAGCTTTAGCTCTACCAGCTCTAGGCTGGCTAAAGGAGGATATTCTCAAATGTGTGTCATCCTTTCTACTTTGAAAGGCTTCCCAGGTACTGATGAACGAGATGAACTTGTTTGGAATGCAATCATCAAAGTTGCCAGTTCTTCTTCTCTATTCAAGACTACCATAGTAGATTTGGAGAATGCAAGGAACAACCAGAAAAAAGGTAGAATCATTGATTATGTGAGTGAGAACAATGCTTCCGATATTACTAATATTAAAATTATAAACAGGTGTGGGCGGCTGCAGCTCAGTTTAGAGGTGAAGTCAAACAAAAGGCTAGGATACTCATTTTCTCAGAATCCGCCCTCAAAGACAAGCTCCCAGAGGAAGTACATACTATAGTGGAGTGGTTATTGAGTAATGGAATGGGTGTCTTTACATTTGGTGGTTTAGATGTTTCTGGAAGTGTTCATATGTACTCTTCTTAAGCGTTTTATGACTATGTATTTCAGACTTGTACATATGATAAGCAAAAACCTTTTGGACATCGCATCATCAAGCTACTACTTCAGGTTCAGTGGTTTCATAAGAAGGGGGGGGGGGGGGTATCCTCTATCCAAGTGACTTCAAAGACTCACCTTTGCCATTAATTGCCTTGGCTGTTACAGCTGTGAGTTTGTAATATAATATACGTGGATTTTCCTCACTTTATATTTCACAGGTCGAAAACTGTCTTCATGAACTTGCAAAAGGTGTTTGCACCACCTTGAATTCTCTGAACAGGTCTACAGGCCCAGGTCAATTCAATATCCACTCTACCTTAACCTTTACTCACAAGTGCTTATCAGATATTTATATTATCTGTCCAGGTTAGAAGAGCTACAAAGAAAAGCTCCTAGGTGGTTTTTGCAGTTTTGTAAAAACACTTACAACAATATTCTGTGAGTAGTCTACAAAATCATTTTAGAACAACACTGATAAGCATTACATTACACACAGTCAACAGTGTGATTTATTGAATACACAAGAGGACAACTGGGAGAATAAGGTTGATTTTGCAGCGCTTGAAGATTCAGTGTCCTTATAGTTGTTGATATATGCATGTCATTGTATGGTGTCAGGAATATACTATAATAGATTCTCTGCATATGATCTCTGGCTAGGATGCTATAAAATTAGTGAACAAAACTGAGAAAATTTGAAAACTGTGATAAGGTTGTGGAACATATATAATATGACCATTCTGAGATAACCATTTATGGTTGTTATATCTATTATATTCTATGAGAGCAGCCATAGTAGAGATGGATTGTATATATCACAAAAGTGATACTATAGCTGGTATAGCAAGCATCTCAAAATAGCCCTGCTATATAGAGCTATATAATAGGGACTTGTCTAGGCATACTATAGCTACTATTTTCCCTATATAGCGCTATGACAGCTATAATAGCTATAAAAGGAAACTAGGTTTTTCCTGATGTAGAGGTATCCTTTGCCATCTTGCTTCTCATAGCTCTAACAGGCTTTCTTAACCATTGCTACCACTTCATATCGCAGATCAGAGACTGGGTAGTACTCCCAGCCAGCCAGCACAATGGGTAAGGACTAGTAGCTGGGATTTTGCCAACCAGCTCCAAGTCCCATCAGTGCCTGGAGATATTAATAAACACTTTAGTCAGGATTGTACCTCATCATGAGGATACGGTTCCTGAACATGTGTGACACTACCTATTATCAGTACATCTTCTCACCTGCTGATTAATCCCTGAAGTTTTACAATAGTTGTTCTTTTTCTTATTGGATAGTTTCATCCTCAGACCACTTTTCCTTTTATTCTATTTCCGGTCTGAATAGATGGACAATTAGCTATAAAAACCCTACATACTCATGTATTGTTCTTTAGCTTTTTATTACTTGAATAACCTGCTTTACTCCCCCTCAGAAACCCTTGAGTTTACTCTCAGTCCTCTACTTGCTATAATCTCTAGCATCTGTTGACCTCAAAACTCATTGTACCTCTTACTCCCTGCAAGTGCAGTCAGAGACAGGTGTTGTTTTTGTTATGGTTTAATGTTGCCTCACACATGTCACATGGAATAGTAATTAATATTGCCCTTTTTGAACTTGTGGCTGATCAGCACCCAATTCTATTAGGCAATTAAGTCATGCTCACCTTTACTTTCCATTCAATACTTTCTGCATTTCTACATTTTGGCAATTTTTGATAAAACTGGATATTGACCAGACCAGGGATTGAACCTGGAACCTTCTGGATACATGCCAGCTGCTCTACCAATTGAGCTATATGGCCAAGGTTATACAATGTAGGATCTTAAACATGACATGCAACCACGGACGTCTTACACAGAATAGCTGCTGCATAGTGGAGTATTGGTATGTCAGAGTATATTCTAACAATTTTTTGCATCGCCACTGGCTACACATTGCATTGTGCCCTCACTTTTGTTGTTTCCCTGACTCCCCTTCCTTTACTTAGCCCCACCATAGGCCCTCTCCTCTCCTTTATCTTCTCACCAGACAGCTGTTTTTGGATCCCTATTCTAGTCCACTTCCTGGTCACCTCCACCCTCCTCCTACTTGCACCTCCACCACATCTGATGTTACCACTCTGTATCCGCTTCTGTTGCCAATTTGTTGACCACCATGTGCCACTGCTAATTTCAGCAAAGCCCCAGTGGCCAGTCCAAATTGGGCAGCTGGTCCATCTTCATGACATCAATCTTCCATCATAACTATCAAATCATTGGTCACTTGTCTTATCTGGCTGGAACACAGGTGGGTAGTTTTGAGTTAAAAAAGGTCCATCCTCTTGCATTGTCCACGTACATTGCCGTCCCATTCACTTGGGTACATTTATCCTTCGCCCATTGTCTTTGCTACAGCCACACTTATCACACACTACCCGGGACACACCCGTCCCAGATTGGAACTACTCCTCTCCCTCCCTCATTTGACCAAGTGGTCCAATACAACCAGACCATTGGTAAGGCCATAAAACTGTCAGATTTGGAGTAGGTGGTGGACCGATGGCTCCAGTTCCTTTATTTTCAGCGGAATATTCATTTGCAGTGCAACTATTCTTGATTTTTGAATCATTTTCCATGGACACATATTTTTTTAGAATGGCTGACTGACAACAAGGGAACTGTGTTGATACTGATGATGTAACAACCAAGAGTTAGTTACTCTGGTGCACACAGAACACACTATAAGGAAGATGATGAGGGAGTGGTTACCCCTTGAGCTGCAGAGAGTTTGTTGGTTAACAACAGGAGGACTCGCTGAGGAGTCTCCTGGATCTATTGGGGTATATATACTAATACAGAGTGTTTGTACTTATGTACTGTACAGTTGATAAAGTTAGTGGCTGATGATGTCATGGGGCCTAGCCCGCACGACCAGCCCCACTGTGTGAGAAAGTTGTATCTAAAATAAGAAGAAGGCAATGCGGCATGAGAAAAAGGAGTTTGAACAAAAGGGAAAGTGCCGCGTGGCACCATGTGTGAAAGCTAAAGTGTACAAGGATAAAGCGGAGAATGAAAAAGGAGAAAAGGTCCAAAAATTGTGTTATTGTAACATTGAACTTTATTTTATGGCTGTACAAACCTGTGACATTATATATATATAGCATTTGTTGTTCTATCCCCTTCTTTTCCTTATTTTGACAATCTTATCCTGTACTACCTACATAAGATTTGTCAGCATATATTCCTTCCTTCATGTTCTTTCTCATTCTTGTTGCACAGCTATACTGTGCATAGCCTATCTTTTTTTTACTATATAAACCCCTGTATTTTACCTTGTAAGAAAAAGAAATCCAATCCAGACTTCCTCTCTAATCTCAAGTTCACTACTCTCTGCTACTTGTGATCCAGTGTGGTCACAACACTTCCCACTGCTACCACTGTTAACTGCTGTCATTGTCACTCATCACTTTTGAAAGTCATTGTTATCCCTTTTCCACTAAACTCTTCACCACTTTCTCTGATGCTGATCATGGTGGTGACAAGGACTCTGGTCGCTCTACTGGTGCCTATATTGTCAAAATGGGATCTGGTGCTGTTTCCTGGAGCTCCAAGCTTCAAAATATTGTTACTATGTCCATCACTGAAGCAGAATATATTGCTGCTGTTGAGGCTGGCAAAGAGATCTGCTGGATGCAAAATCTATTGAAGAAAATGAGCTATTCTATCACCTCTCCTTCCACCCTTCACATTGACAACCAATTTGCCATCTCTGTATCCAAGAATCCTGAACACCATGGTTGTATGAAGCATTTTGATTTGCAATGGCACTGGTTGAGAGATGTTGTTGACTCTGGCCAGATTGCTCCTACCTTTGTGGCCACTGCTAAAATGCCAGCTGACTTGTTGACCAAGGCTCTTGCCAAGCCTAAAGTTGGAGTGTTTAGGCAGATGATGGGACTGATTAGATCAGGAGGGAGCTGATGCTTGGGAGGTGCAGCATCAGGGGGGGTGTTAGTTTTGGTGATTCTGCACCTTGATGCTTTCTACTTATTTTCATTCCTTTCCCCATCTATTCCTATATCATTTAGTATTGGTTGTGTTCTCTATTATTTTGCCTCTGTGGTTCCTTTGTTTACCTTTGTTTACAAAACTTCGGACAGTATCGCAGAGTCCAATGCTTTCTATTCTCCAGCTACTGTAACAACCAAGAGTTAGTTACTCTGGCGCACACAGGAACACACTATAAAGGTAGTGGAAGATGGGGAGTGGGTACCCCTTGGGCTGCAGTGAGTTAGTTGGTATACAACAGGAGGACTCGCTGAGGAGTCTCCTGGATTTTATTGGGGTATATATACTACTACAGGTTTGTTTGTACATGTGTACTATACAGTTGATGAAGGCAGTGGCTGATGATGTCATAGGGCCTAGCCCGTATGGCCAGCTCCACTGCGTGAGAGAGTTAAGTCTAAAAGTAAAAGAAAGGCAACGCGGCGTGAGAAAGGGAAATGCCGCGTGGCACTTAAAGTATAAAGTTAAAGCGGAGAATAAAAGGAAAGGAGATGTCCGGAAATTGTGTTATCGTAACACTACCCCCCTTCTAAGGCTCGACTTCCAGGCGAGACCAAATTCCGGAGGTAGTGGTAAAATTTTCGGGCATAGGTTGAAAGAGGGAATTAAAAAGGTTTGAATCCATGCCTCTAAGCTTCCTGGGAGCTGAGGGATTCCTAGAATAAAATTCGCGAACAGCGTCGCGGGAGTTTTCCAGATGGGATTCTGGTTCCCACGTTCTGTCCTCGTCTCCGTAGCCCTTCTATAGGACCAGGAATTCTAATTTTCCACGCTTCAAGCGTGCATCTACCACTCGTTCAACTTCGAACTCTTCTTCACCTTCCTGGGTGACTACTACCGGACCGGGCCGGTCTACGCGCTGTCCCGGCAGCGGTCCCTTGTAGGGTTTCACACGGCTAATGTTAACCGTGGGCACCACCCTCATTCGTTTTGGGAGTTCCAGCTCCACCGCATTAGGTTTGACTTCCTTAATCCGGTAAGGGCCAATCCACTTTTCGGTCAGTTTTCTAGACTGCCGGTCTTTTAATTTCAAGTGGTCGGTGTCTAACCAGACCAGGTCGCCGACCTTGTAATCAGGGGCCTTAGAGCGTCTACGCTCTGCCCTGTCTTTCATCTGCTCCGCAGTTTTAAATAGCGCTTTGCGCGTTTCGTCCAAGACAGACTTCATGTCTTTTGCCATGTTCCCAGCAGCCTCGTTTTTGCTTTTGCCAGGTTCTACACCCATTCTGGGGAGGTACGATCTAGTAACCTCGAATGGTGCCTTTCCTGTAGCCGACGACTGTTTAATATTATATGAGAACTGGGCTATCTTTAGCCACTTGGCCCAATCCGTCTGTCTGTCATTAATAAATATACGGAGATACTGCTTTAACTCCTGGTTAAGTCTCTCCGTTTGTCCATCGGTTTGCGGATGGAACGCCGTGGATAATTTAGGTTTGATGCCCAGCATCCGGCATAATTCTTTCGTAAATTCGCTAGCGAATTGCGGTCCCCTATCGGAGATCACCGTTTCTGGTAACCCATGGATTGACCATACGAAGTCTTTAAATAAGTCTGCCGTACCGGCGGCGGTGATGGTTTTGTTGGTGGGTATGAATACCACTTCTTTGGAGAAGCGGTCTACTACCACCATTACTGAATCGTACCCGTTTGACTCGGGCAGATCCGTCGTGAAGTCCACCGATATATCCTGCCAGGGGCCAGCTGGTATCGGGTTCGGCATGAGTTTACCGGCCGGCGGTTGATGGGAATTCTTGGCCATGGCGCATCTCAGACAGGATTTTACATATTCCTGTATGTCTTTGACCATGCCAGGCCACATGTAATTTCTGGAGATCAACTCCATCGTTCGTTGCCATCCAGGGTGCCCAGCCACTGGAGTGTCATGATGTCTATCTATTGCCTTGATCCTTGCGGACTCAGGCACATAGATTTTGTTTTTGAAATGGAAGAACCCGTCTTTCCATAAATAGTTTTCATTGCCGTCGAGGCACGCCTTTTCCTCTGGGGAGATGTCTTTCCTGAAGATTTCTAGGAGAGCAGAATCTTGCCCGATTCTAACATTGGCAACCCTTGATTGATCTATCAGGGTGACACCTTTGTTGTCATCTTCAATGCCGTTGGCATGATCCTCTCTTCTGGATAAAGCATCTGCTTTCCCCATTGAGCTTCCAGGCTTATGAATTAATTTATAATTAAACCTTGACAAGTACACCGCGTAGCGGGCTTGTCTTCGGTTCAGATCTCGGGCCGTCATGAAGTACTCTAGGTTCTTATGATCGGTCCAAATTTTGAATTGGTGCCTAGCACCTTCTAAGTAGTGCCGCCAGTGCTCTAAAGCTCTAATGATGGCCAGCATCTCCTTGTCATAAATCTGATAGTTGCGCTCTGTAGGCGACAAACTATGCGATAAATAGGCGCAAGGCCTCCAAAGATCGTCAGGGCATTTGATCGATAAAACAGCCCCAGTGGCGAAGTCAGAAGAGTCGGTCTCTAACCGGAACTCTTTGTCTAACTCTGGGAATGCCAATATGGGCGCTGTTGTAAATGCCTGTTTAAGCTTATCAAAAGCTTCCTGTTCTTTGGCGCCCCACTGCCAAACAAGGTCCTTTTTGGTGAGATCGTTCAACGGTCTCGTGATTTTTGCAAAGTTTTCAATAAACCTTCGGTAGAAATTGCCTAAGCCTAGGAAGGCCCTAACTCCTTTGACGCGAGTAGGTTCTGGCCATTCCAAAATAGCTTGAACTTTCTCAGGGTTCATCCTGATTCCGTTCTGGCCTATGATCATACCGAGGAAGTCTACTTCCTTCACTTTAAAATTACATTTTTCGGGTTTAACGAATAGGTCCCGTTCCTGTAAGCGTCGAAGGACTTCTTGCACGATCCTGTCATGCTCAGCCTCATCGTCCGACTTTGTAAATATTAATAAATCGTCAATGTAAATGACGACACAGTTTTCCATATCCGCGAAGATCTCATTCATCATGCTCTGGAAGGTCGCCGGTGAATTGGTCAACCCAAAGAACATGACAAGGGGTTCGAAAGATCCTCGGTGGCACGTGAACGCGGCCTTCCAAGCATCTTTCTCTTTGATTCGTACATTGTTGTACCCCCATCTGAGATCCATCTTAGTCAGGATCTTGGCGCCAGCCAATTTGTCCACTAGCTGACTAATCAAAGGCAGCGGATACGCGTTTTTAACCGTGTGCTCATTCACGTAACGATAGTCCATAATCATGCGCTTCTTACCATCCTTTTTAGGAATGAAGAACACCGGGGACGTCATAGGACTTTTGGAAGGTCTGATGTAACCCTTCCTAAGTTGTTCATCTATGAAGCTAGATACCTCGTCTCTTTCAGGAGCAGAGAGCGGTATCATATGTCCTTTTCTTGGTTTGAAAGTGTCCTTCAAATCTATAGCATGGTCCCAAGGCTTAGCCTCTGGGAAGCGCTCTGATTTGTGTTTAGAAAAGACTTTCCAGAAGTCATGGTACTCGGGAGGTACCAGCCTCTTAATCTCTTCCTCAGGTTTTACCTCATCATCATCATCGTCAATCTTTTCCAAAGATCTGAGCTCGTAAACGTGACTAGCGTTCAACTTTTCGAGACGCTCATTGTGACGGACATGATTTGGTTTTCCCAAGTTTACACATTCCTGGGGACAACGTGACAATGTGACAACCCCTGTCTGCCAGTTGATCTCAGGATTGTGTTTAAATAGCCAGGTCCAGCCTAAGATTAAATTAATCTTCCCTAGTTGGGTAGCTTCGGCAGTGACTCGTTCTCTGTGTCCTTGGTATTCGACCACAAAAGAACATTTGTGTGTAATACAGCCACCTGCGTTAAGCGTACCGTCAACGTTATAGACGGGAATAGATGTTTCTAATTTTACAAGGGGGAGTCCAATTTGCTCCGCCCAGACCTGATCTATGAAGATTCCGTTAGCGCCTGAATCAAGCAGCGCGCTCGTTGAGTGTACTTTGCCCCTGGCAAGGTTTTCCACGCCAACGTCTAAACGGATCTCCTTTTGGAATAAATACGTGCGCATCAACACACGCCTTGGGATTTTGGGAAAGGGTGGCTCCGAAGAAGAAGAAGAAGAAATAGAAGGGGAAAATGACACATGTTTTTCTATTTTTGTTTTTCCAGAATCAAGCACCCTAGTGTTTGTCTCGCCGGGGCCACGCTCCAAAGGAGACGCCGGTGCAGCGGTAGTATCATAAATATTACAATTACATTTCTTCATACAAGTGCATACTTTGGATAGCAAATTTAGAAATCTATTTACAAATTGGGGAGCCATCCCCGTCATTCCTTTATTGCTCGTGCAACACCCCGGAGCAGGGGCCACCTTGTTGTGGTTTACTTCATTTTTACTAGGAGCTAAGGCACCCAAGTGACCTAAGCCCCGAATTCTTTTCCCTGGGCCTTCATCTCGTTGACCTGTTGGTCGTAGAAGAAAGCCCGGATTTCGTCGTAAGAACGACCGGCCAATGAGTGGAGCCGATCGTCCGGTTGTTCGGTTTCCAATTGGCGCGCCTGGCGCCCTTGGTTATTTTTTTGTTGGCCGGCCTGCGACCCTTTTCTGCAGTCTCTGGACATATGTCCCTCCTGGCCGCAATTATAGCAGGCCCCCTTGAATCTGCGCATCTGTCCGCCTTGGACCGCGCCAATATCCATAGGGGCTCCCTGCCCTGGTTGCAGCCCGAACGGCTTGAACCCGTGAGAGTGTTTTTGATATTGGTTTGATGACCCAGGGCGCCTCTGGGGTATGTTGTTTTGTTTGGTGGACCCGCCACCTTGGTGCATGGTGTAGAGCTCTATGGCTCTACCGACTCGTCGGACTTCCTCGGCTGCCAGAGCCAGGTTGTCACTTCTTGTATCCTGCAGGTAGATCTGTTCTGCAATGCGAGGGTTCACATTGCGTTCCAGCAGTTCTACTGCGTGTTCATTACCAAGACCCCCTTGGATTGAGAGGGCCAGGAACCGGGTTACAAAATCATCCGTCCTCATGTTTCCTTGTTTGAAGGAACGGATTTGCTGACGTGCCCAGTCACGCTCAGCTTGTGGTTTAAAATATTTTTCGATCTCAATTTTGAGATCGTCCCAGGTAGGCCACACTCCCGCGGTGTAGCACTCCTGGAGTCTAACTTGGGCGTATCGACCCGCCACAGGTCCTTTTAGTCGAGATAGCACCGCAGTAGCTACCTCAAAGTCGTCGGCGAACGCGTCCCAATTCGCCTTGACCCAAATTTGGAGCTTGATCCACCATTCGGCAAATCGTGCCCGGTCTCCCTCGAAGGCGCCAGGGTCAGCGACGACTTCGACCTTTTTGTTGAATTTCTTTTCAACCGAGGGGGTTGCTGCAGGGGGATTGGCCTGCATCTCGGCGAGTTGAGCTGTCAACGCCCCAATCTGCGTACGCATTGCGTGCAGTAGGGCGTTGATGTCTTGGGGAGGTTGCGACGACATGTCGACTTGTTTCTGATGTTACGTAAAAGTAGGTAACTGGGGGTCCCCGCTTGCTATCTGCGGATCAACCTCTTCCCAGCTGGATATCGGATCTCAATCTCCGACTACCCACACTATAGTATTTGAAAAGTATATAAAAGGTAATTGTAATAAACCCTGGTCCGAACGGTTGTCAGGGGGTGGTCCGCTTGTTAAGCTGTCAACCCTTCTCCAGACTGGCGGAGGCAAGTGCCCGGCCTGGTCAGAGGTATTCGAAAGTGAAGATTTGTATTCTAAATCTAATCAACAGTGGTTCCACACCAACTGCTGAGCTAAGGTACTCCCCTTAACGCTGGGGGCCGCGTATCAAAGGTTTTGGGTTCTTCTCCCTGAGCACTACAAGGCCGTCGCTAGGAGCGCACCTATCTGCTATTTGGGATATTCCTAACCCTAACCAATCTCCTTCACCCTGGAGTCCGGGTGCCCAGTGGGACTTTTGCACTAACGTGCGAGAGAGTAATAAGAGCGAGTCCTAATGTAACAACCAAGAGTTAGTTACTCTGGCGCACACAGGAACACACTATAAAGGTAGTGGAAGATGGGGAGTGGGTACCCCTTGGGCTGCAGTGAGTTAGTTGGTATACAACAGGAGGACTCGCTGAGGAGTCTCCTGGATTTTATTGGGGTATATATACTACTACAGGTTTGTTTGTACATGTGTACTATACAGTTGATGAAGGCAGTGGCTGATGATGTCATAGGGCCTAGCCCGTATGGCCAGCTCCACTGCGTGAGAGAGTTAAGTCTAAAAGTAAAAGAAAGGCAACGCGGCGTGAGAAAGGGAAATGCCGCGTGGCACTTAAAGTATAAAGTTAAAGCGGAGAATAAAAGGAAAGGAGATGTCCGGAAATTGTGTTATCGTAACAGCTACTCACATTGGACTCTAGTTTCCAGTCCCTGATCACTCTTAGCAAGCGGCTAGACACTTCCATTAAGCTTTGTTCTTAATATAAGCCAGTGTAGCAATAATTTATATGTGTGCAATCCTGAGATACTGCACGCATCACTCCATTACATTTGACAATAGCTCATCTTAATGGGAGGCTTTGGCCAGAGTCATCCACTTGCGAAGACTTGAGTTACAGAACACTATGTTTTCAAATATGGCACTTTAAACAATATGATCTAGATAGGTAATAAAACAGCTGCATTTCATCATATTACAGTAGCTGAAAACTTGACATTAATGATAAAACCATCAATTGGAGGTATGTTCTGAGATATTTTTGATACATCTTGCAAAACATAAGATAAAAGACATGCTTCTGTTGAGGTAGATAAGAGTATGACCACAAACTACAACCATCAAACTCTATTCCACTTTACACATGTTCTTCTTGACGCGCATGCAAACTTCTTCCTAATTTAGACTTTGGACTTTGGACTTTCTTCAACTCGTACTTAGCATTCCACTCATTACAATTTTGACCTCAGTCTCTATTTACAAGACTGAGTTAAGGTTAATACTATCATTGTAGAAATTATATTATGTAAGCGAACTTCAGAGCTTCACCCAAAGATTTACTCTGTGATTACAACCAGCCTTTTGTGGCTATCATTGTCTTTCACATGATATTTACATATGTTTGTTATATAAGAAGCATGTATTTACGTTATTATGGCATTTGTTTGCCAAAGGAATCCTTCTCCCGCGCCCTGAGGGACCGAATATCCAACAATCATACCTAGAGATACACCATACTAATTATACCATTAGTCTTTTCTTTCATTCACTAGGTATATATATTTTAAATAATTCAGTCTCTATTTACAAGACTGAGTCTTTCCTTTCATTCACTAGAAATATTTACTATTGCCAGCTCATGAGCTTCACCAAAATCTATCAGAATCAGTCAAAGGGTCGGCATTAGCATCACTGCCATACACTATCATGAAGTACCTTATAACTTTGATATCTCAAAATTCACCAAGCCTTCAAGTTTTGACAGTAGCTTACCATAACATGCAAGGAAAGCCTCTACAGCGACAGGCTGTTGATAGTTAGTGCTTGCATAGCTAGCTAGCATTGGCTATAATGCTAAATAGTTTAATTGAAGTTCAGGCTGATAGTAGTTTATCCAAGTCTATAGTCATAGTACAAAAGCTAAATTTTTGAAAACTATGCCAGTGCATATCACCATTATCTTATGATACATGAGGATGATACAAATGTTAGACGGGCAGTGCTGGGTAGAGCGTCGTATGGTTTAGCTGTAAGCGCCGTACCGCCCAGTGTATGACAGGCAAGATCTTGCTGCCAACGACGGGCGCTGGGTCGTCTGAGACGTTGACGCTGACGTTGACGGAGACACTGGCGTGGATGTTGATGATCATCAAAGCTTTTTGGAGATAAGGCTGGAAAAGGGCGGTGCTTAGTCATGGAAGTGTGTTGTGATAGAATTTGAGAAATCTCTCGTCGAACGCAAAGACATGGCCTTTTCTGAACATATCCGCACCTGGTCGGACACAAATGTTGCACAATGGCTCGAGGATATTCGCTGTGCGTCCCATGCACACACTTTCCGCATCAACGACATCCGTGGCGATGTCCTCCTCGAGCTCGACCAGCATTCTCTCAAGGAAATGGGCATTGCCTCCATTGGGGACAGACTGAGAATCGTGAACGCGGTAAAGTCCCTCAGAGTCAAGTGCAATTCCCCCCGTGACTCGTCGTCGTCGCCGACGTCGAGGAATGCCTCTCGCCGCCTCGAGTCTGTGCGCCCCGCCCCACTCGTGCTCTCCTCGTCGCCCTCCCGCACGGACCTCCCCCGCCTCATCCGCGATCCCCAAGCACCAGACTCTGCCAGAGCTGCTCACCCCATCCGTCCTCTTCCCCAGCCAGCACAGCCCACACCGCCCCCGTACTCCTCTTCTCTCCGCCCCTCTCTCCCTCCCCTCCCCCCAGCACCACGTGGCCAGCCTCCCCAGCCACCCACCTCCCGCTCTCGCACCCTCCATCCCCTCGGTATCGGTCCCCGTTCTCGCACTCCAAACCAAGACCCTCCCCCGTACGCGAACCAGCCTCTCCCTCCCGCTCCCCAGAATCCATCCCCAAAACTGGTCTCCATATGGGCTCCCCTCAGATCCCCGCTCAGGGAACCAGTCCGCAGAGCCTCCCATCCGTTAGGCATCTCCTCTCTCTGGCTCTCGCTCACCCCGCACTGCCAACCCACCCTCAGAGCACCACAACCGCGATATCTCTTTTTCTGGCGTCAGCTCTCCCCTCTCCACCCCCTCGGCATCAAAACTTCCTCCACGCCCCTCTACCACTGGCACAACCCATCCCTACGCATCTGCCTCTTCTGCACAGACAGGTCTCCAAGCACCCGCACAGCCGGCCCTTATCCTCTCCCCCATCGCAGAATCTTTCATCTCCACTTCATCCTCCTCTCCCCCCACCGCTTTCACCGTCGGTCGCGGCCCCTTCTCCACGGCCCCTCCCTCCTCCCTCTCCACCACACTCTCCCTCGACGACCTCCGTCGCAAGCTCGTCAAATTCTTCCTCCCCGCAGAGGGCCGTTCCTGCATCGTCGACGTCGCTGACTGTGCTGGCGGCATCGAGGTCATGGAAAAAGTACTCAAGAAATTCGACAAGGCCCTCCGCTCAGACGTCATGAACTACGTCGAGACAGACGACGGCGGCCTCAGCGTCGATGGCTGGAGCGTCTACCTCGAATGGATCATGGACGACGCCCCAGGCAAGTCCCCTCACTCCCTCTAACCTTTTTTTTCTCACTCAGTTCATCCATCCAGGAAACCCGCTCACCGAGGCAGAACTCCTCGCAGTCTGTCACGCGCCCCCAGATGATCCTTCCAAAGAGCACGGCCTCACCCTCCGTCGCACAGGGCGCACCAAGCGGTCCAAAGCCCTCGCCCAAATATTCGGCGAAGACCCTCCCCCGAGCCACATCCCCCGCGGTCCCTCCCCCACCTCCCTCGCGCTCTCCAGCCCCTCCCTCCACGCACCCCTTCGTCCCACGCCCCCACCACCAGACGACGACGCGCTCACGCCCGCGTTTGCAAAGTTTTTGTCAGAGACGCAGATGCAGCAGGCGCAGATGGGTATCGGGTCGGGATCGGGGTCTGGGAATGGGGTGAGGAATACGAAGAGGGCGAGTGCGATCAGTATTTTAAGCGGTCTCGGCGTGCGCGACCCCGAAAAAGCGCTCGACCCGCCCATCTCGCCCACCCACCCCTCTTCCACCTCCTCGCCCTCCTCGCCCCTCCCCTCCCGCACGAGCCCCCTCCAACCCTCCTTCTCCAAAAAGCCCTCCAAGCTGCGCAACTTCTTTGGCCAACGCCCGCCTAGCGAGCTCATCACGACGCACCTCCCCGAGTATTTCCCGTTCGCGGAGAAGAAGGTGTTGAGGACGGCGAGGCATAGTATGATGATGAGGGCGGGGGGGAGGAGGGATAGTATGCTGTCGATTAATCCGGGGGGGCAGGGGATGTTGGGCGGTGCTGGTGGGGGACAGGCGTCGAGGTTTAGTACGAGTACGCAGGCGAGTGGGGGGAGTGTGAGGAGGAGGTCACATTCGCCCACGCGGACCTCATTATCGTCCAACGCCTCTGGGATCCCACCCGAATCGAACGTGAACGCGGCGAGACCTTCGACGTCGGGTTCGTTAGCGGTGGAAGGGGCGAAGGAGGAGCCGCCGAGGATGTCGATATCGACGGAGGACGGACGGGCGGTTGAGCTTAGTGGGGACGACGTGGAGCGGATGTCGCTCGTCGGGAACGGTATCGGTGGCAGCGGCGGCGGTGAGCCCTCATCGTTAAAACCCCACCTCCTCCCTCCCGTCAAATTCCCCTCCGAATCCCTCTCCGAATCGATGGAAAACCTCACCTCGTCCACCAACGGCGTCGTCAACAACAACAACAACTACCCAGGGATGGGCATGGGAGCGGGCAGTGCGAGCATCCGCTCCCTGTCTCGCACGAGCTCGAACGCGTCGAGGCGGATGAGCTATGTGACGGAGCTGAGGAGTAAGCGGGATAGGAGCGATACGGCTAGTTTGATGACGGTGGATGAGATTACGGCGGAGGTGGAGAGTAGGAGGGAGAGTATGGCTGTTGATAGGGATCGCGACCGTGACCGTGATAGGGAACGTGAACGGGAAAGAGAGAGGGAGATGGAGATGGAGAGCGCGGATGATTGGACGAGGGTGGATAATGAGGATGAGGAGGGGCAGTTGACGATGGAAAATATAGTTGTGGAGGATGTGGATGAGGTGAAGGGGCTTGAGGACGAGGATGTGGAGGAGGATGTGGAGGATGTGGAGGAGGAGGAGGAGGAGGAAGAGGAGGGTGTGGACGATGAGGATGAGGATGGTGTGGTGACTGAGGATGAAGATGAGACTGGGAAAGCTATGACTTCGAATGGCGGTAAGCCCTTCCCCCCCCCCTCCTTCCCCGTCCACTCACACTAACCACCCCTCCAAAACCATAGGCACGAAATGGATCAAAGGCGCACTCATCGGCGCCGGCTCCTTCGGCAAAGTCTACCTCGGTATGGACGCCACGAACGGGCTCCTCATGGCCGTCAAGCAGGTCGAGCTGCCCACAGGGTCGGCGCCGAATGAGGAGAGGAAGAAGAGCATGTTGAGTGCGTTGGAGCGGGAGATTGATTTGTTGAGGGATTTGCAGCATCCGAATATTGTGCAGTATTTATGTAAGTGCGGTTTTCTGGGGTTTTTTTTTTGTTGGAGGTTGGGTTTTGCCTCAAGTCGTTGGTTTGTTTTCCGAATATTCGTCGAGATTATGCTTTCGAACTGTTTCCGTGTCTCTGCAGCATCCAATTATCTATTCTATCGACTGACTAACTAACCCTTCCCCCCTTCCCCCTTACCAGACTCCTCCGTCGACGACGCCTACCTCAACATTTTCCTCGAATACGTCCCCGGCGGCTCCGTCACCGCTCTCCTCCGCAGCTACGGCGCCTTTGAAGAGCCCCTCGTCAAAAACTTTGTACGCCAGATCCTTCAGGGCCTCAACTACCTCCACGAGCGCGAGATCATACATCGAGATATCAAGGGTGCTAATATATTGGTGATAATAAGGGAGGGATCAAGATCTCTGATTTTGGGATTTCGAAGAAGGTTGATGGGAGTGAGTCTTGCTCGTTTATTCCTCACACCACCTGATGCTCACATATCACTACCCCAACTCCCTCACCCGCACAGATCTCCTCACAGGAAAACGCGTGAACAGACCGTCATTGCAGGGCTCCGTGTTCTGGATGGCACCAGAAGTGGTAAAGCAGACGGCGCACACGCGCAAGGCTGACATATGGAGTGTTGGCTGCTTGGTCGTTGAGATGTTAACGGGAGAACACCCCTGGGCACAGCTCACCCAGATGCAGGCTATCTTCAAGGTGCGTCCTATGCCTCACTCTCACTTTTTTTTTGTTATCTTGATAAACTGATGCGTGTCATTATGTGATTTTTTTTTTATCCAATGCTAACGTTTCGCCAACGTCAAATCGTCACTCAATTCGACCTAACGGTGGAATAGATCGGACAATCTGCCAAACCCTCGATACCGTCGGATATCTCTGCGGATGCGCAGGACGTCCTTCGAAAAACTTTCGAGCTCGACCACGAAGCTCGACCAGGCGCAGGCGAGCTCCTCCAGCATGCCTGGCTCGCGCTCAAAAAGTCGTCTTCTTCTAACAAAAACGCTCTCAAGACCGTCGCAGTTCCCACCATAGAGATCTCAGCATGATACCACATTATACCCCCCAGGCTGTCACTGCTCGATTATCCGCTTTTATTTCCTCATTTCCTCCTCACCCCCATCTCCTACCCCTAGGACGTTCCGTTTATTATCTATTGGGTTTTCTTCTTTCCGAGTAAAATTTGTATATGCCTATCTTACATATTTTATGTGTTGTTCCTTTCTACTACTTTTGTTGTTTGTTGTATCTATGTGTACCCTAATATGGTTTTTCTTTTTCTGTGTACATTGTACGATAATGACACATTTTACCCGGGCCCCTTTTCCCCCCACTTAGCTTATGATCTCTTTGAATTTTCTTGATATATCTTCGAGTTTTTCTTCTTTTAAATTTCAACTATGCTTGCGCGTTTTTCTTTATTATTGATAATGGACCGGCTTGTTATTCGGACAATGGGGGAGGCGTTGGGGTTGAAAATCTATTTTTTTTTTCATATGCATCGCGAGCTCCGTGGGGAGCATTTGACATGGATCATAGAAAGTGCATCCCTTGAGCTCCCCCGTTTGAGACATAGGCACAGGGATAACCCACCACCGATAGTCACTTGTCACAACTCGCTCATCATCTAACTTAGACCAGGTGATGGGCTGGCATGATTTCAGGGTAGTATAGCCTGAGCCATCATCATGTGTATGATAGAGGCATTCCGCTCCTATTATCTCATATGATCATTAATGATTGGGCAGCCAAGAGCCTGAGAAGCTGTCCATCATACTAGAACAGCATTGAAAATACCTTTTAACAACACATGATCATCATATATCTAAAGCTGCGTTTGATTGGCTCTGCCAAAGTGAGCCTGCCTCGGAGTGCTGTCGCGATTGGCACTGCCCTCGAGGTCAGTTTTATATATGCATACACAAGCAGTGCAAAGAGACATAACACACGTCAAACGCTACTTCGATCATCTCACTCTGCAGATTTACTTGATTGAAAACCATTAAAGCTATGAATTGGATCAAAGGCGCTCTTGTTGAGGCTGCCCCGTCTGACAAGGTCTACTTGGGAATGGACTCTGCAAATGGATTACTCATGGCTGTGAAGCAAGTAAACCTGCCAGATGTCTCTGCAGCCAACAAAGAGCGCAGAAGAAACGTGCTGAACGTGTTAGAACGTGAATTGGATATTCTCAGGGGGTTGCAGCACCCACACATCGTGGGATGTCTATGTAAGTCGTGTTTCGTTTCAGCTCGCTTGGAAAGGTGCTGTTGAACCAGCTCAAGCTAGATTCATCGGTCGACAATGACCATTTCAACATCTTCATGGACTACGTTCCGGGAGGTTCGGTGGCAGCGCTTCTGCGCAAATATGGCGCTTTTGAGGAACCCTTGGTAGGGAACTTCGTTCGGCAGGTCCTCCGAGGTTTCAGCTATCTCCACGAGAAAAATATCATACACAGCGATATTCAGGGTGCAAACATCCTTATAGATAGCGCTGGCATGATAAAGATATCTGGCTTCGGTTTATCGAGAAAGATTGACCAATGCGAGTCGACAAGAAATGTCTTCGCGGCATCACCATCTGACAAGTGTCCTCTAGATCTCATCACTGACAATAGCAAACACACACCATCATTCTGGGGCTCTGTCTTCTGGATGGCGCCTGAAGTTGTGAACCAGACGGCGTATATGTGCAAAGCTGACATTTGGAGCGTTGGGTGCTTGGCTATTGAGCTACTCACTGCAGAGCATCCTTGGGCACCGCTGACTGAAATGCAGGCTGCCTTCGAGGTACAAAGGACTTGATAAAAAGGAGAATAATACTTACTGACTTGATGCGCAGATTGGCAGAATTTCTAAGCCTTCGATTCCATCAAATATCTCAGCGGATGCACAAGACTTCCTCAGACGAACTTTCGAGGTTAACCACGAAGCTCGTCTGGGTGAAGAAGAACTTCTTCAGCATCCTTGGTTTTCCCTCGAGGTTGCACAGTCCACCGCCTAAGTAGAAATTAGTTCTCGCTCTCACTCGAGGGATCTTGACTTCCGGTCAAGCTGTTTCTGTTTCTTGGACAAGACCTTGTACGATGTAGTTTGAATCTATAATATACCCTCCATACATTGCGCGATAGATGCTCATTCCCGGTTGGTGTGATGTCTCCACTCCAATTTTTATTCTGCGTCTTCGTCGTCGCGTTTTCTTTTGGTCCCACTGTCTGCCTTTGTCCCTGGACCCCAGTGTGGCGTTGGATTTTGTTGGTAACGGACTAGCTTGACCTTGGATGACTGCGTTACAGATTGCGGATGTCGACTGAAGTTTGCCTCCGCTCTGTATATAATATATCAGATCAACAGAAGGTCGCGACCTAAATAGACCATACCTCGGTTCTTTGCTCAACAGCTGGCGTGCTGGGGAATGTTCCGATATTTTATCCATTCTCACAGGATGCTTCTTTACCCAGCTTCTGAACACGTCATGTACGTCCTGCCGCGTTCCGCTAGTCTTCAACGAACCAGGACAAGCGTGCGAGCGCGATACCTGGTGACCAGCATGAAGCAATGCAGATCTGCGCCGTAACGAGATCAGCAGGATGATTGATACGTCGATCGGATACATACGCAACATCGTCTAATGGAGGACACATGGAATGAAAAAAGCCTGCTATTTTAGATGGCGTGAAATAGAAGGGCGTATCGAGCTCCTACGGCGAAAGATTATGATCTGACGAGAGAACACAAAAAAGGACATTTACTCGCCTCTTTTGCTACAGTCAACATCCCTTTCATGCGAGTGGCCGTGCCATAGAGTTCTTGATGCTCTTCTAGATGATCAAGCACCTTGGATACAAATTTGTGGTCGTGGATGTCACTTGACCACATTGGACCAGCGACCTGTACAGACAAAAATTACTTTCATACCACATCAAATCAAGGAGAACCCACATGAAATGGAGAGTCACATTCCGGGCACCGCTGAGGTACAGGTGGACCAACTTGCGTCTTAAACTGATGATTAACATTGCCACTTTTTTCATGGACCTTTTCGATTATTCTGCCAAGAGGCTGTTCATAGAAAGACTGGCAACCGGCGCAAATGTAGTAGGTGGCAGTTTTGCTACGGAAGAAACTCAGACTCTTGTAAGATCACGATCGAAAAATACAGACCTAGCAGCCTTTTTTACTTCTATAGGGGCAGAGTGAATACGAACGAATATTCGAACATAGAAATCGATCGAGAGCGATAAAAGAGGTTGTATGTAGCGTCCATAGCGACCAGCGGAGGTCGATATCGTGTTCAAAACAAGCCGGAGAGCCTTGTATCAAGTGAGTGAACAAGACATGCAAATAAGTCACCCAAGAAACGGAATGTACCGCTTCGTGACAGTACTCTGCCTTGACTGGTATGCCACCGTAATTCGAGTAACTAGGGGTTCAGATGTAAAGCTAAAAGAGATGCCAATACATGGGAACGAACCATTTTTCTGGATAGTTGGTCGTAGCGAGGACTGACAGATCGGTGCATGTGACACACAGCAATCCTGTAAAGCACATTGTAAGCTAGTGGCTTATCCTTGTTGAGAAAACTGGACATTTCACCTCCGTCGTTGACACACTGAACAGCCGCATCGATGAAGGGCGCCGCCGTCCCGTATGGATCCAAGTCGACGACATCAACGCGATTCTTCTCCGACCGGTGTTCATACATCAGTGCGCTGAATATTGCTCTCTGAGTAACCAATGATGATGCAATAGACAATAATGTACCATGCGTCGCCCTCGTTAATCCTGACTTTTCCCGAACCAGTGCGAGATTTTTCCTCTGCCGTGCTAGGTTGAGGTGAGTCTGTACCCTTAACTTCTGTGGGCACCCCGAGACCGTTAAGATCAATGTTTCTCTTCATGGCAGCAGTAGCTGACGAAGACAAATCGTTGGCGATGACATATCTACATTGAATGAAGTAAAGGGGCATGTGTGTAGATTGCACAAGAGACGGACCTCACTAGTGGTATTTCCTTCGCGTAGCGTATTGAACGTAGCCCAGTCGCAGAGAGTGCTTCCAATAGTATGAATTTGTAAGGATGGTACTTTCATCTGCAATTCAATGGAATGAATGCATACATGTGGTACAACACCTACAGTTTTCAGTTTGCCCTCAGAAGGTCCTAACGTCGAGTCTGCCATCGTCGTATCTTCGGCGGCCAAACCTCCCTTAGCAGAAGGACCTGATTCGATTGTTGCATGTTCCGTTCGTGTTCCGTCAGTAGTCGAATCATCGACTAAGGGGTCCGAGTCTGCTGCATTCAAAAGCCAGGCAAGACGACACGAATGGGTAGAACCCCACCTTTCATCTTCTTCTGCCCCTTCCGATCGCCTCCCCGTTCTCGCCTCGCCCGCCTTTCCTGAGCCTGCCCCCACTTCGCCTCTTTCTCCCCATCAAACTGCTCGCTCCACGTCCTGATGCACGCGACGCTCAAGTCGCGATTGAACTCCTGGACCGGGTTCAAGAAGGCTTCGTCTTTTGAGGAGATCAGGATGTGAGACGTGTTCTCGGTGTGTAACGTGAAGCCTTCTGGGATGATCAGAGGGGAGGGACTCGGAGGGGCGTTTGACATGTTGTTCAGCCCTCGGTTTCGTGGTGATGTTGGGATACCGGAAAACCGTGATCTTCTGGAGATTCCGAAGCCGAGGCGCAGAGGCCTGCAAAAAGATAAAAAGAGTATGGTTGTCACGGCTAGTGTAGATGAAGCTTATGCAGTCTCTGTGTTGCCTCGTCGTATACCAAGTATACAGATGAAAGTACTGTGAAAGTCACGTACGCTTTACATCATGTTCGCTTATGACTCTTGCAGTCGTTGTTAAAAATTACAGCAAGCCATCACTCCATAAAAAAAAGTTACACTTGATAAAACATCTAAAACTACGTGTGATGCTGGGATAAGATACAATTGAAAGGAGGCGAAGGAGAAGTGAGTAATTTCCGTATATCGTCCGATAAACTTTGACTTGAAAAAAAGCCAAGTACTACGTATGTCGTAAAGAAAAGAAAGAAAAAAAAGTTCTCTAAAAGTCCAAGACTCAATATTCAAATTCTTCTGATACAAGCACTATAGAACCACGTAAATCACCACGCCGTATTCGGCCGGGATCAATTTGACCAGCAATTATCTTTCGTACCATTGCGTTGAGTGAAGTGGGCCCGCAACCTATTATGATATCCCAATTCGATCAGATCAGTTGGAGAACGTCATGAGGAAACTTACAGGCAACGATGACGGAGCCCTTTGAGTGCTCGACTTCATCAGCTATTATCCGATCTAGCTTTGGCTTCCCAAGTCGTGCATGCTCCGCAACCACACCAGCATCAACCACCTCTTGTTCGTTCACCTTCAGTCTTCCCAATCCGTCGCTGTTTCTATCTCTCAGTTGCGAGATCCCGCCATGTCTGTTCGCAAACCCTGTTTTATCATCCGACGTACTTGATGTGAGCAGGGTTTCCCCGCGTGACATTGTTGGCGTGAGCAGTGTCCTTGAACTCTCTGCAGTTGAGATCGGTGAAATCAGTGCATTTCCTTTCCTCCAAGCACCATGGTCGTTTAACACAGCTAGCGGACTCGGTGAGTCGATTGGTGAGATGACAGATGTGCGATCACTTAGAGGCGATATCGGAAGAAGTCGATCTGTAGAGTGTGAGGACACGACGGAAAGCCTGTCCTGTATGCGTTTTGGCTTACGAGACCCGCTCGGCTCTCGCGTTCCCAAGTCACTCCGTTCGTCTGGCTTTGTTGCAGGAACCAGTCGAACCGACATTCTATCCAGCCTCCTAGACTGAGCTCGCCGCAGTTTACCCTCCTTCTTAACCTTCTTATTCAACACATCCTCCCCTGGCAACGCAGTATCGTCGTCTCCGTCAAAGTTCGTAAGCTCGAGCATATTGGTTCGATGAGCGAGACCGATGTCAGCAGATTCTATTTCGTCGTCCATATATTCTCCAGTGTAATAACTCAGATCGACATCACTGTCAGCAGAACTATCGTGACTCTCGATAGATTCTACGGAGTCGGCACGTCCGTGAGATGGGCTAGTTCCTCCACGTGCAAAACTAGGCAAAGGTGGTGCAAGGTCAATGGTGTTAAAAGACCCACTGGGATAGAGGGAAGGCGGTGGGCGTCGAAGTGTAGGAATATCTGGAGACTTGACGGTAGGCTGGAAGTTCGTTATAAAGATGTCCACTTGAATGGCGGAAGATGGAAGCATGGAAAGACATCTTCGGAGGATAGATGCACACCACTGGATATGAGCTGATAAAGGCCAAGAATTAGTATCAGTAATATAAAGATCAATTCTCCACTTACAGTATTCACGCACGAGCCATATGAATCGTACACGTGTAGTGAGTAGCCTTTTCTTCCCCCAACCTCCCGGGCGGCCCCCGAGATATCGCCCGTCTCTGCCGGAGAGGCAAAGACAAATGTACTGCAGGATAGAGAGACCGAAACTTACTCCCGAGCCGCCAGCGACAATCAAAACGGTGGAATGGTCTCCCCATCGAGCCCTTATTGAGCTTCCAAAGGGTCCATCTACGTAAGCTCGTAGTAAAACTCCATAGCTCATACGACCTGTGAAATTTTCTGGGGGTTCCTCGTTTGGTGGGTTACGCAGACCCTGTTCTGTGAGGCGGGTTATCGCGTTCCACAGGTCCTGCGTCCATCCGCCCTTAGCACGAATAAGCATAACTATCACGCGTCCCTCGTCAGTCTGGGCTTGCTCGTCGCACACGGAAGCTGAGGTGAACGGATGAGATGTTAATCTGGATACAGACGGGATGTTGATGAGAAAATGTTGGCCAGGTGCCCAGGAATGAAACCCTGGAGTGACGAGCCGGAGGCGGATAGTCCTGCCAGGTAAAAGTTCAGCAAGGGCAAATCCAGGTGGTGGAATATATGATGGTGGAGGGGGCGTTGACGGCGGGGAGCGATCGTGTTTTGTGAAAGTAGATGTTGGAGAAATGATGAGAGAAGCTGGAGGGTATCCTTTATTATTGGCTGAGGAGTCATGTGATTGATAATAGGAACTGAGAGGACTAGGAGGACGAGTATCATGTTTATCAAGTGGTGACCGCAGCGGTTCGGGGTTAAGTGAATGAAGATGATTTAACTCCCAAGTATCTTGCGGCGAACGAATTGTATATGGAGTAGCGGCTAATCTTTGTGCCTTGGGAGAAATCATGCCGCCCAAAAAGCCATTACTATGCATCCACCAAGTTGCTCGCCAGAGACGTTCGCCACCCCATAAGACCAGGGCAGCCCAACACCACCACCAAACGGTAGGATGGTGGAAAGCCGCAAAGACCAGAGTAAGAGGAACAAGTAAGACATGGAGGAAGTAGAATGCCTCATAATACCTCCTCCGTATGGGATGTATAGACAATATAATCAAGAAAGTCAAGAAGCCAAAAGCCTAACGAGACATGAGCAAAGAAGAGATTCGAGGGGACAGTAATTTTGCTCACAATCCAGCCATAAATGAATGGCATATATAACCAAGTGTATGTGTATGCTACTTTTCCTGTTTGAGTTCTGATGTCTGTGGCCAATTGAACACTCCACAGGGCAACGTGAACTGCAGTCAAGAACCAAATAAGTCGGCCAGACCAGCGATGAAGCCAGGCCAGCTTGTCAAAAAAGAGCTGGATCATGAAAGGAATGGCGAATACGGCAAAAGGAGGGGACTTTAAAGCAAAAAGAACGCATAGGGGGAACAGTGCGAAGGCGATTTGACCTGTTCGGGCTGAGGATGACCACCAAGACTTTGATATAGTATACTGAGGCTGAAGAGGTAGAAAAGTGGAGGTGCTATGCGATGAAGTGGGATGTTCCAATTTGTTGCTGCTGCTACTTGATACCTGCCATACCTTCTCGGAGGGCGCAATATAATCCGGACCTACAAATGTTAGGGCTAAGGATGCAAGAAGTAGAACGGCCAGGCAAAGAAGTTGGGCATTTGACGGTAATGAGAGTGGCTGGCGGTGCGGTTGGCCTTTCTGAGAAGCAACTGCAAGACTATGCTTCTTCCTCCATGTTCTCCGGCGCAGAAACCATTTTGTCCAGTAAGCCCCGAAGATACCACCTCGTGAGCCTGTCCAATGAAGGATGGCAAACACCAAGAAGATAAAAACGACTGCTATCCAGAGCAAGAATGAATATCGACGGCTGGGCACGCTGAGCGAGTGTATTGTCAAGTATGCAGTGATCCATTCGAGATCATTTGGATATGGAGGAGTTGTGGGGTTTGGAGGAAACGAAGAAGAAGCAGGCGAGGGGGAAGCGAGAGACGTCATTGAAAAAAGAATGCGTGACTTTGTGAAAGAGCACTAGGGGGTGTTAGGATTAAAGGTGGGCCTACAGGTGGAATGGAAACGGAGACAGGAACAATAATAGTGTCAGTTTGCAATGAAAGGTATTTCAGGAGCAGGACCCATCTGATGATGGTGGTGATGGAGAAGAGGGAACAGTTATTCGTGGCAAGGAGAGAACATGGAATGGTCATCCGAGTCCGTCTATTCGACTGTCTGACTGCCGGAGCGATCCACGTGCTCGCCAGGATTACGGCATCTTACTGCATCGGCGATAATCTTAGAGCCGTTGACGAGAACTTGTACTACTTCAAGTTAGTGGCAGTAGCACTCTGTCATTCACTGCAATCCCATCACATCTCCTACACTTTGCTGCACATTCCATCCAAGAAAAACATCTATTACGACCGGCTGTGACAAAGTCGGTGGTACCTGAGCTATTCATACACTACACACCCTCCTCATCCCCGTATAAATAGTCTCCCTCCCTCATTCATTCCACAGTCTCGCCAGAAATAACCTGGTTTAGAACCCCGTTTCAGCATTCCCACCCACGTCTTCATGCACTCACACATCACTTACCTCCTTCCCTGTCTTCTTGATCTTTTCCAAGACAGTATCGTAGCTGGCAGACCCTTTCACAATCACCTCTTGGTTTGCAAGACTGATGTCGTACGACGAGACTCCTGCCAGTCAGGACTATTAGTCAGACTACAGCCGTCGAGTCTCCGCTATCACCACTCACCATCCAACTTCTTCAAAACACGTTCCACCGCACCAGAGCATCCAGAACAGGACATCTGTCATCAACCGTTTAACTCGCCTCTTTATCTTATCAGTTATTTAAAAGTAGCAAACTCACCTTCACGTTGAATTTATAAGTATGGTCAGCCTGCATCAAAAACAACCCGTCAATCGGCTGACTCGTATTAGTGATCAACTATTCTCGTACCATGACTGGAAACTTTCGCTCTAGAATACAAAATTTAAGAGAATACAAACGACGAGGTCTAAACAATGAACAATCCGTATACTGCAAAGTGGGAAACAGAGGCAAGTCTTATATATGGTCGGACAATCGCGCCATCTTTCAAGCTTAGTCATGAACATGAATAAGCCTCTGTACAGCACCTGTCCTGGTCCTCGGTCAAGGCAAACGAACATTCTCCGCAGAGTGAGCGGCCTTCAGACCTGAACCGTACTAAAATAGAGAATCGTTATTCATATTTGGTCCTGTACGTTCCAATAATTAATAAGCTGCACCGCCAGATAGACTATACACCTGTCATCAGGTTGCCTCAACTACGTGCTGTCCGACCTTCATACATCTCTACTTCGTCGCCCTCTGTCGCAACAGCTTCCCACCCTCCTCCCACGGCACGTTCACCCCGCATCCAAGCAATGCATGGGCCGAGGAAACCTAAACGACAAGCATCAGTCCACAGCACCATCATCCACGCCTCACATAGGCACGTACCAAGAAAACGGGGAAGCTTCACTTCGTTATTACGAGTCGTTATATAATAAACCGGAATGCCAGCAAGCACAAAACCTATGAACGGCAAAGGTTAACTCGAATAAACCGCGGCAAGAGCTCGGAGTAAGTTACCCAGTACGGCTATAGCCTCTAAAGGTGCCGCAAAGATTGGCATGCACAGCAGGAAAATTGCAACCTATAACGAAAGCTCAGATCAGATGCATGACACATAATCAGAAAATACAATGACGCACTGAACAAAACAACAATGGCGTAATGATCCATGTTTTATAAGGCCTAAGTACTAAATCAGAAAGACTCGATAATGAGAGGGGGAAATGCTCACCTTTCTAACATGGGCTCTTTCACTCGCAAGATAACAAGGCCAAGTACCTTTTCTCACACACCATCAGCGACTGCCCAATCAGGCCTATATAAAGAAATAGTACACACAGTGAGGAAATAAAACGACCAGGATGCTACAACAGAAAAATTTATGAGTGATCGGAAACCACCGCCGATCACGATGAATGCAATCGTTAGGAAGGACTGCAAAAGAATCGCATTCACGGGGGTCTGACGAGACTTGTGAAGACGTCCGAACGTCGCTGGAAGATACCTCTCCCTACCAGCGACGTAGATCAGTCGTGCGGATGTGAAAAGAGACCCTACAGTCGAAAACTATTGGAGACAGCACGCCGCTTGAAGAATATCAAACTCACCATTGAGTGCTCCAAAACATGAAAATGCAACCATAACTGCAAAAACGGTTCCCCCAACGGGACCGAAAAGGGCTCGGCCAAAATCGAGCGCAACAGTATTACTCGACCCGACAGTCGCCTTGTCTAAAACAACGAAATAAGATACATTCACCAGGAGAAAAAGCGCCTTATGGAAGAATATATAAGCCAGTTTACCATAAAAGGGTAAAATGAGAGTTCCTTACCGTCACAATCATCATGCTGAAGTGAATAGCCCTCGGGATATTTTTTTCGGGACTCTTTACCTCGCCTCCCACATAATTAGCCTGGTCCCAGCCATCAAATGCCCATAGTCCAGAATATAACGCAAGGGAATATGCCGAGGGACTTTTGCTCGAGTCGTGAAACAAAGGTTCGGTCAAAGATGTAGAAGCGTGTCCTCGAGCTGCGCGTATAATGCCCAATATAACAATAGAAATCTGACCAAAAATCCTGTTAACCCAGTAACAGACTACCTGAAATAGACATATATACCAATGCAACTATCTACAAAAGAAAAGTTACTACCGCTTTTTTTAAACCATCTTCTAAAAAAGCGCTTACTTTGACAGTAGTAAACACTACGGCAGCACGTGTGCCCAGTTTGCGAGTTCCAGAACATAGCGCGGTAACGAAGAGAACTGCGATGACTGCAGTGAGTTTGATGGACCATTGAGGGATATCACCCGGTGCCACATGATCACGAGTAGCGTGCCAAAAAAGTCGGTTTAGGTATTCTGCAAAAATAAGACTGATAACTGCATTTCCTCCTATAGTGATGAGTTAGCCTCCTGGTTGGGGGTACCAAATTGAGGAATGCAGAACAAACCCGGCTTCAAAGCGGCTATTGCGGTCCAAGCAAACAAGTATGACACAAGAGGACCATACGAATATGCAAGATATGCCTGTGCTCCACCGTTGAGCGGTATACTCGACCTTTTGAATTAGATCAATCGACTGAAGAGGATATTTGAATTGGGATCAAAACATACCCTAATTCAGCGAAACTACTAGCACCAGTCCAAGCTAACAAACCTGAAGCCAGCCATACAGCCAAACTTGCCCCCACGCTATTCGTATTAGCTACCACAACACCCGGCGATGAGCTGAAATACGCGATAAGTACGTTTGAGGATACGTTTGCAGAACTGGCATCTCACAAAATGCCAGAACCAATCTAACGCATTGACAGTCAGCCGTCCGCAGAATACAGACACAAGGAAGCGCAGGTAGCATTCACCTGTAGTCCAACGACAAGTCCAATTCCTTATCATCTTGGGACGTCATACAATGCAACAGAGTCATTAGTTATCAATGCTCACCGTGCACTAGGGTTATGGTTTTTTCTGGACCATCGCTGTGTATATGGTCTGGTTCACTCAGACTAGTACTTAAAGGTAGGAGGTCGCGTTGGAAATCGAATCCAGAGAATGAAAAAGAACGCCCTCGCCCCGCCCTTGCGGTCAAAGGTCCTTCTGACAGCTCTAACCCTCGTAGAGAATCCTGGGATTCATGTGAATGTCGGGGAGAGACTGAAGGGTATTGATCCGCCGACGACAGTTCTGAAGTTGAGCCTCTATGCGACGTATCTGGCATAAAAATAAGGATGTGGGGTCGTTACAAGTCACTTGCTAAAGGGGAAGGGATATTCGTCGCAGCCGAACTTGAACAACACCACCCCTTCAGTAAATTGTGCGTGTATCACGGTGGCGTCTGCTTAAAACGTTAAAGCGTACAATGAGCTAGTTATTTGTACATCTTTGGATCTGGTGGCAGATAATACAATTTCGTAAGGGGGCATAACATTATGATACAGTTCCTCTGACTCTGGCACGGATTTTATCTCTATGGTAAATACACGATGCAGGGTATTAAATCAGAGCAAACCAAGCTTTTCATAAATATGAACACAACCGAGGCATTGTGGCCATGGTTCTGTACTTTTCATGTCCGACGTTCCTTCGAATTCGGTTTCTAAGATAAAGCGCCCAAATACCAACAGCCACTTGGACTAGCTGGCCTTGCTGGTTTCAAGCAGTGACTGGGCGACTACAGCATGTATATCTGTACACCTTTCTTGACATAAATCTAGACACTAAACAGTCCAGTCAGAAATACTATATTTTCGTACTTGTTGTTGTGAAAATACTTGGGTAGCCTTCTCGACCGTCATTCGACCAGACTGCCAGACATTGGTGACAATTCCCAACGCAGGCATGCAAGCCAGAATTAACGTCCCTTCCGACTTTCGAGCTTCCTTCTCTGTTGGGTCTAACCAAATTTCGTCCCCTAAAGCAGCCTGCATTGGATATGGTTTTTAAGTACACTCCATAAATAGGCTATATGCTTACCGCTGAGCAAGACGCCACAAGGCCAAGCACCTCTATCCCAGCATCTGCTAATGCAGCACTTGCTGCTATTGTTCCGGATGAAATACAACCTTCAATACCATCATTCTCGATTATGGTGATAAATACGTCTATGGTAGATTTTGGCAACAGCTCCAGACGAACGGACGACAAAACCGCTTGATGGATAGACACCGCTAGAGACCTATCTTCAGCATCCTTGTCGAGGCAAGAGACAGGATAAGATATAGAATAGGCAGTATGCAAATATCAAGACGAACACGTAGTGGCGCCTTTCTACGAGCACAGGAGAACGGCGAGAACTTCACTTCGACATTCAGTCGACCATTCTCACTGAAGGTGGTCGTTTTGGATTGCCTTGGGCCATAACTAAGAAAGAAGGGCGCGCAGACGGACTAAATCATGCAGTGCGAGATGCATTGTAAAGATGACGAACACGGCGCAGGCTATTTTAGTTTTATCCGTTTCGATATAGGCAGAGCCATTGGCCTGATTTATTAGACCAGGCTGTAAGACTAGCGCAACGATGAAGCATATCAATGAACCTGAAAGCTGACAAGAAACCAAGGTATTCTCACAAATTGGCCGGATATCTTGCGGAGAACGTCCTTCACGGGGTTTTGCTATATTCCAGGACAAAGTATCCTCTTCCTCTTCCTCAAAAATGGGTGGATAGCTGTCTTCTGGACCATTGATACGTCGACGATCGTAGTTTTGGGCCATGAGCGCAAGAAATAACTTCCAAGGTCAGTCCAAGGTCGCGACTCCGAAATCAGTGCAGTCCTTGAAAATGAGCCAATTAATTACGTAATACGTTCAATCATGAAGTTATCCTTCTCCCTGACCAACAAGGCTAAGCCAGTAGGTGCCGCTCCTTCGCTAAAACGGCCAGCAGCACTATCATCTTTCGAAGAGGACGAACCTGTAGATGCAGCGCCCACTGCTTCAGATAACCGGGATACAGCGGTCAACAAGAAGCTGCTCGCACAGAATGTGGGGTCTTCAAAGGCTACGAAGAAACGGATGGACAACGAGATGAAGGTTGACGCAACTGTTTATGAGTATGATGAAGTATGGGATAAGATGCAGGAAGCAAAGCAAAAGCAAAAAGAGGCCAAGGAGGTAGATGCGAAAGCACGGAAGGTATGGTTTCTCTTTATTTCTGGTCACACTAATCTGACTGTTCATTGGACACAAAGCCCAAGTATATTCACGGTCTCCTTAACTCTGCTGCTACACGGAGACTCGACTATCTACGTGCGGAGGAAAAGATGATACAGAGAGAACGGGAGGCCGAAGGGGATGAATTTAACGACAAGGAGGCTTTCGTAACTCAGGCTTACAAAGATCAGATGGCAGAGGTGCGACGAGCTGAAGAGGAGGAAAAGAAAAGAGATGGTGAGATACCACCATATCATATATTATTTTGCACGCTGACACTGCTTAATACAGAACTAGAGAGAAAGAAGAAAGGTGACTCTTCCACGGGCATGGCGCATTTCTATCGTAAGCTGCTAGAAGAAACGGAGCAGAAACATGAAGAGACTGTAGCAGCAACATCGTCTCAAAGCAAACCAGTCAAGGGGCCACAAGGTCCTACTCCTAATTTAACTATCACAAAACCTCCGAACTTCACGACCAAATCCGACTTGGAACTAGCGCGATTAGCACGAGAACAAGGAAAGGACGTGGAACTGAACGATGACAACCAAATCGTCGATAAACGTGATTTGCTATCTGCAGGTTTGAATTTATCTGCTCCGAACACTCGGCGGCTGGGATTACAGAAAGCAACTGGGACAGCAAAAGATGGACAGACAGAGGAGGTTCAAGCACATCGTGCTGTTGGTACGGCGGCGAGTAGGAGAGAAATCAACGAGCGGCGGGCTAGGGATATTCGTCGACAGGTTGAAGAGGAAGAAGAAAGAATGGCGAAGCAGAGGGAACTTGAAAATCAAGAGGCTATACAACGGGTGGTGATGAAACGGAATACTCGGGATGATATAATGAGCGCCCACGAGCGATACCTAGAGAGAAAGCGTCGGAAGTTGGAGGAGGCTGCTGCAGCAAATGTTCCACCAGAACACTTTACACCAGAGGTAGCACAATAGTCGTCGTTGTAGGTGTGTGTACGGAACTTATGCAGAGCTAATTTAGTGTATCAAAGAGATAGGTCCATGATGTTTGTTCTTTGGACAGTGCATCATGACAGCGGTCATTTGAAGATGATTCTCCGAGTAGGTGTCACCACTGAGGGGTGCAATATGCTAGTCGATCCTTCGCTATTGTCGTTACTACACGTCGAAACGCTTGGAGAACAGTGGCTGTAGAAGGCCTTTTGTCAGGATTATCATTCAACATCGCTTTGGTAATATCTGCAAGTTCTGGGACACAGTAGCCAGTGAGCTGCAAAGTATCCGTTTTGTTATGGCAAATCTACAAAACAAACAGTCGAACATACTTTGCATGCACGAATAATGAGCACTCCCAATGCCCATACGTCAACTTTGTAGGGATCGCTTGAACAATTCCTTTCTAGTTCCGGTGGGATTTCTGTTCCTCTATAGTTTGCGTATATCCGGGGAGGCGAGATATCGTCATATCTGCGACTTATTTCATAATCAATACAAGCATAATGCCCTTTGTAGTCGGTAAGGAGATTGTGTAAGGAGATGTCCAGATGAGCAATCCTATACTTGTGCATGAACGTAATATGCTAATTGAAGGTTCAAAACGCGTTAGCACTCAATGACTATATATAGATTATTGAAGGGATTGTGGTATACTGACTTCAATGCACTGCGTCAAAGCATCAAGGAACTTGTCCAGACAGCACGGAGTTTCAGGAATGAAATTTGAAGACCATTCTTCCATCACGATAAACCCAACATCATCTTTTGGGACCTCTATCAAATCCAAGATTGCTAACAGTTATGTTAAAGATTAAGAAACAATAAAACTGAAAAGATGTATACCAACGTATGCAATGATTCATAGGGTCATGTCGTATTGGGGGATTAGAAAGAAAGCGGACGATGTCGAATTCTCTGCCACGCAGGTGAACGGCTTTGACCATTACCTTCCGTCCGGTGCAATAATGGGTACCTCTGAATAAGTTATCGCACTTGGTAATGTGGCGTTCAGGGGACGAATGGAAAACGTGCAAGAGAATACGCACTAGGCCTCTATCCTTGCACAAAGCACTGTCATCAGAAGACGAAGAGACACGTTTATAGCGTGAATAATAATCGTTATAATGTGTTTCAACTCCTTTGCCCGGGCATTGATGATATTCCTTGACATCGCGAATAGTTTCGAGGCCGAAACCTCTGCGATGTAACAGACAACGATACTTTTCCCAAGTAGGAGAAATACGAGAATTTATATCTTCTTCGTCGATAGAAGAATTCGAAGACGAGGTACTAGACGATAGGGATAAACTGTCCCAGTCGTTTGGAGACTGCATGGTGAAAAAGGCGGCCTGCGGTGATGAGATGGAGGTGTTGAAAGGTAAAACACCGGCATAAAAGGGAAGAAAAGACAATATCTTCGATCCCGGCGAGGGATTCTATTACTGGATGGGGTCCTTGAATACAAAACACGTATGCACGGGCACCACGGGAGACGCTGTGCCAAGAAGAACACCAAACCATCAAAGACATGATGACATGCCATTAGATGAGAGCTACGGTGTGACAGACGAGTGGACTAGGAGTATATTTGCCTTTCCAAGGAGTAGTCGGCGTTCCGGGGATCACACCACTGCGCGGAAGAAGCAAATTCAGGAGACATTCCTGTGAGACTTGAAGAAGTGCGAGTCCTTGAAAAAAGAATAGTCAAATTCAAGATTAATATTCTCAGGCTAATGCGAGCCTACCGGTATATAGCTTCTAGCAAGGCATTTTACTATCCTGACCGATAGGAGATAGTAGATACCAATGTCACGCATGTATCGGTAGTTTCTTCCAACTGCTTTCTATGGATAGTTCGTTCCACGTTCAAATTCTTCATCATTGCCCATGATGAAAATGTCACGGTGTCATTATGTAGCGATAATCGGCAACTTTGGAATGAGGTGAGCGAGGGAAACTTCGCCCTCCTTTGACCAAGAACTCAGGCGTGGAGGGAGGAAGCAAGCCGTTTAGGAAACTGTGGCTGTACCGCTGGCCTTTTGCTATTCATGTGCACCTGGGAACTTGGACCCTGAATAAAACACCACCGCTTTTAACGTATATCATACAGGACCGACGTCAATGGAAGAAGGTACGAAGGCAAAAAAGACCGTTTTCATCGGAGGTATTGGGGACGATGTGGACGAGAGCGTCATCTATGAGAGTTTCTCAACCTTTGGTACCAAAGACTCAGCTCCATAACACGTCCTTTGGGATGGCATACTCACGAATGTCATTTCAGGCGATATTCTTGAAGTACAGCTACCTTCGGCTGCTACAAATCCTTCCTTGCAAGCAGGTACGTGTTGGTTTTCGTCTATTTGTTTGCCCAGTTCAGCAACTTCTCATTTCAGAGGCGAAACATCGGGGGTTTGCATTTGTCACATATTCATCCCCAGCCGATGCCCAGGACGCTATTGACAACATGGATCTCAACGAGCTAAGAGGACGTGTACTCAAAGTCAACCTAGCAAGACCCATGAAGGGGCCTGTACAACCCGGTGGTGGCAGTAGAGCTAGTATGTTCCATATATATTGCGCTAGTATTCTTGTATCTGACATCATGCTAATCTTTTTAGTCTGGGAGTCCGAGGAGTGGCTTCAACAGTATGCGAAACCACTGGCCCAAAGTGGAGGTAAGCATTCCTATCTTTATATCTGGTTCATGTGCTGATTTTGCCGCTGCAGGTGCCCAAGGAAGGCCCGTTCCAGAAAACGGCTCGCAAAATCCCGATGACGATGCAGCAAATGATGATGCAGCTATGGAGGAGTAGACTAGAGTATGCAACTATGACAAGTCTAGTTGCAGGTAAAATCACGACATTAAAGTAATCTGTGCCAGTTAGGTCTGTATCATCTCATCCATTGATATGAATTCATACATTGTATTATCTCATGCAACTGAATCAGATTTAATTCGCTTCATATTTCGTGAATGTATGCACAGCAGCTGTCATGCTTGTTTGCCCCTAGTCGAACTCTCGAACTCCTCTATTCTATATTGTTAGTTGTTGGATTTTTACTCACATTTCTACGTCAACTAACACGCGATTCATGGCACAATCTGAAGCGCAGATGAAAAGTACACTGGAAAGATGTATGCGATGCGAGGGTACAAATGCAGAATATTAAATGAGAGGGATTAATGCTACAGCAGCTCTTTTGATTGATTGATATCTGATTCTTCGAATTGCGCGCGAGCGCGCTTGATATCTTCCTGCATAAACAACAACTCTTCCATTCGGGCCAATTTTTTAGCATCAGCGGGTCTTGATAATGCCCGGCGAAGATCCTCAATAGATAAACGCGTTTTCCTTTGTGGTCCACCGGCAGTTTGGCACTGCAACATGATAAGATTCCAGGCCAACTGACATACAACGGATAAATCCAAGTAAAATACGCACAACATCAGTTATAAACTCGACCAGAATCTCTTCCATCACATTAACCGTGTCACTGGCAGGATTTCTGTCGTCCCCAAAACCGTACATCAAGCTTTTAACTGAGGCACACAAAGGTGTCAGAAGAACCAGCCAGCCAAACCTGAATATACATACGTTCTTTTGAGAACAGCCCCCTAAAATTGGCTTGCTTACGTCCACGGCTAGTTGCACCCGCATTGCCAGCAGCCATGACACTTTCTCGCATATAGGAGGGGGTGTAAGAAGTGAATGTAGTAGTCCTCGGGGTGGCTACGGCGGGGGTCGACGCAGCGGTGACGGCATTGGTCGTTGCTGTCGTGGTTGTTGCAGTTGGGACTGCAGTTTGAATAGTAGGTCTAGGTGTATGGAGAGCCGCTTGAGGATGCTGAGGGATGTAGCTGTAAGGATAGGGCCAAGCACCATAACCCGTTACTCCTGTAGCATATGGGCTCGTCTGATAACCAGGATATGCCCCTGGCGTCTGTGGATGGCCATATGCGCCCGGTGTTCCTGGATGATATGCAGCATAAGGATAAGTTGTGGATGCAGGATGTTGACCAGCTTGTGGGTAATGCGAATAGGACATGCCCCGAGTGATGGTCAGAGCATAGACGCGTGAGAACAATTTGCATATTTCGCAACCCAGATTAAGCGCCCATGGGTACTTGCCCAGTATTGTATTGCGAATATTTACAGTAAACAAGACGTGTAGAAAAAAAATCGAGAGTTGATAGGATCATTATAGCTGACCATCGAAGATCAGTCAAAATCGTAATCATCCAGGTCGATACCGCCTTTCTTTGCAGCTGAATCCAGTTTCTGGGCACTTTCCATCATTTTGCGCATCATCTGCCATCCCATTTCTACGACCCCACGTTGATCCAACCAGTCCATAACAGCATCAGCATCCTTGAGGTTTTTAGGCGGCTGTTTACCTCCTGCGAAAGCTACTTTAACAAATGCCCTACTCCCTTCTCTCTGAGCTCGGACTTCGTCGATTTCTTGTAATAACAGTTTGTATAGCCGATACTGTAAGCAATAAATCAAACTCACACTCATGAAAGATAGAGGAGTGTTGAAGTCATTCCATACCTCCCAATGATTGAATTCATGAAAAACCCGTGTCCGGGCAGCGCAGAATCGACCCAGATGGAACATTTGCTTGTCCTCCTCCTCCTCGTTTGATTCCTCGTCATCGATAGAAGAATCACTGGAGCTACTATCCAGTTCCGTAGGCTAGGTGCGGATGGTTTGAAATAATGCCACACGGACTAAATAAATGAATACCTCGAAATCAAATTTATTGTAAGGTTTCCCGCTAACTCTTCCAAGAAGAGTAGAAACCCTACCGCCAAGATGGCAAGCGTCGCATCGAGGGATTGTGAACTCGAGCCGAGTAAGTTCAAACTCTGGATGTGTCTCTAATGGCTTCTTAAACCCAGGTCGCCAAACTGAGGAAGTAACTAGCGAATCTCTCAGACCAGACAGCTTTCGACGTGTCATTTGAAGAGGCACTGAGAAATATTCTTCAACTAAAGCACATATTAGCAAATTCGGAGAAGGGAAAGTGTATTTCGAACCCACCTTTAAGAATCTGTTCCATGTACGCCCGCCGCTCAAAACGTGGTCGTACAGCCATGTGTACGAAGAGCTGGCATATTATTTTAAAGTGATGAGCAAGGTCCTGGTGAGTGCTCATGCTAAATTCCGCAGGTAGTGCCGTCGCAGTGGTACCACCTTCATCTTCGACGATGAAATCGTCTTCTTTTTCTTCAGCCCCTTCATCTGACGAGAAGTTATGATCGCTGTCGAGGCCCGGCTTGGCACCTGGGAAAGGCTTAATACTGTCATGGCTTTCATCATCGTCGGAATTTGAGTCCGAAGACTCAGACATGGGCTGTCCTTGTTTCTTCCCTTCAGTAATGAAGCTAGGTTAGACAAGTATGAGATATAAAGCTGAGATACTAACTTTTGAGCCTCTCGAGGTTTTTTTGGAACGCTGACTTTTTATTCCGCTTACGAAAACGGCTTTGAATTATTTCTGTGAGGATATGACTATGCAGGTGTTGATCGTCAGTTGCATGAACAGCTTACTAGTTTCATCGACTTCGTCTAGTAAGTCATCATCACTATCTGGTGCTAACGGTCTTTGACCTTTGATTAATTTGCGCCGACGAGTTTGAGGCTGCAGTTTAGATCCATCCTCTTCGGAGTCATTGACCTGGCGCTGCTTTCCTTTGACTTTCCCCTTGGGTCCCATGTAGATATCATCTGAATCCTCCTCCAAGATTATAGGCTCTGAAGAAGAGCTATATTTATCTATGATACGTCGCTTCTTGATTATCCTTGTCGTTGGTTTACTTGGGCCGGGTGCTTCGTCTTCATCACTCGCTGGTGCGCTTCTGGACTCGAATCGTATAGCACCAACGTCACTGTCTGCATCACCCGATCCATCTTCCGAGCTACTATGGATAGATGGCTGTGGAACTCTCCTCCTTTTACGATTATTGTATGGGGTATCATATGTCGAGCCAGAGAAGGTCCGTGTCTGAGATTGCTTACTAGCCAGTACAGGAGATGATGGAGGCGAAGAGCTAAAAAAGCCTATCAAAGATTGTTGTTTGAGTTTTCTGGGAGATGGAGGTGGTTTGGGCTTTCGAGGCATTGCGATAGATGCCTGAGAGTAATGAGTGGGTATGTCCTGATAAATCAAGACGTCAACCGTGACTTGAACGCCACAAACGCGTTACGCGCGCGTGCGAATATACGATCGCAGTGTTGCCGTCTAAGCGCCCATGCATGGCCGACCTGGCCCGCTGTGACTAACTGTAACCACTCGGACTTGGAACCAAATGCTTTCTCGATTATTGCTCACCTGCAAAAAACCATTATAAGGGCGGAAATGGCTTCATCACCATCCCAAAAGTCTCCTCGAACTCCTTTGCTTCGAGTCGACACTGAATCCCACACCAGCTCACATATGTTTGGAGACAGCTATTTGGTACCGGATGTAACCTCTCCTCGTCATAGTAATGCTCAGCCTGTCACTCCAGCACCACGTTCTTCTCTCCAGATTCCTGTTTCACCTAATACAGACCCAACTTCTTCTCCTCACCTTGGAAATGTAGCATCATCGAATCATGCACGAAGCGATTCTCGGAAGTTGCTTGCACTCTTGTTAGATCAATTACAAAACAGACCCAGGCCCCCAACCGTGTTTGAGGCATTCAATATATACGATGTTAACGTGGAGGAAAAAGGGATGGGGCAAACACTTGGGGCATTGAGGGATGCGGTGAAACAGAGGGGCGCATCTCGCCAAAAATCTACGCAATCCATGCCTTCACATAAAGATGTCAATGCCGACGAAGGCGAAGTTGAGAATATTTTTTCTACCGACACTACAGTCGATTTGATGGTCAAGCTGAAAGAAGTGTTGCTTCTGTCTAGCAGTCAGGGCTGGCAGATTTTTGAAGAAAGGTACTTAGACACCGGTGACATACTATGCTCATCAAACTAATTATAAGGTATAGTGCCTCCGGATTAGACAGAGACGGTACTCATCGTCTAGCCCCACGTTCACCACTATCGACATTTCGTTTGCGTAGCAATAGCCTACAGTTCACGGGAAGGCGGTCTCGTTCACCTTCACCAACGCCTGAAGTACGCACTGGGGCTTCTGAGCTGTTTTCTCAGTGTCTACAAGTTCTTGCATCCGTGATATCAGAAGATTGCCGGTTTCAAGTTTCTTCTCCTAAGCCCTTTCGTCCTTCAAATACTCTGCAAGCACTTACTTTGGACATTGCACTATTTCTTATTCATGTCCTTCGAAATGATCCGAAGTCGGTTTCCAAAATTGGATTTGCCGTCATTCCAGCATTTGCAACTTTTCCCCCTGAGATGCAACCTCGTTTACTGGCTTTTTTCGAGGACGGCCTACTTAGAGGAGTTTTTGAAGACCTGAATCGCATGCAAGGCAATGATGAAATTTCAATCAGTGAAATTACAGGGCAACAAATGTCGAATCATGATAATATCCCTATGGTTTCGATTCAACTGGATGAATCTCCAAACGACCAGCTTACCGCATCAATAAATTCCAGCTGGATCCCTTGGACAACTCAAAGTTATCCTTGCAAACCGGATCTCAAATCCAGCAATGCTCCTCATCAACCTTTGCCTATTTATTATCTATCTTCTATGGCTGCTCCGCTATTGGCCGCTATACTGGAGAGTGTTGATATTGCGTCCTCATCTTTATCTACGATACACCGTACCTGTCGTTTGGTCAACCTGCTGGTGACGTCGAAGAGGGATGCTCACCTAGACGTGCTTGAAGTAGTTGCGTATCACACTGCCAAGACGAGACGCGCAGCTCTCAGTCTTCTTCATACTTTCTGGCCCAAGGCTCTTGGTCATCCTGTTGTCAGCAAGCCACTGCCTTTATTTAGTTACGCTCAAAAATTAATCGAGGGAGGCCATGTAGTGTCTAAGGTAAACAGAACGGTCGACCACCCTTTTGCTCATCAGTTCGTTGCATGGCGCTTTCAGCCTTCGTCACAATCATTGGCCTTGGGGGACCTGTCTTTCCAAGGATGCCATTCATGCTTAAAGCCAGTAGAAGGCTTTGGCCTTCTATGCCCCTTCTGCATGTGCATCGTACATTTCGATTGCTACGACTATCCCCAGGGCAGCTTTGTTTCCCAGTACACTATGATAGCGGATCCGAGCACACAGAAGGTCGCTGCTCATCGATTTTGCTATATCTATCCCTCAAGACGGGACTCTGAGATGTATGCGATTAGGAAGGAATATCATATTTTCAGGCTGGCGAATATCTTCACGCTCACCCCATGCTTCTTATGCCATGAACCGATTTGGGGATACCAAGCCTTTGTTTGCTCCATATGCAAGTGTTTTTCTCACAACTCGTGTTTGGATAAGGCCACTTCTCCAAATCTTCAGCGTTGCCGCCACGCAGATTTGGATTCAAGTTATATCACCGTTGATTTTTCGCTGGTGCGCCGTTCGTTTACTGACTACTACAGAGACATCTGCATGTCACCAGAAGAACTTATCAAACGAACGTATGAAGAAGTATCCGTGTTTTATACGGTTCTTTGGACTCAGCTTCAGTTATTCAACCATGGCGTGGCTCATGGCACGATTATAATCGAAAATAAAGGAAGCGATGATCATGAGGCGGTAGCATTCGAGCTGCAGTATTATGTTGAACTCTACGAGCCTCATCTCTTACCCGGAAAACTTCCAGTTTCCGCTATTCTAGGAGAATATTTTGAAGAAAACGCTACCGCTCCATCTTCCTACTTCCTGTTTGATTGGTCTAACCTGACATATATTGCTTCCATCATCAAGTCACCTTACGAACAGCACCAGCCCTCCTTCGATGCTTCTCACGACCTTTTGAATGTCGTACAAGCCGAAGGGCTTCAACAGGACGTACCTGATAATCCGCGACATCCGTTCGAGGTTGTTGCCCTTGGACATATGCGTGATTGCTTGGGCTACGAATTCAATCTATTTTCCGACACCGCCGCACGCCTTTGCCTTTCACACCTGCACAGTCTGGGTTTTTTTACTCGCTCAGATTCGAAGCCAATTTTGTTTCACGGTCCTGTAAAAGAAGACATTCAATGCGAATCTCCTCTCCCACTCGGCTTTGACTTGTCTACCGACGTGGAAACGCTCGTTTCTGCGATTGAAGCCTGCCTTTCTGATATAGACTTGTCCGTCAATGAGATGGGCCTATTGCTTCTTGTCCGCAAATTTTGGCCAAATGGCATGGCTTCCGAATATGCGTGGCGCAGACTAAGTCAAACGGTACTGTTGTGGATACTTCAGGAGGTAAGTGAATGCCTTGCATCGTAATGTACGTATAGCATAAACCAGATAGTGACTTGTGTAGGACGACAATATGGCCACTATAGTTCGTGACTATATATCGCAACATCGACCTCTTCCAGGTATCCGTTCTCCAGCTGAAACGCCTCCTTGGCCTGCTCCGAACTCTCAAAGAAGGGCACCTGCCACTTCTTTCAATAATGGTGGTGATTACGTTGCTTCAAGACAAGCCCTTTTGGGCAGGTATGTTGGTCAATGGTTATTGGCGCTTCACAACCAACGTATTGAGGACTATGCGAAAATCATATTCTGCGCAATCAAAGAAACTGCGAAGGGTTCCACGATTGGTACCGCTCTTTTACCGGGGGAATATTCAAGTCTTCGCGAGAAGGTTTGATATTTCTTGTTGAGACATCCTGTCTATGATGCTAAATACAGTGCCCAAAGGATACCTGGGCATCTGCAGACAAAATGCTTCGTTTTATTATCAAACTTTGTCAGAATTCAGTGGTGTTTGACGCTTTTGATGATTTATTTCTCGTGTGGCTGTCTGATCTTGAACATGACGTCCAAGCTCATGCGGTATGTTATCATTTCCCTCGTTGGGACTTGCCTAATGAAAGGACATTTCTAGTCACTCCCTTCTTTGCAACGGCTTTTTAATCGGGAAGCAGAAACGACGAGTCGTTTCAGTACCATTATCGATGCAACATTGACTTCTGCGGATACATCTAGTTTATATAGCATTGATCCGTGGCGTATAGTTCACAAAACAGCGCTCGAGAGCCGGGAAGGTTTCTCTCGTAGCCTGAACTGGCTTCGTTTATTTGCTAGGTCTGGCGTAGACATAACCGTCCCCACTTTTGTTGAGTTTGCATCTCGGGCAAGAGTGCATGCGTCTTCTCTCGCAGATTGTTCTATCCTGGTGGATGCCGCGTTCCTTTCAACCTGGCTACGATCAATGGGTCGCCAGGAGCTACAATCGATATTTTCTCCTCTTCATTCCTACCTGAGCCCTCCAATTATGCAGCAAATGAAGTCTGGAAACGCTGAACTCGCCCAGTAAGTCATAGATGACGGTGGTAAGCACAAATTGACAGTAAATTGATCCTCAGGGTGGACTTGCTTCGGAAATCTCTGGCTACTTGTCTTCTACTGTATGGATGCGAGCGGAGTTTTCTCCGATCCCTTGGTCTTGTCACAAAAGATGATATATCGTACCTTCCATCCAGGTCATTATATTCTTGGCTTTATAACGCATATATCATACTGAGCCGAAATATAATAGGAGAAAAACTAATACCCGTGCCTCTAAAGCATCAGATCCTATAATAGTCGACAGTGCGTTCATCAATATTTTGGGCGACTATGTTGCCACTGGTATAGACGAAGTTGCGGGTTTGGTTGCCAAGTTCTTGTATGCTTTCATATCACATGCGCCACTGGTGGAATCCTACGAAGTCGATAATTTTATACTTCGCAATGGCAGTGTCTTATGTTCGTGGTAGGGTGATTTCGCTCCTCGCTTTAGAAGGCGTTCCTCATTTTTTTGGCTTTTTGGTCAGCATTTGGCAATTTTATGATATCCAGAGTCATGAACTATCAAGCATCCGGATGGCCCTTCTACTACGCGTTTTGGTGGTTGATACACATCCTTTCCAAGCTATTCTGAATGAACATTTCCAGTCGGGCGGAAATTGGCGGTTGAGGTTGGTTTGTCACGTTTCTATGCTGTAAAGCTTCTGATCCACGGGTTTAGATTCCTGGCCCTTATGCGGATATTCCGCATTATCCTTGATGTGACTAGTCCTGCCTTTCACGTTGAGGGTAGGCAATGGAGGTCTAGCACACTGGAAATATATTACCATTATTTCAAAGCCGGATGGGCAGACGAACAGGTAATATCATTCTGCTGAAGGGAAACGACAGCTTGGTCTGAAATCAATATATATAAGGAAGAAATCAGGGTCGCAATTGATACGTGGTCTCAAACGCTACTCCCAGCGCACTTCGAAGCGATCTCCTATTGCTGGAACGAAGCCATTGGCATAGCGCCAATCTCGGAGCGCGTCAGACTAGTGTCGTTCCTCATACAGCTTCATCCACACTTTCCAAGTTGGAAAGGTATGTTGTAACTGCCTGACCATTATCTCCACTTTCTTCTCAGAGACTGATCTATCATCGCCATAGTCATATCGTGGGACGTCATTATCGAAACTCTTCTCGAGGATGAATACTTGCAGAAGAATGGTGATGACGAGGATGGGCCTGCTGCTGCACATCTAGTGTGTTCTCTTCCACTCTTTCAGCATCATTCACCTAATTTTGTCGCATACAGTCGATGTATGGCCTGTCCTCTGAAAAAGGCCATCAACTTTCAGATACAGATCCAGAGATATCGCAGCTTCGCGTAAGTCGAACATTGTTTTGCGCACTCTGACTCTACTGACTGACTCCAGGTATCTATTGTGCTATTAAGTTTAAAGATGTTAGCAAGTGGTATCGAGATAGATGTTTTCTCATTACTTAAACTCAAACTTCACTTGGTCAAGATCGTAGGGTTTGAGGACGTCGCTCTCGTACCAGCAACCAATGGGCGTACATTCCACATCCAATTCGGGGACCTCGAAGATATTCCTGAAGACGCATACCCTTGCATCGACGAATTTCCGGCAATCCTTGATGCTCGTCATGCCTTTGATTTACCACCATCTGCTATGGCCAGTCCATTTACAAGTGACGACAATCCTTCACCTGGACTTATTGGGACAGTTCTAGTAGATGTTGTGCTGGCTACATTTTGCTCTATCTCGGATCCCTTCCTGTTGCCAGTGCTTTCCATGAAGAACTTATTCGAGTCACTCATGATCATCATATACAAACATGATTTCGATAGCACGGCTCTGAAGCACCTGGATTTTATGTTACGCAAGGCCATGCGTAAAACGCTCGAATTCCTGCTGCTCGACCTAAGCTACGAAATGCGCCAACTTGCCTTGTCTATTGTCCAAGCATACACAAAGAGATTTTCATTCATATCTGGGAGCTTAGTCATGTGAGTAGAATCAAAATCACTCAGATGACAACTTTAATTGTACTACGCAGTGAGTCTGTAGAGAAGGCTGTTGCACTGGTTGTATCCTTAGACCACAACGGCGAAGACATGCTTGTCTCTCAAGCAAGGGCATACATTGAGAATACTCTCAACATGTGAGTTAACTATAGCACCAGGGAGCGACTCGGGCTAATATTTCTAGGCTAACATCCAGCGGCATCTTCTGCGGTTTATGCAAGGTAGGTTCCTGTTCCGGTGATAATTTTGATTATCGACGCTCACAAATGCTAGCGAAACCTCGAGCCAGAATTTTTCACAGTCCTCAAGCACATCGTCAGTGTGAATGCGAAGGCTAATTCGCAACCCTCCGAACGTCTGAGCGAGCGGTTGCTTCAGAGTGTATTGTCACAGCCGCTGGACGCCAACTGGAGCATTACACAGCTTGTGGTCGACAACGTTCATTCATATGTCAAACTTGTGCATCATGAAGATTATGGTGTGCAGCTGATAAGAGGTACGTTGATACGTTGAATCTATAGCCCAGGGGATTTATTAACATATCACTCAGATATCGGTGGTTGGTTGACCACAGTGGCGCGTCGCATGAGCTATGTTCAGGACGTCAACTGTGACCCCTTACTTTTAACGCTGTCAATCTTGCTCGGACACAACAAAGTACACAGCCGCGTAAGGGATATTCCGTACACTATGTATCTGTAAATGTTCATCCATATTTTTAGGAGCTGCTTTCCTACATGGTAACTATTTTACGAGTGGCGCTGTCTAGATCACATGTCAAAAAGGAAACGCTACTAAGCATTATGAATACCACGTCAGATCTCTATAGGGACCATCAGAGTCGATCCATAAATGCTGGAAACCAAGCGCAGGCTAATGAAGTCGCACTAGCTATGTTGGATGTTCTGGAAGACATCTTACGACTCAAGGCCAGGGTCTCGCCATCAACCCTCACTGCCATCGCCGAGGTATGACATTGCTCTCAAGGTTTCTGCACTATATTCATTTGCCGTAGACCATTCTCTCAACAGATGTTAACACTTACACAAGTGTCGATCAGTCTTTCTTTGCCGTGCTCCGCAATTTGGCAAGTTCTGGTCTCTACTTCCTACAAAACCACGTCTGGTCAAGTACGATTTGTGACGAAGAACTATCTGCTTCACTCGCTGTAGCAAAGATCATACTGCGCGCCGCAGATTTTAGTCCTACCGTAGTGCCTGAACTTATCAGTGATCATTTGGAGGTGCGAGTTTGATCTGCTCATGGTCCGTTTGGTAATAACTTCAGCCTAACCATCGCATTTACAGAAATTTTCACGCATAAATACAAGTATGCGGACATGGAACGTCTTGACTCTAGCCGCACTGTCGGATACATCAGGGCAGCACGGAACCATTCTCTTTCCACACTTTTCTGCCTTCACGCCTGCATATTATGCCTCCTTGGGCACTTATGTTCATGCTAGAGCCCTACCTCCAGAATCTGCTGTGGCCGATATTGATCACGCGTATCTTTCTATAAAACTGTGGCTTCTCCTTGCCCAAACCATGTCACTAAGTAACGATAAAGTGGATCCAGGGGCACTTTCTGTAGCTCAAGATGACCGCGCAGACCTTGCTATAAAAACAGTATGGAACGAGCTCTGGCCCCCATTCGAGAGCATAGTGGAGAGTTGCATACAGACAGAAAATTCGGTATGTCGCGATATAATACCTTTTGACGTTTTCTCGACCGACAGCTGACTACCGTGGATCAGCCCTTGGCGACCATTGTGTGCTCATCTGTAGCCAATCTATTTCTTTTGGTATACCAGTTGCGCTGCGGGATCTCGCTGGACGCATTATCCCAAGCTCCACTTTTGACACGTCTGCAAAGGCAGCATAGAAAAATATCCGCGATTAACAAGGTCAGTTTCATTCCTATGCCTTGCTTGCCATCTCTCATGCAATTACAGTTGTCTCGCGCCATGGGTGGAGAACCTCTCCCTGACATACAGCTTGATGTATTGTTAGATCAGGCCACGAAAGACCTCGCGAACGCAGAAAAACTGCGGATATTAGATCGAGAATCGCAGAGGCCGCCTCCAGACCGACAGCGTAGAGATGTACGTATTCCCACATAGTAGACGACTCAGGATTTCTGTGCCTCGTTCTCTGCACTCTTGGAAGGTTAATATCACGTAGAATATTGTAGAGTCTTTTCGTGGAGGTTTTGATTTTCCATTGAATGATGAGATGTACATGCACCTATAACACAAGACTAGACCACAAGTTCTTTGACTAGGCATTCCGTGACCTGGCTTTCTGAGCCTTTTTCCGGTTCTCTTTTATGACTGTCGACCCAACGAAAAACCCAATACCAGACAGTCCAAGAACCAGTATGAACGCTGGCAGACGAATGGCCCATTCGCGCGCCGGGAAGTAGTCATGAACAGGGCTCGTGGCGTCAAAGAATGGCTGCATATGTCTCAACGATCAAAGTACTAGTGACAGCTGCAAAAGAGACTCACGAGGATGATAGCCCAAGAGGTGTAGTAAACGAACACGAATGCAGCAACCAGCAGCATCAAGCTACCCAGTGCCTTGTCGCTTGCAGCCTGTTCAATGCCATTGGTCAATTTCCTTCAGGCCAATTCAGCACGAAATCGTACCATGAGTTCCAATTGTCTAGGGTTTGTACTGAGGTTTGGCGCTGCGTATTAGAACACGAATGTGTTAAATGTAGAAAGACCTGCGTTGGTATAAGTGAAAACACGGATGCTCCCAAAGCGTGAGCGTGATCGGGGTCGCTTAGCGGACGACTGGCGCGAAAAGGTAACTTAGGGTAACTTGGACTCGGACGCTGGATACCATCCACCATCCGCGCCGAGGTCAATATTAACAGCATTCGTCAAGGGCGGGGACATATCACACGGAGGCGATTGTCAAGATAAACTACATGACTTAGCCCTACCTGCACTGAACAATTCGCAACACCAATCACCAGCTTAGGGCACCCTCGATGGACTCGCTTGCATTTGCATCTCTCGCGCTGGTCCGCATACTACTTTTGCCAGTGGGTGGAATTTCTGGGCCCACCTTTGAGAAATATGCAGCAGAGATACGCAATTTCGACAATATCAGACTCGGGGATATACCTGCAGAAACTAAGGAGGACAGAGGTCTGTCATTGGTGTACATATGCGCAATTATCTCGCACTTACAATGACCACAGCTCGATTTATGCCCAACCCGCTATCCACTGGATATCTTCACCTCGCTTTCCCGTCACATCCTCCTCCTTTCACGCACTCTCCTCTATCTTTGTTCCGTCCATCACATTTTTCTCTAGGCGTCGTTGGAATAGCTGTATGTTCCCAAACAGAACCCTTGAACTCAATCCTTGAAAAGTTCGAGCATTCATTAGGAGAAATATCTTCCTCAGGTTCAACTTTTCCTCTAGCGAAGATATGTTTTGTGTTCGAAGATAGCGAAGAAACTGCAGGCTCAAACCTTGGGGAGAATATTCCAGGCCTTGTTGTCATTCCAAGTGTTATGGGAAACAAGAAGTTATACATCGGAACATTGCTTGCTGACTTGTGCTCTCAAATTTTGGGAGAGTTTAGTCGTATAGTAAGTTCGAACACTGGATGTCCTTCGGCTTACACTCAATTGAACACTCAGGTCAATACTTTAGAGAGTCCTCTTGGGAACGAGTACTTGAACTCTGCGCTATTCCCTACACTACCACCTTCTTCAGAGTTCCCGCTGCCATTAGAGCTCAATGGTAATCATGACGTTTTACCTCAGCTTACGTCGCACTTTAGTCAGCCAGACTTGACCTCTAGAGCGTCCTTGCAACCGAATTTTCTTGCAAAGCGTAATTCATCCATGGGCCCAGGAATAAATACAATTCCCAGTACCAGCACGAGCCGCCAATCTACACTCGGGGTCCCTCCTGCGAAGAAACGACAGAGTGCTATTGGCGCTTCTTCCTCGCATGGTAGACTTTACAAAGTCCTTGCTGATTTCTTCTTGTTATCAGGGAGAACTGAGGACGCCGCCTTGTGGTACGTTCAGTACTCATATCGCAGCCTGATTTCGACTAGTTTGCACCATCAGGTACACAGAAGCCATCGTGCTGCTCAAACCAGCTCAGGATGCCATCTGGCACGCATCTGCATTGGAAGGGATGGCGACTGTTACCATTTTGGATGCTTGGTCGACTGGACATGGACTTGTGAGCTACATTATCGTTTGCTCCCGATTATGACCTTGAATTTTTCTTCCAGCAAACCTCTTTCAGCACAACAAAAGAAGCTTGGAACGATACTTACGAAAAATTATCACAGGCAATATCACTGTATAACAAGGCCCCTACTCAGTCAGAAATTGGCCAAAACAATCCGTTTCTGGCCTATCTGTATGTTACAGCTGTTCTTCGACAAGCTTCTCTTCTTTTTTGCATTTGGTCAGCTAAAGGATGGGGTCCTCTCGCCTGGACATCCATGTTGCAGCCAGCAGCCAGCTCGTTTCTTCAATCAGTCATTGCAGATACCGCCTGGGCTAAATTGGAGCGACTGAGCACGATAACAGGCATATCTCGCTCGCAGATTTCCACAGTCCTGGCACAAGCTCATGGACCCTGGCTACTTCACCTTGGACCTCGCGAACGCTTGATCACGCTGCAGTCGATAGCTAGCACATATGCGTGCTTAGGTTATAAGCGCAAGGAAATTTATATCCTTCGAGAAGTTCTAGGTTGTATCATGGATCTTCTTGTCTGCGGTCGCGAAGAAAATGACGAATATCAAAGATCAAATATTGCCAACTCAGGATTGGGTATACGAGGTGTAGATCTCGGCGATCAAAGTCCGGAGACGCAGAAGGGCAATGTTAGCATCAAGATGAATGAGACTACGGATGGAAATGAGAGCATTCTTAGGCTTCTAACGCATATCTGTAGAGTTTTAGGCGTGGATTTCGAGGCAGTCAAACTAGTCAAACTGGATAAGAGTGGCTCTGCCGTAGCTGAGGACGACGACTCTGTCGAAAAAAGTTCTTTGGAGCAGGACTCTGCGAACCCTATCCTAGAAATGTTTGGTTGGTCCGAATTACAAATTGGCGTTATTCGTGAGCTATAGCAGTAGCAGAAGCACTCCCTGGTGAGTGATTTATAGTCACCCGGATGCGCAGTAATGTGATTGCAGACCTTCTAGACTATTTGGCCGTCGCTCGGATTGCTCTCTCTTCACTGAAGACGATGCATCCAGTATTGTCAATCGGTGACCAATATCATCTTTACCAGACAGCTACCAGAGCCCTTGCTACTGCGAGACGGCGAGGTAGCTCAGAAACTGTGGAATACTGGGCTGGGCGCCCTGTAATAAGCATCTCCGTGTCTCCGTATGGTTCAAGTCCCTTCTCGACGGTGGACCCGCTAAACCGTATCTTTGTAGCTTGCCTCTTTCCAGACGGCCAATAGAATCGCCCGTCTCTGCACTGGCGCCAAAACAACCTGCAATTGACCGCATTCTTGCCGGGGCTACAGATCCATTTCTATACAACCCAAGAAGAATGACATCAGCCATGGTCAGTGTTTCAATTTGCTATTGAACAGTGTTTAGGTGGGAATTCCGAAAACTCATTAAGACCAATAGGGTAAAAGCATGATTGTTCAAAATGAAGTCATCGAGGTGACCGTCACCTTGCAAAACCCCTTTATTTTCGAAATCGAGCTGCAGAGCTTGTCACTAAGGTCTGTAATTACCAGTACCGCATTGCCTTCCGGTCTGATGCATCTTCTACAGTACAAGAGGTGTACCATTCGAATCCCACTCTGTTACAGGAATCATCATCCCTTCCAATTCTTACCACCATGTTACGATAACGGGTACTGCATTAGAAGCAGGTGCTCTCATTGTCCGAGGATGCATTGTGCAAGCCCCTGATGGAGCTCCTCGCGAATTTTTATTGCCATTGTACTCGAGCGAAGAGGAGGATAAAATGGCACGCCAGAGCAGCGCTTTGAAGGGTGATCTGGATCGCGTCAAATACTCTGGGCTTGAATCTCGGCCATGGGAGAAGGAAGCAAAGCGACTCAGTGTCACTACTGCACCGTCGAAACGGACAGTGCGATTTTTAGAGTGTAAAGTTGTTCCAGAACAACCTCAACTTCGTATAAGGTGGACTTCTCTGACACATGGAGCTGTAATGTTGTACAACGGCGAAAGGTAGGTCGCCTTTCGTCCTTCTCGTACTGCATATCGAACTGGCAAATTTTAAAGGTCTACTATCCGTCTCACCCTCGAAAACGTATCATCCTTGCCTATTGACTTCCTGAGGTTGTCATTTGAAGACTCCACGATTGCTCTAGCTCAAGATGCTTTATCTGAAGGGGAAATGTCTGTGTTTGAAACGTACGAGACAGAGTACGAGCTCATTCACAGACAAGCATTTTCTGCGAATAGCAACAAGGATATAAGTACAATCAAACCAGGTCAAAAGGTCGTCCTTACTGTTACTTGCCTAGGGAAAGTCGGCTGGTGCGTATGCTTTTCAGCAGTATTTATGCTATGCTCAAGCAAATAACATAGCACGAGCGGTGCCATCCATATCTCATATTCATATGTGAATCGCCCACAATACGACCTTCAAACTCCTGGTGGAGTCATCCACACCCGCCTACTGACATACCCAGTTACCGTGACTGTGTATCATATGCTCGAATGTCATGACATGAACATCTTGCCTTTTGATAACACCTCAGCTTCAACACCGCGAGAAGATGAACAGGATGACTCGATACAAAGTTGCAAGTCACTTACAGAAGTACCGGACAAAGATGATTGGTGCCTGCTTTCCGTCGATGTGCGCAATACGTACGGTTTACCGTTTGAAGTGACTTTCGAGCGGGTTCAGGGTGGTTAGTGAACGCTTCATTACTCTATGCTATCTTATTAATTCTGTTGCCCCAGATGTACCACGTGCATCAGTCTCCTCAATAGTTCCTCCAGGCTCTATGACACGGTAAAATTCTCTTTCTTTGCCACCTAGTCACCCCATTGAACCTTTCTTTTTCAGAATTATGATCCCTATCAAGAAATTTAAGCTACCAGAAGCTGAATCATCAGCAGCTATACCTACACTATCCGAACGCCAGTTTGTCGTTGCGAAAACCAACTTGACTTCAGAAGAAGAGAGAACTCAACGTGAAATGTTTTGGTATCGTGAGGAGCTCCTAAAAGTTGTTCGTGGAAGATGGAAGGAAGTAAGTGATGGTTCAGTCCAGTTTACAGGCATTTTTCTCATATTCAATAGGCAAATGGGACACGTTCCGGCGAACTATCCTTACGACGACAACGCATGACTTTAACTATGTTGAAGACGTTACGAACGGAAACTGCACGAGTCAATTTATCCTTGGTTCAGTATGAAACTGACGACCTATTGCCACGCAAAATTGAATGCAAAGGAGGTGCTTACCTACCCAAGCCAGATGAAGTTATCTATCTTCGAATTGAAGTATCAAATTTAGCATGTTAGTGCTCACGCCTTACCGACCTGGATTGCGTTCTTATCTTTCCTTTTTTGTAGCTACCTCATTCACCATCACCATCAATCTCCACATGGATCCTCACGAGCACATCCTTTTTGAAGGCGTTCTCTGTGACATTCTCCTGGGAAAGATAGAAAGTGGAGAATGCAAGACGATGGAAATGCCCATATGCTTCCTGTGCCATGGCCGCTTTGAAATATGTGCAGAGGCACGTATATTAAGCGTAGCAGATGCGAGTGGTAGAGCTGGCGCTGGTCGCATTCGGGCTGTGGTCTCAGAGTCACCATGAGTGGCGTGCCAGAGACAATCTCACGAATCCTTCCCTTTTCATTAATGCATAATGCCTTTGCGGAATCACTGGTCTTGTTTAGAATTTACTGATCGATGTTATCATTCAAGTAAAGGATATCCTCGCAGTATACACAAATACCACTATACTGTATCCACAAGTAGTTTACACATCCACATAACGTAGTTCAATCGAAATCCGATTCATCTTGTGTAAAGGCTGCAGTATAAGCCAGGATAGTGCCATATACCAATCTACCAGACGAACATATGATCAATAAGTCATTTCAAGGGGACCACATGAGGGAACGTACGCTCCACCGACAATAGACATGGTGCATGCAGCCGGCCGTATGACTTCAGAGTGTGTCAGAACGATAGGAAGAGCAAAGCCGGTGACAACGACGGTGGATGTGATAAAGCGGCCAAGGTCGACTGCGCTTGACCCTTCATACGACGACGAGAAGTCGTCTCCACCGCAGTGAGCAAACAGCGCATTCGGTAGTGGTGCCAGCACAAAAGTCAGGGCTAAGTGAGATGTAAGACACGCGAAAGATAGGTTAGAGATAAGAAACGAACCAACAAGCAAAGGAAGCCAGTTCGCCCATAGTGCGCATGATAGGATTATTAAGAGGAAACCAACAGCAAGCACAAATGAAAGCAGGATTACGGCTGTATAGTTGTATGTTCAGTCAAAACGCATAGAACATGATGGAAACGTATGTGCTGACTTTTAAGCCCTGCTGGCATCGTGAAAAACGTCGAATAAAAGAGGTTGGGGGCGTCTTCACCGGTAGGGAGAAACAATATTACAGTGTTGGGTATCGCCAGGTTCCGAATCAACGACAACCCACGAGACACAGCTTGCATTACATAATCAGACCACTTGAGGGGAAGGCGATAAGATATGCTTAATAGAGGGCTCTATGGTACAGTAATGCTATAAGAATACAGGTAGCTAATCGTAATCTATCATCTAAGCTTCCTTAATCCACGAGTCCCAATAATGTTCGTTGATTTATCTGTCAATGCGCCCTTGGATGGGATAGACGATTTGTTCGTTATAATCTTTTTAGTCTCCAAGGGTATGGACTGTAAAGATGGTATTGTCGTTACCGTAGACGAGACTGAAGACATCGATAATGCAAGAGGGGATGTTGAATTAGATGATTGCTCTGAGGGCGCAGGGGTCCCCCGGTCGGAAGACTGTAGTGTGGCATCTTCTTCATGCTCTTCTTCCGGAAGGGATGGCTCTTCCGCAGGAACGTTTTCTCTATTCCACTTAGGTGATCCGTCCTTCTTCCAAGCTTTCATAAGAGCGTCACGACTTTGGGTCAGTTCCCATTTATCAATGACCTCCCAAACGCGTTTCCGAGGTGTCAAACCAGTAGGTATGTCTTCACGGGTTCCTTGCTCGACAAGTGATTGCGCGGTTTGCTGTAAGGTGGACAATTTCGAGCTCGCGGAGTGGTGGTGCTTCTCCGTAATTTCTGCAATACCTGTACTCTAACGACCAAAGCCAGAACGATGAGACAGAGTAAATCAATCGACAGAGACGCATTCACTGACCTCTGAAAGAACCCGCCCTACAAACCCTTCTACGTTTCGGGAACTAGAGGCCATCCCACGCTGCAAATGGCGCATATCCGATTGCACATCGGTGGCCATAGCATTCGTGCTTTCTATTCGTGCTCTTTTAGCACGTTTGTGACGGTCAAGACCTGTGTCCAGCAAATGGGGTTAGCCCAACATGTAAGGTAAATATAGCTATCCTCTTACCGCTGTTGAAAGCCACATCGAAACTCTGCCCATTACGTTGGATTTCTCCTGAGAAGGTAGTTGTGGATGTAGATACAGAGCCCTGTAAACCAGAAAGACTATTCTTGAGGGTTGCTTTCGCTAGATCCATATGCTGCATACTCATGAGTCACCACTAAAATAAAAGATAGTAATGTCTACCTTGAGTGCTCCATCTCTTGTTCTCTTCCCTTCTGCTCGTCTTCGCTCAAATGATGTGGTTGCTTCAGCTTCTTGAGTAGAAATCTCCGATGATAATGCCTCATGACGTTGGCTAAATTTGCTCAGGTCTTCCTCGCCCTTGACATTTTCATCCAGAAACGCCCCACAGGTTTGTCGCAGTTCTTTATCTCTAACAGCAACAAACTCTCCGAGCAACCCAGAAACGCGTTGAACAAGCTCGTCCTTCGCTTTCTCGGACCTGACCTTCTCGGTCTCCAACGCACGCACCAAGCTCGTATTTTGCTCTCGAATTCGCGTTATCTCGGCTTTGACCATATCATCGACAAGCACTCTTGTGTCTGACGTTGCCTCGCCTTCTAGTCGTACGAAGTCAAGAGCTTGCTGGACGATGGTATCGATGAGCATGCCCATCGCTTTGAACATATCTTCAGCCTGGTAGTGAGATTAAATGAGATTGGAACGAGCTGCAGAGGTAATAGCTTACTGTAGCATAGTCACTTAGGGCTGAGGAATAAAGTTCCTGACACATAACATCACAACTGGCGCGCAAGGATTCTGACCATCCATCGAAAGTAGCTCTGAGGTTTCCCTGCATCTCTTGGGCAGCACGTTGCGTTGCGGCTATTCCCTCAGAGGATGCTTCATCTTTGGATTGTATGGTCTTCAAATAGTCTTGTAAGCGCTGTAACTGCTGGTCGATGCGTTGTGAGTGGCTTGTGAGAGTTTCAAGTTCTTTGGTTTGGAATTGTCTCGCTTCGGTCTGAAGTTTCTGTGCATTGTGTGCTGATGTCTTGATGAACTCGTCAAGTTTGGCAGAAAGGACTTGAACTTCTCCCGTAATAATCTTGCCATGAGTCGTTACCGCCTTCGAGTTAGTATGAAAAGTTTTTGTCTTTCGCTCTGAGTGGTAAACCTGGTGAGCTGAAAGTCTTCATCACGGACTTTGGCAGAATTGACTCACGGAGTTTATCGAACAAGCTGCTAACGTCGCAGATACTCTCTGTAGCAACCTGCTTCAGCCCCAAGGCTACACCGTCCAGCTTGCCTTCGTTGGCCTGATATGCTTGTCGTACTATTATCTCTTCCTCCAGTGCACCTTTAACAACTTGCAATTGACCATCTTTCACTTCAAGTTCTCCCTCTGCTTCTTTCAGCTTCTCTCTTGTCACTTTCAGTTCTCCGTCTCTCTTCATCAGCAAACCAATGCTCTGCTCGAATTCCTCCCTAACGCTTCTCAATTGGCTTTCCACGATTTCGACCTGTTTCTTCGCTTCCTCCATTTCTGTCTGTTTGAGTTCTTGTTCAGCACTCATCTGGTTCCAAGTTTCCTCGGAAAAGAAAATCCCGTTCTTTTCGCGTGCAGCAAGGACATCAGCTTTGAGACGTTCTATTTCAGCCACGTATTCTTTCAGGAGGGAGTTTCGAGTCATGCGCTGATTTACTTCAGGTTTGTTGCGGATCGACTTGGCACGCATTGCGTAGTCCAATGTGGATAACGTTTCTTCCATATTTGACCGCGCTGGCGATATGGTTGCGATGATGCATGTTTTTGTCCGACCTCCCAGTGAATCTTGAAGAAGGCGTGTCAACTTTGACTCTCTGATACGACGAAATAGTTATGAGACTATGGACAACCGAGCGGTATAAATTCTTACCGATAAGGGACGTGTGATGATCGATCAACCAAAGCATTAATTACACGTCCCAGAGTAAGTAAGCTTTGATTGATCATTCCAGCTTCTTTTGCTCTTTTGTTTTCTGCACCTGATCGTCCAATGTTCTCAGATCCTGCCAAATCGACAAGGTTAAGCTTGCCGACTTTAAGCAGGTCGTCTCCCATAGCTGATGTTTCTTTCATATGCACGGTGATCGAGAATACTGAGTGAGATCGACTAGAGTGGTCGTTGAATTTGGTAGCTGCAATTTGCCTGCGGTGACTGCCTTTTGTAAGGAGAGCCAAAGCGTCGCTTGCATCTTTGACTGGCATTTCTTCCAGACCTTGTATGAATACGCCTTTCTTGCTGGCGTCATCGAATATCTTGAGGCTTCCTTGATTGTCTGCCGAGTTACCCTTCCCCATAGGTTGAATGCTCCCTGTAGGAGCAGAGAGATCACTTGCGAGAAGATCTCTCAGTTCCTCGTTGTAAAGCTCGACGAATGATATCTTAACGCTATAGTCTGCAGAAGATGTCTCCAGTTGATGGAAAAGGCGAAAGAGAACCCGGGGGATCATCCCGGCTTGGGAGGATGGGTTGCCCATTGGCGTAGGTGTTAAATCACCTTGCATAGTGTAACTATTCATAGGTTAGCGAATACAACGCAAACATATCTTCAACAAACGCACGTTTTTCCAGTCCCAGTTTGCCCATATGCAAAAAGTGTGCAATTGTATCCCATCAGTACTTCATCCAGCATGGGGCTCACGACGTCATGATATATCATAGCTTGATCCGCTTCGGGGCCAAAGACCAGGTCAAATGGGTAGGTGCGAGTTGGTGCGAGCGTTATGACGCCCAAGCTCGATACTGGGGAAGATGTTTCTATTGTCACGTCCTGACTCTTGGAGCCATTCGAGCTGATGATGATAGGAGAATTTTCCTGAACCTCGCGCTCCGAACGTCTACGACAGCGGATGACTACTTGAATGTTGGTTTCTGCGTCGTCCTGTTGGTGAGACTGAGATTTAGTGCTTTTGTTTTGAGAAGAGGATGCAATGCTGCTGATCAGTGTTGCTTCAGTGGGAGACGTGAGTGTGGGCGTTGTGTGAGATCGTGCCATGGCCGAGGGTGGCCTGATAGAGTTTTTCGCGGTCAAATTTACACGAGATCTGGATGATGGGGGGCGTCGTGCAGCCATTGTATGATAGCTTCGTCGTCGTCGGCGATGATGAGCACGAGCTTGACCTCACTGTATCTGTTGGCAGCACTGTCAACCGTGACAGACGCGACAAAGAATAACGCGACTGGATCACGTGCACCCGTGGGACACTATGTCTGTATTACACGATTTTGAAGTTGCTGACTGTAGCGTTGACTTCTGTACTCGAATATTTCCTTCTAGTAGTCGACCATGGGGAAACGCAAGAAGTCATCACGAAAACCGGCAGCTGCAGCAAGAACCAAGGTTCCGCTGGGTACCCCTTTGTCCTGTGGATATACCTTCATCGTGCTAATATTGTATTAGATACTGCTTTTACATGTCTGTTTTGTCACCACGACAAGTCCGTGACAGTCAGAGTAGACAGAAAAGAAGGCATCGCTCAGTTGGTTTGTAGAGTGTGTGATCAGCGGTATCAGAGCAAAGTCAACCGTACGCTCAGGTTCGACTATCCTTGTTTGCTATCAGCTCATATGTTCTCTAGACTTGACAGAACCTATCGACATCTATTCTGAGTGGATAGATGCTGCTGACGCTGCACAAAAGGACGAGCACTCCCATCGCCGTCCCACTGCTTCTTCAAGCAGACCTGTTCCAGCCCCTCCATCCATCGGAAGCGATGACGACTAACCTTTAGTTTGCATCCTTGACGGATATCGAGGCTTTTATGGCGTACCACCACTCTCGCCATCACCGTAAAACCTTCGATAGCCAGGTGCTTTCACGGAGAGCACATTTGGTGCTACCTTCAATCCATATGGAGTGTAGGCTACCTGGTTATCTCTAGATCCCACCAAGCTATCTAGTTGGTCTTGAAAACAATAGAGATGATATCATTATTATTCTTACAGCTTTTGTAGACTATTGTCTGTTAGGATAGCATTGTAATTGACCTCCTACAGAGCTGTGGATACTGCAATTGTATGTTAGAAAATTGCTTGATAAGATAATTTACCCGTGGCACAAGATTTCAGCCACAAATAGAAGACTTGGCTTCCCGCTGCCCTTTGACACTCATTTAGCCACTTCTCTGCAGTAAGCTGACGACGAAATCATTTCAGTCACGACAGCGAGCACTTTCTTTGATTTGATCACTTTTATATACCCTTGGTGCTGGTGGCACACGTTCTCTAGACCAATACCCCCAGCATAGAATCGTCTCCCACCATGGCATCCAGTACTAACATCAAGGTCGTTTGTCGGTGAGATACCGTTAGCCTGCTGCTTACAGCGCATAGGGCTCAAATCCAACCTTTCGCGATATTTTATCGCATCACAAACAGGTTTCGTCCACCCAACTCTCTTGAGCAAAGGGAAGGCGGTGAAATCGTGGTAGCCTTTGATGACAATCTTCAATCCGTCTACATGCGCGGCTCCCAGACCGTCTCGGGGCCAGAGAAGGATGGGTTCACTTTTGACAGAGTGTTTCCGATGGGAACGCAGCAAAATGAAGTCTTTGATTATGGTGTAAAAGAGTTAGTTCCACGTCAATCACGCGTAGCTCAACGTGCGTCAGCTAACATGAGCATCATGCAGTATCGTCAAAGGTAAAGTTCATTCCAACTTAAACCGGAGCAGTTATCCAGTTACAACGCATGTAACATTCTCATCGACGCGTGTCGATGTATACTTCCTCACCTGCTTTGCTTTGCTGTCACGATATCTGATTCTCTCACAGATGTATTGGACGGTTATAACGGTACCGTTTTTGCCTACGGACAGACAGGTAGTGGAAAGACATTCACCATGATGGTATACTTGTATTGTTATTCGCTCGCGTTGTCAGCTTCTCATACGAATCCACAGGGCGCCGATATAGACTCCCAGGAGTTGAAGGGAATAATACCTCGAATAACGGAACAAATATTTCAGTCGATTGTAGAATCCGACGCACACCTCGAATACGTCGTTAAAGTATCTTACATGGAGATTTACCTTGAGCGCATAAGGGATTTGTTGGCGCGTAAGTTTGCTTATGCTCACCATTGTAATATATATACTCAAAGAAATCCCTTTCTAGCCCAGAACGATAACCTTCAAGTGCATGAGGAAAAGTCGAAGGGTGTTTACGTGAAGAACCTTTCAGATTACTATGTTAGCAGTGCTCGTGAGGTCTACGAGATCATGCGACAAGGAGGAGCAGCTCGCGTTGTTACGTCCACGAGTTAGTACAGCTCTCCACTGTCTCTTTTATTTTCTGACTGGAGTCTGGTAGACATGAATGCCGAAAGTTCACGTTCACATTCCATTTTTCTCATCACCATTCAGCAAAGGAACACCGAATCTGGTGCACTGAAAAGCGGCAACCTATATCTAGTCGATCTTGCCGGCTCCGAGAAAGTTGGTAAAACAGGTGCATCCGGGCAAACTCTGGAAGAAGCCAAGAAGATCAATAAATCGCTGTCCGCTCTGGGAATGGTCATCAATGCTTTGACTGATGGGAAGGTACGTAATGGGTAGAACAGACTGCCGTTAATGCACTGAACATACTTTTTTCCCTTTTCAGGCAAAGCATATACCGTATCGTGACTCCAAGCTCACCAGAATTCTGCAAGAATCTCTTGGTGGAAACTCTCGCACCACTCTTATTATTAATTGTTCACCTTCTTCTTACAACGAGGCCGAAACTCTCGGTACTCTTCGTTTTGGTATTCGCGCGAAGTCCATCAAGAACAGTGCTCGTGTCAACGCAGAGCTCTCACCTTTAGAGCTGAAAGGTCTTTTGTCAAAGGCAAACCTAGCCAACACTAAGCATCTGGCGTATATACAAGCATTGGAAGCAGAGCTCGCAATATGGCGTTCTGGTGGCCACGTCGAGCAAAGCGAATGGGCTACATCAGATAAACCTACTGCTGGAACCGCTACGAAGAAACCAGCAAGTTCTCCTGTTCCTTCTTCGACTCCTGCCAGGAGCATGACACCTGTCAATCCTCTGATCGAAGGTTTGAGGGGTGAATTGGAGAGTCGACCTCAAACTCCTACTGTTGTGGGTCTCGAGAAGGACGAAAGAGAGGAGTTTTTGAAGCGAGAGAACGAGTTGAGCGACCAGCTGGCAGAGAGGGAGAGTGCTTTGAACGCAGCGGATAAATTAGTGAAGGAGCTTCGTGAGGAATTAACGTTCCTTAAGGAACAGGAGAACGCACTTTCTAAGGTTCGTTCGTTGTATCTACATCTAAGCTTCAGGATTTTCTGACGAAGCTATCTCTAGGAAAATAAGTCGATGTCTGCACAACTTAACGAGCTCCGTCTGCAAGTGGAGCGATTAGACTATGATAACAAGGAGGGTATCATTACGGTCGACATTCTTAAAGAGCAGAACTTGGACGCTAAGAGTGAACTCGAAGAGCTGAAGAGAGTTATTGCCGAGTTGAAGAGCGCTCCGAAGAACACTTCGGTGGAAGACAAAGAGAAGCGTAAGCAAGACAAGATGGCTATGATGATGGCGAAGTTCGATACTGTGAGTTTCCTCGCTTACAAATTGACATCCTCATGAACAACTACCTTACAATCGTATAGGGCGCGTTTTCGGAGAAAGACGAACAACTCAGGCAGCTCCTTGCTAAATTGGATGCTATAGACACAGAAGACTCGATCAAAGCGTTGACCGTTGAAGATTTGGTTGCTGTGAGGAGGCAGCTTGCAGATGGGCAAACTCTCGCGCGTGAAACCGTAGATCGTCTAAGACAGAGTCAGGAAGAGAACGAGATGATTGTCCGAAGACGGGACGAGTTGGAGGGCCGCCTATCAGCTCTAGAAGCGGAATACGAGGAGCTTCTGGGTGAGTCATTGCATCGACATTGAACACGAATGCATTACTGATCAGAGCTGTTTCTTCTTTGTATAAAGAGAAAACAATCAACGACGAGGAGATCAGTAATGTTGATCTTGCAGAGTCTATGTCTGAGCTGAAGGTTCGTTTCAAGCATTTAACGTGATTTATTTTTCTGAAATATTTCATAGAACAAACTGGAGGCGCAATATGCAGCCAAACGGGATGCTCATGTCAGCGAAGTTGCAGACTTGAAGCAGCAGCTCGAGTTGAAGTCGAACGAAATCAGGACCCTCAATTCATCTATTGACGGGCTGAAGGGCGTGAATGAGGAGCTCAAGGTATGTTTACTCCGATCAAGTTCACTCGTGGCTGACTTTACGTATGTGATAATCAGCGTGCTTTTGCTGTCACCTCCGCTGGTATCGAAGGCGGAAAGAACCTGGCGGAGAGCGCTCAAGACTTGGAGCGGACACGCAAGGCTATCAATGTGCAGCTAGCGGAATTCGACGGAGTCAAGAAGTCTCTTATGCGTGACTTGCAGAACCGTTGCGAGAAGGCGCGTCATCCGTTCTGATTTCTACGTTATCGCTAATTTATCGTCATGGCAGGTTGTGGAGCTCGAAATCCAATTGGATGAGATTAAGGAGCAATACAACAACGTGATTCGGAACAGCAACAGCAAAGCCCAGCAGAAGAAGATGGCGTTCTTGGAGCGCAACTTGGAGCAACTGACTATCGTTCAGAAGCAGGTTGGTATCCGCAGCTACCACGTTTTTGCAGTCGGACTCAGTTCCTTTTATAGCTTGTGGATCAGAACTCTACGTTGAAGAAGGAAGCTGGTATCGCAGAACGTAAACTTCTTGCGCGGAATGAACGGATACAGAATTTGGAGAACCTGCTGCAAGACGCAGACCGCCGTCTATCAGTTCAGAACCAGAAGTTTGAGGCCCAGCTCCAAGCAGTCAAGGATAGGCTTGACCAAGCTCGCGGTGAGTGCTGACGAAGGATGATGTGTTACAAGTTTATAATATTTGTATTTAACAGCACAAAAAGCTTCGACAACGTCTACGTTAAACTTTGGCCGCATTGCTAAACCCCTGAGAGGTGGAGGAGGTTCTGCCGCGGCTGCAGGTGTGATGGGCGGTGCTATGCCAGTTTCTGGGGCTAGTGCGTCATCAGCCAATCCATTGGCCAGATTACAGAATGAAGAGGGGTAAGTGGTGATTTACATTTATTCGCTGGTCTTCACTAAAGATTTTCACGACCACGTTGATGCTTATCGGAACAGTGCTGGCGGTAAGTTGGATAGTGCGATAGTGCTATCAATTATTCTGACGCATTGTATCACGCAGCCAAACGTGCATCCTGGTTCTTCCAATCTCGGAATTAGATACAGCTTCGAATCGTTTTTAACCTCCACACATAATACCCACAGGGCTGTTTGTATCTCGTTACATTGCATCTATCGTCGATCCTTTTTAATGCATTATATTGCGTCCAATATGTAGGGAAATGAGGACGGGGAAGTAAAACAAGGTTTTGCAATTTGCAAGATAAGTATAGACTATGCTATTCTTGATCGAGGCGTAGACTAGTACCCTTGGGGTGAATGGTGCGGATACGATCCGGCTCGAAGGTATCCATCCAGAGTCCCTGGTCTCGTGAAAAAACGGTGGGAGATAAGAACATGGATGAGTAACGTGCAATGGGTAGCCCGGGCCAAGATTGCATAAACTGGGATCCGGCTCGGCTGTGGATGTGGTGCTATAAAGGCGCTCAGACAGACTGCAAAATTGCAGGTCGAGCTGTTGAAAAAAAAAAAAAACTGACAGACGCGATGAGAGTCTGAGGTGTTCCATGGTGATCGCAAGTAGTAATATTTTTGTGACAGACCTACAGCCATGGGGGCTGAGTGGATGCCGGGCGTTAGAGGTGGCGTTGAGCTGGTATTACCTAATGGCGACTTCTGTGAAGGGCTGGATAAAAGAAGGCGTTTGGTGGAAAGAAGAAAAGCGCATCAGTGGGTGCATGATAAAATTTGCAGCAGAACCACGTCAGAGAGATCTCGTTTGTAAATTTTTATTCGGGGCTTACGCGAAGGCGGGGACCTATGAAAGGCTGTGTGTGGTGTCTCATTCCGCAATAAACACCGCGAGTTTCGGTCGTCTGGGCGCGGTAACGAGCGACGCTACACAGGGCCGTACGGGTCCATTTTCGGTTTCAGCGGAACCAAATTACCACTAGCGATTCAATAACGACGTGTGGAAATAACACCAATCCCACCTTCCTTTGCTCTTTTTTTCTTTTCTTTTCACAGCTGCAGCGCGATCATTCCTAACATTGTCGCGTTTGCTCTTTCTTCGTCTTCAGGTATCGCCAATCCGGGGTGTACACACGCAATCTGCGGGATCTTATTCTCTGGTCAGTGCCCTATTATTATGTTCTAAACGCGTCGTGTCCGAAACACACCCTGCCAAACGTTTTTCTTTTCTTCGCGTTATCCTTCGCGCGTCCTCGCATTGTTGGCGGTCTGTTTATTACGCATCCGCTCTTTTTAAGCTTTGTTCAACGTGTCTCATTGGTCTAACCTTTATTCAATTACTCTTTAGCCTAATTCTTTGCAAACATCCACTTACAATCCTATAATTTGACATTCCTGTCTTTTCCGCTTTCCGTGAGTCACACCTCTTCCTTCCTCTTTCCTTCCTTGCGCTGATCCTTGTCCCAGCGGGCAAATAATTTACTCTCCGTACTTGTTCTACATCCATGTCAGCTCACACTACTGGAGATACTTCTCGCAAGCCCTCGGGTTCCTCAACTCGCTCAGCAGGCCACTCCCCATCTGCGTCTCCGAGTAACGTGCGTTGCGTCTTACTCTCACATGACTCACACCTTACGAAATTTTACAGGCGCACTCGCAGCGAAAATTAACTCCCACAACCGCGAGCAACATGTTTGGGATGGGCATGGGCAGTGCTACTAGCTTGAAAGGTCTGAATTCTGGCTGGCAGGTAAGTGATCCACTATCTGTCATCAATTGTGTCTTACTCATGTCATACACAGGTATGGGGCACTGCGACTCCTCCCTCCAAAAGGAACGCGTCGATCTCTTCCGCAGCCAGTGTCAACGATCTTTCGCCCTCGCAGGGTGATAGCACCTATCGCGGTACCCTTGGTGAAAGCTGGAGTGCCCCAAGATCGTCCAGTGCTACTTGGGACGAAATGAGTGGTAGTCCACAAAAAAATGACCTATCGCAGGTAGTGAGTCATGTCTCGCTTCCATACGACTCTCGTGGATTGATGGTATTTTTAGGAATCCCCTCTGTCATTACATCATGCAAGGCAAAGGCAAGCTAATGTCGGTCATGCGCCCGCTCTTGCAGCACCGCGGATCGTAAGTTTTGTTTTACCTATGCGAGAAGCCGAGCTGACAATTCTTCTTTACGAAGGACGATAGAGCTTCGGCAGCCGCGGGGCAGTTCTCGCCACAAAGATTCGACAATAATATTTCGAAGGACTCTTCCGTGCCGAATAGATACTCGACGACGACTTCGCCTACAAAACCAGTAGTTTACGGATCCGCCGCCTTCGCGAACCAGAACGGGAATTATGATTCCTTGCAGGCGTCTTCAATTGCGGAAAATGAACTGTCTATGAGTCTACGTGGCATGGCCGTGGAGGATGACTACGTTAATGGTCAGGCATCGCAATATAGGCAACAAGTGATGGGCGCTCAGTATAATGGAGTACAAAGTGTCTCGCCCACTATCCCCCAAGTTCGCGCTCCCTACCCTATGCAACAAGGTCGTTCCCCTTATGGCACTTATGCTCAGCCAGAATATCCGACGTATTACACTAACGGAACTGGGCGTGATCCTTATATGGAGTATAGCTATGGTTATGGTAATGCTGCAGACCCTTCGGTTTATGGTTCCACTACCGGCATAACCAATGGTTCATCTCCGGGCAACTTGTACTCTATGAGTGCGCAGACGTTGCACCCCAATGCTGTCGCAGGCCAACAAACTGGTATGTTCTACGATTACTCGACGTCTGGTCGACCGCCAGCTTCGCAATTCTATTATCCTGCGCCGCAAGCCATGCTATATCCTACGCTATCATCGCATTCGCCGATACCAACTCCCCAGCTCAGCGCCGCTATACCTGCCACTTTATCTGACAAGAAGCGCGATTTGCAGGTACATATACTCTCATATGAAGTCATTGTGTTTTATGTGTTTATTCTGTTTTTGGTATAGTACAACATACAGCAGCAGATGACCCCACAGAACCTTATATACCCGGGCATGCGTTCAACACCATCCCCTCATTCGCAAACGTACGGCGGGGCGCTCGACTATAGTGCTCAGCTCCCTATGTTGCTTTCAGGAGGTGGGATGTACGCTCCCGGAATGAACGGCCAACAGCCTCTGCACATGTACCAGCAGAATATGGCTGGGCGTCGCAACGATGTTCATGAGCCTGCTATGGCTCTTCGCAGCCCCCTGCTTGAAGAATTCAGAGCAAACAAGGCTCGCAAGTGGGATCTCAGGGTGTGTGCTGAGCCATATCTTTGGTTTCAATTCAATATTTACTTTACGATAGGATATATTTGGCTATGTCGTGGAGTTCAGCGGTGACCAGCATGGATCACGGTTTATTCAACAAAAGCTCGAGACTGCTACGAGTGAGGAGAAGCAGCTCATGTTCGATGAGATAGTTCCCAACAATACGTTGCAGCTCATCCAAGACGTATTCGGAAACTATGTAAGACGTTTTGCGCCCACTGTTGCCCTGCCTGTCTTCATTATACTTTTTAGGTTATCCAAAAGTTGTTCGAGCACGGTACACAGGTGCAAAAGACTGTCCTTGCTAATACTATGGAGGGTCATGTTCTTCCTCTGTCTCTTCAAATGTATGGCTGCCGTGTCGTACAAAAGGTACGTCCCACTATTCTCATTCTCGGCTGTCCCTGACCGAAAGTTCATGTCATCCAGGCAGTGGAATATGTACTCCCAGAGCAACAAGGCGCGTTTGTTAAAGAGCTTGAGCCCCACGTATTGAAATGTGTCAAAGACGCCAATGGGAATCACGTAAGTTGAATTTATTTAGACTTTGCTCCGCATTTTAACCGCTTTCCCCCGAAAGGTCATCCAAAAACTGATTGAACGTGTTTCACCTGAACGTTTGGCATTTATCAACTCGTTCCGAGGAAATGTGTATGACCTGTCGACACATCCCTACGGCTGTCGGGTGTTGCAAAGATGTTTTGAGCATCTCCCAGAAGATCAGACTCGACCACTTTTGGACGAATTGCACAGGTATATGATCAATTTGATGCAGGATCAGTTCGGGGTGAGCTGTCATTTCTTTATCATCAGAGAACTGGTTATCTAATCGTGCGGGTTAGAACTATGTTGTTCAGTTTGTTCTGGAACATGGAAAGGCTACGGATCGAGCACAAGTCATCCTGAAATTGCGTGGACAGATTTTGCAGATGGCCCGTCACAAATTCGCCTCTAATGTGTGCGAAAAGGCGCTTATGACTGCGGATGCTGATAGTCGCCGTATCTTGATTGAGGAGATCATGACCCCCAAGGCTGACGGTGTGAGCCCTATTGTGACCATGATGAAAGATCAGTTTGCAAGTAAGTTGTTGTGATTTCGCAGTGTTATTTGTTGTTGAATTATATTCCCGTTATGTAGACTACGTTCTTCAGCGTGCATTGGGTGTCGTCGAAGGCGAACAGAGGGAGAGGTTGATGAACCTCGTCCGACCTCAGCTTGTTAGCATGCGAAGGTATTCCAGTGCATACAGCAAGCACTTAATATCCAGTAAGTATCTCTGGTCGCGCTTCCTGGAAACCTCTGACAAGATTGCAATTCATAGTCGAACGGCTACTGGAGAAATATTCCAAGTCATCCGACTCTGTCCAAGATTACGCTGCTATCTAAAATTGAAAAACTCACTAATATTGTCGCGCGCCACACCTCCCTTGCATCCAACCTAATAATCGCAATGCTATGTTACACTCGCACACTCAATTTTCCTTCATGCTCATCAATATTAATCTGGCAATGAACATTCGTAATTACGCAATTTCATTCACCGTTGGATAATTTTTCTTGTGGCCCTGTCCATAGTATTACATTTTTATGTTTATAGCCTGTTGGCGTTCTGTGGACTCTTGTCTCCTTCTTTCCGCTGTCACCCCAGTTTTCGGTCGTCCTTCCTTTTAGTTATATGGTCCATACGCATACATATATATACCTGAGAATATGGGTTATAATGATCATTGGATTCCTCTCCTGCTAAAAGTGATTTGCCTTGAGGGATAGACGTAACTTGGCTGTGTGAATGTGGTCGGCATGAAAATATAGAGACAAAGTGGAACAAACACCGGTATTGGTGCAGCCTTCGTCGGTTCCATAAGCGCAATTGAAACGTCACCTCTTGTAGCTTTTTCTTTAATCCTCCACGAGCCCACCTGGCTGTTCAGGACACGTTGAAAACATGAGTACGGTCGAAGCTGCCGCCTCGCTCTTTGGCTCGGACGACCAAGGACCGGACCCTTTTGCAGCGATCGGAAATGAGGAAAGAGACACGACCTCTACAGCATACCTTCCAGCTCACGACGATGACCAGCACACATCTTCGTCTTATCCTTACAACATGGGCCAGGATGCTTCCAATCTCTTCAGCTCAGAAGAGATGCCTTCACATGCCCAAAACTCACAGTACGAACCATGGTCGCCTCCAGCAGTGCAGGACTCCACCCCGGCCTATTCTCAGGACTTGAACGCTTCGAGTTACGGGCAAGCGCAGGGGTTGTTTGACCAGCATGCTGAGTGGTTGGACACCACATACCCTTCTGTGGATTCGCAGCAGCAGCCTGGTAAGTTATCTCGTGTCTTCGTTGCCATGTTCACTCTCGATTCATGTCTCCATGGCGTTCAGGGCAAGAGACCTTCCTTGCTGATAGCCATGCTGTTCCAGCTGACTATAGCGCACCCTATGTTCCAATAACAAACGACACGTCCTCGACTTATGCACCACCTAGCTCCAACCCATATGCTCCTCCCACCCAGCCTCAGTCTCTTTATGACCCTCCTAACCCGCCTACGTCGAATTATGTACCTGCCCAAGCCACTGCATCACCGTATTCGCCGCCCGCATATGACCCGTACAAAGCACCCTCCAGCCGAGCTCAACGCGCAGTTTCCCAGCCTCAGTCCTCTGTTCCTTACTCTGCAGCTCCGAAATCATATGTGTCCAATGTTGTGCCTGCTCAACCGCCACCGGCGCCTTCCACTGCTTCTGCTGCCGCGTATCGCCCGAAGACGTTCAATGCTTATGACCCTCCTCTCCCCCCACCGAAGCCGTCAAAGCGTGCGGTGAGCGCCCGTGTCCCACGGTCTTTATCTCCGGCCAAAGGACAGCAATCGTACTCCTCATATGATATGCCGACGCAGCCAACTCCTCCTCTTCCGGTAGAAGCTCAGAGTAGATATGTGTCGCCATCCTTGCCAAATAATAATTTCCCGCAACATGCTCAGAACTCATATGGAGTGGGAGGACATGCAATAGGCCAACTGCCCTCTCGACAACCTCAGGATCCCTCGGTCGCCCATGCCGACCCTTCGTATCTTCCTTCAGGCGCATACTACGGTGAAGGCCATAATGGCCATTACGGGGCAGATATGCCGCCCAAGAGTGATTATGCTCAATATCAGCCCTCGTCACCTCCTCCGGCTTCTCACGGTTATAACCCGTCGGAGCAGACCCATCATATGTCCAATGGCACATCCGATTATGAGCATCCAGCCCACGATTACCCGCAAATATCACAGGAGAAGCAACTTGAAACCAATGAATACGTGGCTAATTCTCTTGCGGATGAGATTCCTTGGGGGAATTCGGAGTTGGACTATACTGAGGGTACTCGAGCCCCATCTGACGAGCAACCATCGGCTTTACGAGGTTGGGAGGGCGATTTTACTGCGCCTGCGTCTAATGGTGATCCCGCGTATGGTCACGCGTACGCAGACGTGAAAACACAACCCTACGGAAGTATCGACTTGACTCCATCTTCGCCTCCTCGTTCTCCTTCGAAAATAGGATCTCCCAATGGCCGTGATACTACCGCCTTCAATGGAAGAGACTCTCCGAAAGCCGATTCCACGCATTCGCGGACGGGATCCAACAGTTCGCATGGGTACTCACCCAAGCAACTTCTCGCTCAACGAGCCGTCTCCCCAGAGCGTGCTCCCGTGGAAAGGAATGGGTCTATGCACTCGAAGAGCGGATCCGGTGATTCGCAGTCTCGCGTGTCTATAAGCAGTGCTTCTCGGCGTGCAATTTCTCCAGAGCGTGGTTCACTTGGAAGAACAGGATCTCCATTCATGAATCCGCCTCAGGTCCAACAGAACAGTTTACAGTCGTCAGAGGGTAAAATGCCATCCATTCATTCGTCTGAGCCTTCCGGCGTTTCCAGAGCATCTTCCCCTCATTCGGTGAGATCACTGAATGGACCGCAGAATGTCAGAGCGTACCCATATATGCCACCAAAACCTGTTGCCAACCCGTATGACCCTCATTTATATGACCGTACGGATAGAGCGTCATCACCTGGTTCGACATCTCTTCATTCGCGACAGGATTCTCCTAAACCTGACCCGTATGCTCCGCCGAAGAGCATGATTTCGAAAATCCCGCCTGAGATACGAACTCGTTCCGGCTCAGATGGCTCTACCTTTTCTTCGATATCGGCTACGCTTGAAGCAACTACTCACCGCAATGACTATGGCAGCCTTCCATCCAGGTATACGCATCCGCCACAAGGACAAGCTGGACCGTATGGGAATACACTGAATCATGTCCAGGAACACTCTTTAGGACAAGATCTTTATGGGTCTCCACCAACGTATGCCCCATACGTCCCATCACCATCACTTTTGGGTTCTAATGATCCTCTGGGCCGTACTTCTACTCGCGCTCCGATCATTACTTTTGGGTTCGGAGGGAAGCTAGTTACATGCTTTCATGGTTCTTTCGCTCTCAGCACCGGATTTGATGTCGCCCTTTCTTCGCGTAGGTCTACAGATGTGCAAATTCGCCTGCTGCATAAAGTCGTTCCAGAGTCGACTTTCGGTTCAACAGTCGTGTACCCTGGTCCCTTGTTTTCCGACCCTGGCACTCCGACAACCAGTCTTGTGCGTACAGGAGCTTCCACACAGCTCAAAGCGAAAAAGGCATCGGTGGTCAAATATCTAGACGAACGAGCTGAAGAGCTTTCGCACGGCTTAGGATACTTTGATGCAGATAGCGTTGATAAGAGGCACGCGGAAGGGAAGCTTGTGCTAGTCCGATTGTTGAAGGTCATGGTTGAAAACGACGGTACTTTATCTGGCAGGTAAGTTATGCCTTCCTTACACTGGCATATTGAGTATTCTAACGATTGTCGATAGTGCCCAGATTGACACAGCTGTGCGAGCAGCTCTACTTCCACGTTTAGCCACTTCGCTCCATAAGACTTCCAATGGATCGGCTGGTCTCGCCCCTTCATCCTTCTCATCCCCAATTCCTGATATGCACGCCATGGGCATGAGATCTACCATCTCATCGGAAACACCAATTTCAATTTCGACTCTTCTACCTTCAGCTCTTGATAAGATTCAGGAGTTCTTAATTCGTGGAGAACGGCGTCAAGCTTATCATTTTGCATTAGATGAGAAGCTATGGGCACACGCAATGGTCATTGCCAGCAGTATAGACAAGGATTCGTGGAAGGAAGTCGTAAGCGAGTTTGTAAAAACGGAGTTGGGTGTGAAAGGCATCAGCGCAGGCAGTCTCTTGGGTACGCGAGCTGAAGACGCCCCACCAGCGAGCAACGGTAGAGAATGGCTTCGTGTGGCGTACAGTTTGTTCTCGGGGCAAGGACCTGCTGCAGGTGCGTATACTCCTTTTGAACATTCAATCATCGTTAATGTAGATTTTTTGGTTTAGTCCATGAGTTTGTACCTACTAATCTACTATCAAGGGCAACGGGCTCATTGCAGGTCCCTGTTACTCCTATGGCTCATGCCACACCTATGTCTCCGAATTTCTCGTTACCCATTGTGCCAGGGAAAGTTCCACTAGAGTCTTTGTCGAAGTGGCCTGAGACAGCTGCAGTTATGGTGTCTAGCCCTATGCCCCCGGATTGGTCGGCGGCCATCACGGCTCTAGGTGACTTCTTGGCTTCTCACCAATGGGTTGAAGCAGCACATGCATGGTATGTTATTCACCTATCGTTCGCAAACATATGCTCAGGCCGAAATTATCGCTAGTTACCTCCTTGCGCCTCAAACATCTACGATGGGTGGTGTTGGTAGTCCATCGACTCGAGTCGTGCTTCTCGGTTCTCCTGCTCCTCAGACTTCTCCTGCTTTCCATAGGGACTCGGATCCTATTATTTTTTCCGAAATAGTAGAGTTCGCTATGTCACTGAAGCCGGTCGCAAAGGGTCAAGATGGTTTCCACGGCCTACCACATCTCCAAGCATACAAGCTAATCCGTGCATCAGCTCTCGCAGAGTTGGGTCATGTACAATTGGCAAGCAGGTTGGTAACACCAGTCGTCCTGTGTCGATTTTGCTCATAAGGTATATAGGTATTGCGAGGCGATCACAGGCTCTCTTGGTCGCTCATCACCATATATTAATGCGGCCTTCTTGGAGCAGATCAGAGGACTCGCTGATCGTCTAGTGGGAGCTCCTCACGTAGAAAAGCCTGGTTCATGGATAGGAGGGAAGATGAGCAAGCCTAGTCTAGATAGCATTGGGAATTGGCTAGAGGGTCGCCTGACCAAATTCATTGCTGGAGAAGGAGATGCTCCTGCTTCACCTATTGCCGAATCCACCCACACCGAAAAGCAGGCATACTCTGGTCCCTTCTCCCACTACAGTACGATATCGTCTGCTACAACTTCTGCAAGCCCGTCGCCTCAGCCTTCTATGGTTAACCTCCACGCAATGTCCAACACTCCTCCTCCTCGACGCAGTGGTTCAGCTATGGCTCTTCAATCTTCTGCCCCGGTTCCTGTGCAAATTGACCGAGCATCATCGGCAATGGAATATTACAGACCGACTCGTAACATATCCCCGGCTCCTCGTTCGGTGCCCCCTAATGTGACAAGTATGCCTTACGGTCAAACACCATACGGTCAAACATCTTACGGTCAAGGCCTGAACGGGCACGCGCCTGCCAATGGCTACGTTTCCAGTTACTCGGCTGACTCTGCTACCCGCAAGTCATCTTTGGAGGTTACGGAAGAGGAAGGAGATGATGGTCGAGGGTCGGGTTGGTGGGCTTCTTCTCAAGTTGCCGACTCTAGTGCCCCTACCCCTACTGCTGGCACTTTCCATCAAGTGGCAGACCTTCCTGCCTCGACTGATGGTTTCATTTCCTTAATGGACGACCATAGCCTTGCGGTGGCACCTAGTTCAGCAGATTATCGACAAACAAACCACTTTGCTGATGAGGACGACGACGATCTAGGATTAGGGAACAGTTCTAGTAAGCGTGAAACTCGCCAAAACTCTGCGATTGAAAACGGTACTGGCAATTCAGGCCATAACGAGAAGGACGCCAGTCCCTCGACGCAGGTTGCGGAAAAGTCTGGTGAGTAGTATGAAAGTATTCTATAAGACCCTTATAACTCACATCGTAAAATAGATGCAAGGCCACCTGCTGCTCCGCCAGCAGCAGCCTCAGGCTCGTGGCTAAGTCGCTTCTGGAAACGATCTGATGCTTCACCAGCACCGGTAAAGGCCAGTCTTGGCGAGGAGACAAGTTTCTACTATGACAAGGATCTCAAACGATGGGTCAACAAGAAGGTATTGTCGCTTCTGGCTAGTTAGGTGTTAACCGTTACTGATTTTTTGGTGTATAGGCTGGAGCTGAGGCCGAGAAGCCAACAGCACCTCTCCCACCTCCTTCTAGAGCTCGTACTACCTCACCTGCGATAACGAGTGAAAACCTGCCGTCCGGTATTGGACCAGCTCGTTCTATGTCTGCTGGTGTTGAGTTAAACGCTCCGCCTTCTAACAAACCGCCCATGAGGGTGCGCTCCGGCCTTGTTCCTACGGACATTGCGTCAATGCCAAACACACCAGCAGCTTCGGCTGCGATGGCTCCACCACCTCCTGGACGACCGCGGTCACAAGCTACCAAACGCCCTGTCCGTAATCGCTATGTAGATGTATTTCAGCAGCCAGAGAATGGTGCATAGACCTTAGAACAGTTATCAATATATTTTGACCTGACTTTCACGCAGACTAGTACTCGTTTCGTTAACTTTCAAGTTTGTAATTTGCTCTTTTGTATTGCGCCACTAGAAGTGGACTCAAGCATGAAGCAGTATAGTATAATCTATCCATTTTGATAACGTCTCAAACTATGTTCTTTTTTGAGCATCCTAGAATAATAATTTGAATGGATAACCTGTAAGAGATAAGGTTCAGCGATTAGTTTTTCCTACCGACAGTCGTGTCTTTACCTCTGTTTTTCACCCTGAACAGGGATACTAAAATTGAGAACATGATGAGGTTAACCGCCGTCCACAGATAAATTTGCATTCGTTGGCGAGGAGGTGACATTTGGTAGGGGGTGACAATGGTTAACATCAAGACTGCAGCTCCGGCAACGCCGTCTACGCATCAGGTTAGCACCGGAGTGAAGCTGTGAGATGAAACAGAACATACAAATCATGGCTACCACCTGGACTTCTTGTCCGAACTGGTTAGAATATCCCTGAGCAATCCATTCTCCATTCGGACCTGCGTATGGGGATCCTCTGATGCGAGTAAACATGTAACCAGACGTCATGACGAGAGAGATTACGATTGTGCCAGCAGCCCAGACCCATCGACTTTTAAGGGCAGGGGATATGAAACGGAATAAAAGCGTGATGATGGGAATGAGTGCTGCCACAGAGCCCCAGCGAGCCCAGTCAATGGGAACTTTGTATGGAATCGGGACAGGCGTGTGGTTGGATAATTGGTTTGCGAGAGGTTCAGCCCCAAAGCCGCTGAGAAACCAAGGTGAGAGCGCGAATGGGAACAGATTGAAGGATCATACTGTGAAAAGTCATATTTGTAAGGTATAGTCCTTCCAGTGGAACGAGGACCTTCGGTTGCGGGATAAACTTGGACTACGGGTGCCGAAGCTAAGCTGAGCTGAACAGCCAAAGAATGACGCTGAGTAAAAGAACGAAGGTAAACTGTCACCAAGTACCTTTTGAAAGACGACGGAGGCGTCATCAAAGTCAAGTGTACCAAAGAAGTGGTTGTCGCGCTCTGCTTTAGGCACGGTTGTCCAAGCTTTGGCAACTTCAACCCAGGACGGGTCGAACTCCCTATGTATATTGTGATAAGACTTGCGCGGAATTTATGTATATGGCGACTTACTTGCAAGGCGTACACTTCATCCTCTTGTTCATTGCAGTGAAGTGTATTGCCGCAGTCCAGTTGCGTTGGGGTGTGGTTAACAAGTCGAACGAATGCTCGTCGAGCCTGATGACACCATTTCCTGCAGCTGCGAGGTCCACCAGCTGTTCTTGTGGTGATTTCTTGGCTGCAACCAAGCAAATTGGCAGATATAAAAGAGCGAGGATGGGCCAAAACATGATTGGATTCAAGTAAGGAAACGTCGACGTGTAAGAGCAAGGTTACCTATACGCGTTCTCGATTTGGCAGTATGCGTGGGAGAGTGCCGGCCACGTCCCAACACCCGCCTCTTTTCTCGAGCTCATCATTCCATACGGCGACCGACGCCCATTGGCAATGTCTCATGCCCTCCTTCTCCGCCTCTTTCTTTCTCCTTCTTTCTTTTCCGTCCATGTCGCTCTGCATTATCTTATGATATATGCAGATAACATTGGAATCACGTATTATCTCACTCGCAGGCTAAGAGAGCTCGACACCCATGAGTTACGCGAAGTATGGGGTTTCATATGGTGAACATGTTCGTCATGACGGAGTCCTCAATTTTGACAACACAATTACCAGCCATCTCCTTGTCACAAGACCGTCCAAGTCGCGAGCACTGGAATGTTTCGTTGTAGAAGTTGCACAGCGATCCACCCACATAGCAATGATTGTGCGTACACGTGAAGTATCGACTGTTCAGAATGGTGACATTGCATAAACAACACAGACACTTTGGTTCATGCAAGCATCTCTTCAGGATCTTGCTGTTTCTGGTCATAATACCCAGTCTTTTCTTTTGTGCCAGCGGACATTGCACAAATGTCATGAAATCATCTTTGGAGACCTTCCTCCTGCTGTGTCAGGCCCCTACTCTACGATGAGCATGCCTTTTCGGTCACGGTTTGCTCGAAGGAAAGTGAAGCCAAACGTAGAACCTGCATTCATCGGTTTGGCTGTTATACTGGCGGGGGCTCCAGGAATGCCTCGTCTCACGGAGGTTATGGGAGAAGTAGCTTTAGAACAAGGTCGTTTCGACGGAGAGGGACAGGATCTGAGGAGCGTTGCTGCACCAGACGATACTACGCGAGGCGTCACACCCACGATCCAGGACCCTTCCCCTGAGGACGATGATAACGAGTCTGACGAGAGGAGTGAAGATTCAGATGAGCCATTTGCAAATAATTCATCGGCCCCTCCACATTCAAGCGAAGCACGATCAAAGGTTTCTCGAAGAGGAGTCTCCCCGACGCCTCGTCGGCGCACCATTGGCGCAGCTCAAACAAGTCCTGCTCTTGTTCATCTGCGAAATCTACATAAATCAAGATTATCAGATGACCCTTTGGATCAGCTCGATCCATCTCCTCCTGCTCGTGCTACTACACCCTACCAATCATCTCCTTCCATCTCACCGTCACAACATCCCCCTCGCCCAAGTCCACTAAATCCTGACACGCTCTTGCAAAAGTATGACCTACAATCACAGGTACATCTTTTGCGAGGCCAGTATTGTCGTTCTGAGGTGCGTGGTCTTATTCTCAATATCTTTCGGTGTATCAAAGGATCTTCAGGTTCAATTTCTTTTGACGCTGGAGAGCATTTCTAATCGCTTGTTGGTCGTCCCAAAGCCTGCTCGTGTCAGTGCTTTAAGGGCTGAACTTACGGGCTTGAATCATAAGCTACCTGCAGAGGTAATATAAATATTAGCATTGCATGAGAATTTGTTTCTCATTCCGTGACAGGTATGCATGCCTATGTGGTGTTCTTCATCGGATTCCCAACTGCCATCCAATTCTGGCTCGCAACCGCATCACAAGATTGTCCGGATACCCCCTGGGGAGAGTGTCGTGCTAAATTCTGCTGAACGGGCTCCTTATCTGCTTTATATCGAAATACTTCACAATGATTTGGATTTTGACCCAGGTAAGAGAGGAAACAAAGAAATATTGAAAAGGATCGTCACGAAGGAACAGGAGCGCAAAGGTGCCTCTCGCGATCTCATTGCTTTCAATACCCCTCCAGTTCTTCGGCGTCAAAAGACACTTCCAGAACCCCTCGAAGATCCAGAAACGGTAGGAAAGGAGCTCGTAGAATCTCCAGATTTCATGTCAGACTCGATTATGTCAAGCAGCACAACTTCCTTGACTGGTGAAGATGAAGAGATGGACTTGGTGGAGCAGCTGTACGGTGCAGGCCGATCTCTCCGAGGTCGCATCGATTTATCTGAATCTATCGTGTTACCCCCTGCGCCCAAGAACAAGGAACTAGAGATGGCGACTTGGTCACGAACGTCTTCGATGCCTTCTTCCCCTATTGTTGAACAAGGATCATCTGCCTCTCAACTGACTCCAATGATCCCTTCCTCTTTTACGGGACGAGCAACACCGTCAGCCCTTCGATCCAGCATGTCAGAATCGTATTTCAACAGTAACGGTCGTATGCTCTCTCTCGATGATTACTCTGAGCGAATGCGTACGGCCGCAATAATGCTTGCTCAATTAAATGCCAATCTTGTCAGAGAGCCGATCACATCTTTACCTACGCCACCCAACTCTGTAGACCCGCAAACTTCGACCCCCTCGTTGTCAGGACCGTTGAGCTGGATATCTGGTTCTGGCTGGCTAAGTAATTCGAGTGATCAACAAAACGATGGGCCTTTGCATCCTTCTTTAGGGGGTAGAACTCAAGATCCTGCACCTGCCACCCGGATGCGAGTTCAGCACTCAGAAGCTGCCGCAATTAGAGATCGAATCATGACAGAAATGATATCTTTAGAAGAAGAGAGGATGCAACGGATGCGAGAAAATCGAGAAAGTGAAGGTATGATGAGCATTAGCGGTGCCAGTGATGGCTTCAGGACTGCGGAAGATGAGAATATTATCAAGCGAGAACTTAACAAAGCCGACCCTTCTGCCATTGTTTTTAGCGAATCCTGGGCTGCCAAAAAGGTGAGTTCGGACTGCGATTAGCTGGTGCCATCATTCACACATTTTTCGCAGAGTCGGATACGGCACGGTTCACCATATGGTCACCTTGGTAATGCTCTGCTTGGATTGAGTTAATGTTGAAAGCTCACCTTTCGACTAGCTAACTGGGATTGCGTATCTGTCATTGTAAAAACTGGTGGTGATTTGCGTCAAGAGCAGCTCGCTGTTCAACTTATCAAAGAATTTGAGCGGATATGGCAAGAAGAAAACTGCCAATGCTGGGTAAGATAGTATGTCTTTAAATGCCTTGTTATATTGTGAAGCGTATTGAACCAATTTCGCAGCTTCCGCATCCTGATTACTGGGGCATCTTCCGGTCTTGTCGAGACTATAACGGATGCTGTGTCAATCCATTCAATCAAGAAGGCCGAGTATGCACGGCGATTAGCGGAAGGCCGACTGGGGCATGTTACACTGCTTGATCATTTTAGATCGGTATGGCCTTTGATATGTCTTTCTTGTACATCTAGTGACATTTTTCACAGACATACGGCGATCCAACGTCGGCAAAATTCACTCGTGCGCAGCGTAACTTTGCGAAATCCTTGGCAGGTAAGTCGTTTGTGGTTCATGTTGAAGGCTTTCCGATACGACCTTCATTCAGGATACTCGATTGTGACGTACTTGCTACAAATCAAGGACCGACATAATGGCAACATTCTGCTAGACCGGGAAGGCCACCTCATTCATATTGATTTTGGTTTCATGCTATCTAACTCTCCGGGTAATATTGGATTTGAGGCAGCGCCGTTCAAGCTACCACCAGAATATTTGGAGGTCCTAGGTGGTATCGAGAGCGAACCTTTCTTGGAATTCAAGCGACTGTTCCGAGAAGGATTCGAAGGTGCTAGGAAACATTGTGATAGGATTATCAGTGAGTAGACTATACTAATCACACTCGAGTCGAATCACGCTTACGCATTCCATAGCCCTGGTTGAGCTGATGCAAAAAGGTATGCGTGAGCTTTTTCCTAGCTGAAGAGATGGTCGTTGACTCGTCCTCTTCTAAGATTCGACCCTGCCTTGCTTCGCTGCTTTTGGCCAGCTGACGGCTGCTCAGCTTCGAGAACGATTTCAGCCAGCTCTCACACATTCATTGGTGGGAGAATATATTGATCGTCTCATTGAAACTTCACTGGGATCCAATTGGACACGACTTTACGACTCTGTAGGCGCTCTTCTCTTTCCCTCTTAAATATCATATCTCATATTTCGTCCCCCAGTATCAATATTATTCACAGTCCATTCTATGAGTCACGACTAGTCACGAGCGAGCAGATGTATTTTTTAGACTGGGTGACAGGCATTGACATACATATTCTCTGGTAGAACACATCGCCAAATCAATTGAATGCGCTGGTTGTTACGCCTTGCATTGTGGATGAAAATGGGTATACAGGGACAATGGACTGCATTTATATCTTAATTGATTTTCCAAGACGTGTCAAGAACTACTCTACTATATATGTATCACTCCTTCCCCCTATACTTACCTCATCTTTCACCCATCAACTAAATAGTTTGTCGTATTTGTTCAAGCAGGAATACCACTCATAGTCTGTACGGCACAAACGATCAGCATAGCCATGATAATATCACACGTTGATCTTACCAAAATTTTGTGTAGGGTCACACCAACACCTTCCTCGACTGTTTGCATCGCCCTGAGGACAATGCTGGAAAGGCTCGTGGCGGTAGCCAATGTCGTTGAAGAAATGTATTTGGTCTTTTCTCGCAAACAGGGCAGCACCTATGCTGTGAACGGGAGCATCACCCCAGCGCTGTGTATCAAATTCAGTTGGTGTTGGGCAAACCTGTTACGGGATGGCAGGAAACTTTACCTCATAGTAGAATCCGCCTTTTTCGTCAAGGAAATCGAAGAACTTGGAGTAAGGCACATCTCTCCAAAAGTCTAGATCCCCAATTTCGAAATTACTCCAGACTGACGTAAAACATGATGAGATGGGGCATTTTAAAGCAGAGCTCGTTAGACACGTACAATGACAGCGGTTGTACGATTCTCCACCATCGTCGCTCAAAAATGCCATCGCATTGTCAGGTGAGACAAGGGTGGGGTTGGAGTTTATGAATTCTGGGGGACCTTTCAGTTGGGATAAATTCGTTGTTGAGAACGGATCGTACCTTTAACACTGTTCCAAAGTGTAGGGATAGTGGTTGGGTACTCGAAAAGTGATACCGTGAACCCTAACAAGAGAATATATGTATACGTCCTTGACTCAGACATTCTAACCATTCACTTACCGTAGACCTTCTTTTCATCCTGCATGACTAGGAAAGGGTCATAATCAAGGTCGCAGAAGAATTTGACATCTGGTCTACGTGGGAAGGTATGCGTAAGAGGTTAAAACATTAGAGAGAAAACTTACTCTACTCTCCAGTAATACTTGTATTTCTGTAGGAGCTCTTGTTTGTAGAAGAACTGGGAGCTCAAACATGAGTTGCGTGTGAAGAAATGCAAGTAATTGAAAGCTTACGCCAGAGTTGAAACGACACATGTTTCGGTACCTATGAATGACTTTATGTCAGCCACCAAGAAATAGCAAACGATTAACCACATACGGCACACTACCTGGTGAAAGCTCTGTTTAATACCAGATAGAAAGATACAGAAGACAACACTCACCCCCATATATGACATTTTCCCTCACCATATCTTCTCTCGCCTTGGTTGCTCGGTCTTCGTCAATCCAATCGGGCTGATACCAATCTTCAGCTGGTATGAGACCAAACTCAACAGGAGCGTCGGTGAGAGCAGTAATATGTCTATCATTCAACATGAGAGTTAGACAACGGCCAATAACGATGAATTTACTTCTTGAAATCGTCTGAGAACGGCTGCTCGTTGAGGAAGACATAGGGATAGTTGAATTTGCGGTTGAATCTATCCTCCAACTGTCTCATGCTACTCATGATTCCTGTTAGATCACTGTTGCGGACGAGCATGACGAATGTTGCGTTTGCTTTCCTATCTGGTGAGGATGGCGAGCCTGTGGGTTTGTAGTAGTCCTCTGGTACTGGTGTTCGGTAGGGAGGCTCTGCATTCGGCTTCGCTAGTTTTTCTGTCAACCGCGTGATAGAGGTCATATTTCCGTATCCTTCATGAGAAAAGCTCATTATATAATGTAAACTGATCTATAGGAAACTTGAAGTGAGCTTTAACGAGAGATTGAATGAATGTCGCGTACAATCATGCCCAGCACGAGCAAAATGTAACGCATAGGCGTCATCATTTTTGGAATATGCAAGAGTCCCTAGGGGGCTCTGTGAATAAAAATGGGTGAAGTATGTGAGCTGTGAAAGAAAGGACGAAAGGTCAGACTGGATGGTGGTGGTGGTTGGAAGCGTGTTTGGTCGCAGTGGGGCCGCGGCAGAGCTGAAAGCAAGCACCCGGCAGCCACCGCCCCACTGCGTAACAGACGGCACGTGGCGGATCTATCAGTGCGGCAATGCTGTGGGATCACTTTCTCAACTGTCCAGGAACACTTCCTTAAATAACTGGCTCAAAGCCTCCGTTTGGCGGCAACATAATGAAAACATGTGGTTAAATAACGCCCAAGAGGTTGTCCAAAGAAAGAGCGGAAATATCATAGTGCCAGTGCTGGAATAAATTATTGTAAATGGATCACTACGCATCGCTCTATGTATCAACTACAGCCTGCTCTGTACCTGTCGCAACATTTAAAAATACACCTCTGATTCTGATACGTGTTCTAATAGGTCAACAATTAGAACAACCGCAGCCAATGACGTAAACACGAGTTTTGCGCAAAGTCTAGGAGAGTGGCAGACGTTAGTGTTTTCACAGGAACCAGTCGTGGAAGATCATTTTACCAAAGTTGTCATTAGGATCGCATGAACAGCGTCCTTCTCTCCAGTCACGGCCTTGCGGACAGTGTTGGAAGGGACTGTGTCGGTAACCAATGTCTTTGAAGAAGTGTATCTGTTCCTTCTTGGCGAATAAAGAGACGGCAATGCTATGAATAGGTGCGTCGCCCCAACGCTATAGATAACAAGGTGAGATTACACAAGGACGAGGGAAAAATGGGCCAAATATACCTCGTAATAGAATCCGCCCTTTTCTTCCAGATAATCAAAGTATTTAGTGTACGCTTCTCCCCGCCAAAAGTCCATGTTTGCTATCTCAAAGTTACTCCAGACTGCGAATGTAATGCAATCCAATCAGTATTGTGCGTTCATGCGTGATCTACCTGCTCACAGTGACAGAGATTGTAAGTGTCTCCAGCATTATCGGAAAGGAAATCCATTGCATTGTCCTCCGAGACATATTGAGGGTTCTCGGAGATGAAGTCTACGGTATGGGTATGGGCGTCAGGAACGAACAACATCATTACAGAAATTTTATGCACCTTTGGTTGCCCCCCAGAGCGTGGGTATCGTAGGCTCCCATTCTGGCATAGATATAGTGAAACCTATGATCACACGTCATCAGGTGTAACACTATATTATACGATGAAACTCACCATATAATTTATTGTTGTCCTGCAAGAAAAGGAACGGATCGTATTCGAGGTCACAGAAATATCGAACATCAGGTCTAACTTGCAATTAGGACTCAAATTTGTTGAGAATGTCCGATATACTCACTCCACCCGCCAGTACCATTGGTATGGTTGCAGAAGTTCGTGATGATAGAAGAACTAACCAAAGTAAAATTAGCCTACAACCTGGTTATGTAGTAGAGAAACTTACACCGGAATTGAAACGACACATGTTACGGTACCTTCAAAGACGGTTAATATACAAGTTGAAGGGGCATAACAGGTCATGCTATACGCACGATACACTACCTAAATCACAGTGTCAGCACGTGGAACTTGGGTCCGAGAGCTCAAACGATCTTACCGCCATAAATAATCCCCTGCCTAACTAATTTATTACGACCCTCAGTAGCTCTTTTCTCATCAATCCACTCAGGCTGGAACCAATGATCATGTGGAATAAGGCCAAAAGAAATGGGTGCATCGGTCAGCACGCTGACACGTCTACACGTATCGATTTTGAGCCACTTATCACCCGTGAATCTGTCCGAAATACTCACCGTTTGAAATCGTTCGAAAAAGGCTCTTCGTTGAGAAGAACCCAGGGGTACTTGAATTGTTTGTTGAACTTGGCTTCCATCTGTTCCATACTGCTGATAACCCCTGCCAGGTCGCTATTTCGAGCGAGGATAAGAAGAGTGGCGTTCGCTCTGCGGTGCTCTGGTTTGTTCGAGGCCGTAGGATCCAGTTCAAGGTGACCAGAGTCTGATATAGGTGTAGACGAAGCGTTCTCCAAGCTCGACTCCAGTTCCAAGCTACTATCATGAGGTAGGTCAACCACCACCGTTGAATTTTGTGGCAGCTGCCATTTTGTTGTCAAGCGGCCGATAGATGACTGGCCATCCTCATCATGCGAGATACCTAATAGATAGTACAAGCATAACTGGGTATTATCGTGATCAACATCAACATATTTACAGGTGAGGGAGTGGTAGATACCAGTATGGCCACGACCACGATGAGCGAACGTCTATGCGCTGCTGTCAATGGGATATTGTACTGCATGGTACCCATAAGCAGGAAATGAGAAGACTTGTGTCCCTTTACACGAAAAACCGATAAGAATTGAGGCGGGGAAAGGAACCGTCACAGTGGTGAGAGACGAATGTCTTATACACGCCGGCACCGAAACCTCGCGAAGAAGCGATGTGAGGGTGGACCCTTCTAAGCTTCGGTTTCAAGAAAAGCTTACACATAAGATATCACCCACATTTGTATATGGAGCTGCGCAGCATGCCGTTGGAGCGTGAACGACTATATCAGACTATAGCCTGTTCCCGCAATGGAGCGCGGTTACCTGGGGCAACCACCCATGGTTTACGAGGTATAAAGGCGTTTCAAATGTTCCGATCAACATCATTTCAAAACACGCCAATCCCGAATGCTCACCTCTCGCAATGTCTGTGCAGCGTCTGTGTTCGTAGTATCCTGCAATGTCGCCACAGTCGCCAAATATGTTTCATTCGATAGTCGCTTACGAACCTGAGCTAAAAATAACAAGTCTGATTGAATTTCGATCTACGAAAACGTCATATCAGCGATAAATAAAAAGTAAAGATTGAGCGAATTTGGGGATGTACTGTTCTCTTCCTCACTCACGAGACAGGTCAACGAAGTTATCGATAACCACCTGACTTGCACTTGACCTTGACCTCGATTCCTTTATTGCTCTCGACACAGCTATTCCGCGGAAAATAGTGGGGAACGGACGCCCAGGCAAAAAATGCTCCAATCATTGAAAGATTAAGATGGCCATATACAGGATCGTCGAGATTCATTCTATTAACTCTCACATGCAAATTTGGGACGTGGGATCTTCAGAGTGGGTATGAGACAGTCTTAATCTAGCCAGTCACCATATCTTCATCGAGTCCAGCTAATCCAAGTCCACTTACATCTCTGTGCAGCGACGAATGGTAAGACGACACGAAATGTACCTCCAATGTCAGTGCTGTCACGAATCGGTAGTCAGATGGGTATATGAATCATCACGACCGCATTAGACGAAAATGCTGCCTTGATCCTGGAAGCCGCAGTCCGCAGCAAAACATCAGTTTATCACGTCAGGGCGATAGACGGTCATAAACCAAATCAAAAAAAACACCGTACTTGAAGGGTAGTTATGCCCAAAGGATACTGGACTTTCGTTTTTCCTACCGGCCCGTTGTATGAGAGTTAGAGAGACGATCTTGACTATACGATTAATTATTCCTGGACCGCGAATAGCCTGGGTGCGATAGAGCGTTTATTGCTTGAGGTACAACTCGTAACTAAATGAAAAGAGACGGAACTGAAGTTGATAGGCTGTGATATACGATAACCTCATCGCGATTATCACCATGGGAAGGTACACTGACAGCTAGCAAGACGATGGACAGGTTTTGCAATTGAAGCCTAGGAAACTTGCCATTTAGATCGCCATCAAACTATCCAGCGTTGACAGGTATGCAGCAATGCTGAGCCGGGCACAAAGCAGTTCATTACCACCCATACCTTCGTGGCCCTGCAGATTTTAACCATCACAGTCGCCTCGCGCCGTACTACGGATTACAGACCCCTCGTGTTCTGAGTAATCGTTCGATGGATACTAGGCCAAAAAGACAATGTGTACCACACAAGCTTGGATTTCCTATAGGATACTTGGACGAGCGTGTCGAATTTCCAGCTGCCCTCCAAGTTGCAGCATAGAGCAAAGAGACGGAGTGGCTAGCTTCCGTATGTGCTGGTCTGAGTTTGGACATGTTTGTGCACCCAATTTTTTGAAACTCGTCACCGTGACCTTTGGCTGTTTGCGTTCTGTTATTTTGCCATGGCCTCCTCTTCCTTGCCAGAAAAAGACAGCTTCGATGCTGCTCCCCTTTCTCCTCCTCAAGCCCTCCCTTCTTCCCCTTCGCCATTTCTCAATACCGTGTCCCCTTTAACAAGCGTTTACAACCGATTCTACGAATGGCGCAAGTCATTTGACTTCCCCAATCCTGGAACGGTCGAAAACCTTCAAAAAGAGGTAAAAGGTGTGCATTCAAGCACTATATTGACCTGTCATAGTATCTAATGCTTTTTCTGCAGCAACGCACTTGACGAATTTCATATTCGATGGCGCTAGGGCGGACCTCACGAAAAGTTTGTCAATGAACCCGGCTTTCCAAGTTACGCATGCATTCGCTCTTGGCTCTCAAACGAGTGCACCATCATACAACTTTGGTGCTGTTTTCGCTAACCAGAATGTATGTTTCTTTGTCCATCCCACGTCCCTACCGTCGTCCCTAACGTTCGTTTCCTTATAGGTATTCCTGCAAGGAAGCATAGACCACGATGGCAATGTCAACGCGCGCATGAACCAGGGATGGTCAGAAAGCAATGTTACGAAGGTCCAAGCTCAGGTATGTCATACCCTTTTTTTCTGTGTGGCATACGTGTTCATCTCGGTCTCTTAGCTGTCATCTCAACCTGGACATAATATGGTTCAAATGGAGCACGACTACCAAGGCCTGGACTACACAATTAACGCAAAAGCTATCAACCCTTGGCCTACAGATCTTACCGGCATGTTCATTGGCAACTATTTGCAATCTGTGACCAAGAATATCGCTGTTGGATTCGAGACCCTCTATCAACGGCCAACCCCGGAACTCGCAGAACTCACCACATCGTATCTTGCGAAGTACACGAGCACGGAGAAAAACTGGATTGCCACTGCTCAAATCCAGCCCGCGGGTATCCTTCAGGCAACGTATTGGCAGAAACTGAGTGAAAAAGTGGAGGTCGCGGCTGACTTGCAGCTAATTGCGGCACCACAACGGAGAGATGCGATTACGACGCTCGGTGCCAAGTACGATCTTCGCATGTCAACATTTAGGGCGCAACTGGATTCGACGGGCAAGGTATCGGCGCTGCTCGAGCAGCGATTTGCACCAACTTTTGCGTTTTTGGTTTCTGGTGAAATTGATCACTTTAAGGTATGGTATCAGAATAGTCTCCCTCGATCGTTTGACCTATTTTCTTCCCAGAACTCCGCCAAAGTCGGGCTTGGTGTAATGATTGAAAGCTCTAGTCTGACGCCGGAGGAGATGGGGATGCCTCCCCAACCATAGTTTTGCAAATATTATATAGATCTTAATTACCTGGACATTATTACAGGCGCACACGCTACTCTCACCAATAAGCAACCACAGTCAAGTTAGAATTCGTCAAGGTTATTCGTGGAGTGTCTACTCTTTCCTATTCTTATATCGTGGCGTGGAAATGTGATCATGATGCTCGTTGACGTTCTTTACTTATGAGATGAGACTGTTGGCTGTACTCTGACCACTACTGCTATGGGTGAAGCTTTATTGGACATCCGTGGTCTTTCTTGTTTGAGGGAGCAAGGTCACCCGTTGTTCTCCAAGCTAACCTTCCAAGTGAATGAAGGGGACATTATCGTAATACAGGGTAAAAGTGGTTCGGGGTGAGAGATGAATTTGATATTCACAAACATTGTGTGCTCTAACGTATGCTACAGTAAAACGACTATGCTTAAATGCATAGCCCATCTAAATCTTTACGAGGGTTCAATTTTCTACAGAGGACAGTAAGTAAATTGCATAGCAACTAGGGTCATTTAGAGCGATGTTAATCATCGTATTTGTTATTCAAGGACTCCCAAAGCTCTTGGCAAGCTGTGAAGTCATTTTCAAATATATGCCATACTGATGGCAACCACAGGAATTCCCAACTACCGTACCCGTATATTTTATGTCCCACAAAGACCGTCCCTGCTACCCGGCACTCCTCGCGATTTCCTAACTGAAATATCCTCCTTCAAGGCCCGTAAACCGAAGAGTCACGCAGCGTCCAGCGAGCGGAACTACCCCATTGATGTTTCCAAGGCATGGGGCATAGATGAAGAGCTCTGGGACAGAAACTGGTCCAATCTGAGCGGAGGAGAATCGCAGAGAATAGCGTTGTCCATTGCCGTAGGCCTCAACACAGCCGAAGTGCTCTTACTAGACGGTGAATCCTCTTCGAAATACGATACTAAACATGATCTGAAACTTCGTCTAGAACCAACCTCGGCGCTTGACCCCGACTCTTCCGCGCGGGTAGAACGCTTCATTGCTGACGAGTTGAGGTCGTCTGAAAGTCATCTCAAGGCAGTCTTATGGATCACTCATTCTGAGGAACAGGGCAGGAGAGTTGGCACCAGGTTCCTTCGTATATCACTCAATGGTTGTGAGGAGGAAACACTTCCGGAACCCTAGAAATTTCATAGGATACAGCTTGGACGCCGCACTGTTATAACAGTATGCATAAAGTCTCGCTATTTTCCCATTATTATGTCTGTGTAGAAGTGAGCCTTGCGATGAGTGGAGTGTTAAGTTATAAATAAATAACTGAAAACAAAATATGCAAAAATAGTCCCACCGAGGATTGAACTCGGGACCCTTGCATGGACTGTAACCTCATAAGTACAACGCTCTGACCACTGAGCTATGGGACTCTGAAATATTTTAGCTCAATGGTCTCTATCACATGTCGCACATGTTGCAGCCTTCCATTGCGATCGAATGGATTGTGTTTATCATACCTCTGTAACCCTGGCAGGAACAATAGTTATACATAAGCTACACCTGACTATAGTAATAAAAAAAGACAAGATCACAGAGATAATTAATTATCCTGGTATGGACAGGAGCCAAAGGGAACATCGCGCATACGAGAATGACAATGGAAAGCTTCACAAACAATAACCATCAACCGTCGAATTAAATCATTCCGTACTCGCTGCTGCGTTCGGCGGGGCTTCTGCACTTCCTAAATTGATACGAGCTTGGATTGTATCAATCATACGCAACGTAAGGCCAAGCTTGGGCCATAGCGCGTTATATATATCTGCGTTCCGAGTGCGCAACATCTCGGCGAGCTCTATGCGAAGTTGAGAAAAGAGCGGTTGTATATGTGAGCGGACTGAGGCGAGTATGGGTTCTTCTACGGTTTGCAAAAGATATTCAGGTGGAAGTAAAGCAGATGGAGGTGGAGAACGAGGGCGTGACACGAAGGCTTGCAAGGCTGCGTTAAGAACCTCTTGATCCTTCTTGTTCTTCTCTAACATGTCCATACATTGCTGAAGAGATGCGCCCATCTATAGGATTTCTATTTAGTGATAGATAACGTAAGACTATAAAATACGATGTATACCTGAACAATTTCTGCTTCCATCTCACTGCTCTTCGCTCTCAATTCAGCGTTTTCAGCCTGCAATCGATCATTCTGTAGCACAGTATCGTTTGATCGAAACATTAAGTTTCCGATCTCCACAGCCAATTCCCCTACTTGTTCCCCAGTTGCGTTGATGTCTTCTTCTATGCTCTTAATAATAGACGAATGTTGAGCAGCGATGGCAGCTTCAAGTTCAGCTTTTGATGACTTTTCCTCCTCTGGTGACAGCACAGCTCCTAATTCCTGCACCTTCGATTCTATTCGTAAATCCATCTCATCGTATATGTCATTGTCTCGTTGGTTGATGTCGTTCTCCACATCACTCAATCGACTCTTCACTTTCAGCAACTCTTCACGTATCTCTTCAAGATCCTTCAGTGTAGCATCTCCCTCACCAGTTTCGACCTTATCTTCGGGTAAGGCGTCCTCGCCTTCAACCCGACGCCGTTTAACTGCTCGGTTGGAACTTTCATCCATACTACTGGCAATATCGTTTGAACCTCCCGGAGTCTTCTCTCTCTTTCCATAATGTTTTTCAATGAGGACCATCATGCCAGCATACATTTCATTGACAGAGGCCTTCAAAGTTTCTAAATGCTGGCACATATCGCTGTGCTTGGACTCCAGATCCTTGATTTCAGGTTGTTTGAGCGCTGGCCAGAAGTCGCTTGCAATGAGTCGATCTACAGCTTCGTTCATTTCTTTTTTTTTTGCATCGCACTTTAGCTCGAGTTGGGTGATGCACAACGAGCCCAACGACAGGCGTTCATCGACTTTGCCAGGAAAGTCTGCATATTTTACTTGGCTTGAACGACGCATAGTCTGTAGATCTTTTTCGGTTTTGAAGTATTCCGCTCGAGCTTTTACAGATGCAAGCATAATACTAGCAAAAATATAAATATTAGAAAAAAACTGGGACGAAGAGGTATAAACCTACTCGATACGACTTGACCATAATGCCCGCTTCTCGTCGGATGACAACTCTTTTTTTTCTGCGGCGTTGGACTTGATAGTCGATCCTGATGATAGGTTAGGTGGTGCAGGAGGTCGTCTAGGATCAGGTGGGGGAAGAGGAGGAGGCTGCATGGATGGAATTGGCGGCGGGTCCATATTCGACTGGCTCGGCCGCCTTGTAGGGCGTATTTCTTTGGGAGCATCAGGCTTACGAGAACTGCTCGTGGCAGCTAGTGGTGTTAAAGGAGGTTCGTCTTTGTGTATGCGCCGCGACGTGTGCTCATCTCTGTGATGGGATTTCCTTTCATAATAATCTGATGTAGTCGAGCCAGCGGGAGAACGTGAACGTCTACTACTGTGCCTCATCGAAGGCATGTCGTCTGGCCGCCGTGAACGGTGAGAGTCAACGCTTTCGCGCCTAGCGGGACGGGGGTCGACTGAGCTATGGATGTGTTGTCGGTCGCGTTTAGGTTGGAGAGAATAGTAGAAGTCAGAATCGTTGTCTTCTACGAGTTCTGGTGATGGAGGGAATGAGGATTGGGCGGTTCTCCACTCGGGATCGGTGGGATGAGCAAAAAAGCAACTTTTGTCAGACCGAGCACAGCCGCGCTTTCCACTTACGAGGCGTCGAGGGCGTCCTTCGTCGTCGAAGAACTGGAGTTACAGTGCAAGGATAATTCAGTAAAACAGTAATACTTTGTGAGAGAAAAAGCATGCAGTCCACCAAGGACAACCCTAGGCCTTGAAAGAACGTTTGTAGTATCAAAGAACGCACGTTACAGCGCCAATCTTTCCGGGTTTTGGAACCGCTTCCAACCATTATTCACGAAATAGGAGGATTGGTGAAACAATTATATGGGTGACGGGGTTTGCAACTCAAGGTGAAATTCCTTACAAGTCGACCGCGCCGCCGACTGGGAATTATACAACATTAGGCAGTGATTACTATCAATGTGGCTGAGAGTCTCTGTCGTTCATACAGTACAAGACTTCCTGGTAATTAAGGGAAGTTCTGGGATCAACAGGAAACTGTGATAGCTATGCAAGACAAAGATATAAACTGGATAGATCATTACAGAAATTTACCGTGTCAACAGATCATGTTCGGGATATCCTTATTCAAGGGGCTTGATGATTCTCTAAACGTGTACATATAGCCTCAGCGAGCTTCAAGGCCGGTTGCAACCTGTCGAACATCGCCGTGAACACTTCCCCAGAGTTGTTACTGATTTGCACTGAAAGAACGTCCTTGACTTGGGCCAAGGTCGGCTCGATGTCACGAGTCACGACATCCAAGACTTTGGCTTCGACCAGAGCAGACAGGCATTCCATGTCAGGGTGCGGCGGGATTTCGTCAGTATGACGAGGTTCAGCGAGGTAGGCTTGAACCAAGGCTTGTAATCTTTGGTTCTCCTGGTTAGATTGTTCGACCTCGCGTTGAACATCCGTAAGTCGTTGCCGAATATGTGCTAGCTGACCTGCATTCTGAGAAAGATGAGCAAATACTTAGGAATGAAGTTGATGAGATATAAACTACCTGTGTGGTCAGCTGCTTGAGCGCAGCATTCTCCTGCTCGAAGTTGATACCTTGTTCTTTGAGGTTATGTTGTGTGGTGATCAGGGCAGCTACATAAGAGATGGGACTCTCTATCGACTTGCCGACTTCCGCAGCTTTCTGTTGAAGTTGATCTATTTGAGTCTGCAGCGCAGACACTGGTTGCTTATCATCCTGAGCATCTCGGTCTGTGTCTATTGTCTGTAAAGCCTTCGCCTCGAGCACTGCAGCTTCAAATTTCGCCTGCACCTTTTCATCAATGCCATCCAGAACTTTTTGAGATGAAGGCAACGATATCTCGGTCTCCATCTCATCAATGCGATTCTCAAGTTCGGAAAATTGACGCCGAATGCTTGATATAGCGTCTTCCTCGAGAGGAGGATGCTGTTTCTTCGGTGAAAGAGGGTCATTCATGATTTGCCCTTCTTCGAGTGAGCTCGCTTGGGAAAGAGCGATAGAGTCTCGTGGAAGAGGTTTTGGGCTGATTAAATCAGTCAACAACGGACGCATATCTTGAATCCAGACGATGGCTTCGTCCACGTAGGGCTTGACCTTCGCTCCTACATCGTACTTTTCATAAAATTCCAATGGAGTATTTGATATATCGGCGTTCTCAGTAAGTGATGTCAATGCCGCTGAAAGGCTCTCGCCATTGTGACGAATTTTGGCTTCTAACGCACTGCGATACCCATCAAGCTTTGTTTTCCCAAGCTGACCGACACGAACAAAACTAGCAGAGGACTGCGCGCGTCTCCAGTCATCACGTTCAGTTTCTGCTTTGTCGAGAGCTTCCCTAGCCCTGACTGCTCTAGCAAATTGCCTGAATATTGCGTTAACTATTAATCCTTCGTATAGATATGTAAGGTGAAAGGATACATACTTGATAGTCTCTTTCCATGCTTCACGGCGCGCTTGCATCTCAACTGATCGTTTTCGTTTCCTCGACGTAGTATGGACAGGAGTAACGATAGATCCGCCTGGAGAAAGCGTCCGGGGCTTTTCCGTCTGCCAATCGTCAACGCTATCCTGAAACTGGGTTTCGGCGCTTCGTGATTCAGCGTTATCTCTTCGAGATGCGCTTGTGTCGATGGAGGTCACGCGTGGTCGAGAACTACGAGGCTGAGGAGCTGCAACAACAGTAGACGTGCTGTCTCTGCGGCCCCATTCTGCCTTTGACGACTCTGCTGGATTGGCGCCGTGCGAGCCCCACCCGGAGTCTACTGGCCCTTCTGCTTCACCAACAGGCCAGTTCTCGTCGGCATCTTTATATGAGCCCCTGCGATCACCTTTACGAGGAAAGCGAGGAGGTTCAGGAAGGGGCGCACGCGGCCTAGCCCAGCTGTTACTTGTTCCTTTCTCTGCATTCGCATTGGATGTGCTATTATCGCCATACACATCGCGTGGTTTCTTCGCACTGTCATTTGACACACCCCATCCAACATTTGACCTATCGCCGTGTGTACCGGAAGGTTTCTTCGAACTATCGTTTGTTGTGCCACCAACGTCTGGCCATCCGCCTCCTCCTCCCGTGCTTCCCCAACCTCCACCCGTAGTAGCACCAGAATCTCCCCATCCACCTCCTAAATTACCCCAGCCCGAGTCTTTTTCTTTGTTGGTAGAAGCCCCTGTATCAGCGTTGTCCCATGTCCAACCACTCCCTGAGTCGTTCTTGTTACCCGCGTCCTGGTTTCCGCTGGGAGCACCTCCACCAGTATCCCAACCCGATCCACCTGTATCCCAACCTCCACCGCCTCCATTGTCCCAACTTGTGGCGGGCGCGGCGGGAGCACTATCTCCCCATGCAGCAGGGGTAGCTGGACTGAAGCTCCCGCCTCCGCCTCCACCAAAACCTCCGCCTGGAGCCCCACCGCGGCCTCTACGCGGGCCAGAAGGAGGGGCACCTCGACCTCCACCTCGTGTACCAGCCTGATATGGTTTTGGTGGTGCTGCACTGGGCCACTCTGGATCACTTGGGTGAGCAAAATAGCAACCACCACTTGCTATTCGACGGCAACCACCATTTTGTGGCGAACCGTCGTCGTCGTAAAACTACAAAGATAAAAACGTTAACCTTTCCCGTCCAGCTTCCAGGAATGAGTAAATCTGAAGTTAAACGGTGAAGCACTGAGGTAGAAGAGTGCACGACTTTCCCCGGGTAGAACATCAAAGATCAGAGGTGGACATCAAACTCACTTTACACCTGTACCTTCGAGACATTTCTCAAGTTTAGAGACAATAAGGGTGTGAGCGGCAGTTCGATTAGGTTCATTTACAGTAATGTCGCTAATGCGAAGCCTTATCAGCCAGCGTCAACCGCACCGCCAGAGCCGGTAATGTTTGACCTGATAAAGATGAAAGAGAGCTTGATAAATTCGGAAATGACGATGAACGCCAGATCCAAATGCAACGAGTACACCAATAAAGAGGTATGCGACGAAATCCAGAAACAAGGAGATTTGGTTTTTATGCGATTCCTTTGTGTTTGCCCAGTAATTGCCCTAGTTCCAGGTAGCCCACGAGTTGAACGTCGATGAGGATGTAAAGAAGAAGTCAAAGATGGGGCTGAATTCCCAGGTGAGTTAACAAGGGACTGTACGGATAAAGCACAAAGAAATTAGAAAGTAAGGATATCACAAGGTGACAAAGAAAAGTTATTGCGACGCAATAAATGCCTTTCCGTGAACTAGCATGTTTGAACGAGCGGCTTTTCTCTTCATGATCAAACAAGATATCGAGCTACAGTTGTCATCCACATCATTTATATCTAGAGGCCCTAAGCTGCTCACTTGCACACGTAGAGATAAAAATATAGACAAGACCCCAGTTCTTTATATTTCGACGAGGGTAACTGTAAACAAAAGTGTATCCTAACCTATTCTACAATACTCAAAAAATAAGTCATTCGTAAGCGTCAGTCATTCATGTCATAGCTCGCATGAAAGCGGGTAGAGGTAAGGGCAGGGGCAGAGAATAAGACAACAATGAACCAAGAAGAGGGCGTAGCGTTTCCGTCGATCAAGTAAGAAAAAAAAAATGGAGCAGATAAGGGGGAAGAAACCAGAATGAACATGCCCTCGAATATCGTTCACCAACCACCGAACCATCCTCTCGGCTGAGGCCTTCTTGCTTGCCTTCCGTTCCGCACAACCCGTCTACTGGTCGGTATGCCATCCACCTCCACTTCTTCTTCCTCCTCGTATTCATACTCCTCTTCATTCGGTCCTCCAAAGGTCTCCTCTTCAGTGATAATATCAACTGAAGTGGTTCGGGGAATTGCAGTGGAAAAGGAGGCTGATACAACTTGAGGAGTAGGGAAAGCGGCGAATCGGGTGTTGGCTGGTGGTGGTACGGTTACGGTTTCGGCTGGCATGGTTTGAGTAAAGGTGACAGTTCTGAATTCGGTTTCGGCAACGACAAGAGGAGGGAGTTCCTGAACCAAAGAAAAAAGGTTAGCAACACATTCTAACACGAGTAGAAGGAAGACCAGTTGGGTTTTTGCATCGCAAACCGAGAATAACGCGAGAAAAGAAACGGTGAATGATTATGTTGCCTTCGGCAAATCACGTGGTGAACGCGTCGCGTCGAATTTCCAACCTTTCGATCGCGTCGACCACCACCAAGAACAACCACACAAAAAACACCAACTGGCCTTCACCCTACCACAGGAGGACGAGGGGGACGAGATGAAAAACCGTTGTCCCCCAAGCCCGGACGAAGGAGGGGAGTGAATAATACGGACACAATGGATTGAAGGTTTTTTCCGGTTTTTTTAATATTTTTTTATTTATTATAAACACGACGGAAAAAAGCCTCCTTCGTCTCAGAGCTCGGGACGGCGCGGGATGGGCGGTGGTACCTTGAGTTTTCTCTTTGGACTTGTAGGTTCATAGATGTACTCTTCTTCTACAGTTGGGCTGTCGTTCCCAATAATGCTAGTGCAAGCAGTAAGCTGAGCCATTCGGTACGCATATCGTAAGAAAACTTACATTAGTTGTTCCATGATCCAAGATTCGCGACGTGACGCATCATGTTCTCTCCGGTTAACACTCTCTTCGCGACGGGTAATTTCTCGTTCACGCTCGCCAACTCGCAACTCGCGGTCCAAAACCTCCTCAGAACGAATGCCAGCCTCTTTCCACCAACCAGGGGGAGCGAGGTCCGCTTCCTTCACAACTTCCTTGATGATAGTTTGCGCAGGAGCATATTCGATTGTTTGAGATGCGAACGAAGGGCAAGGAGGGCAGGGAGCTTGAGTGGGCAACACACCACCTGGTGCACCAACAAGAAGTTCGGCCTCACGGCGAGCAACCTCAGCCTCTCGCGAGGCAACTGAGCTCTCGCGGGCTACCAAAACCTGCGAGCGTTTTGGAGTAAGGTATCCCCACAGTCCTGATGACGCGGGGTCGTCTTTGCCGGCTCCACTTGAAGAGGAGGGCAGTGAAAGCATCACAGCGAGAACAGCGAGAACCAATGATAAAACAAGCAGTAGAGTCGTAGACGAGATGGTACGGTGGTGGTGGTGGCGCTCACGTTCTGAGCGATGTCTGTGTTCACGTTCACGGTCGCGGTCATGGTGAGATGAAGAAGGTTGAGCCATCCTTGCCGTCGTTTGATTCCTGACGCTAATCGAGTTCGATGGCGACAAGGATGTCGAAGTCTGGGCGCGATATGAAGTCGTGGTGAAAGAACAAAGGACTCAGAGAAGAAAATGGGTGGTTAACGCGGTTGGTACAGGTGAAGTTGGATAGTGATGGTTTATATGCAGAAAAAGTTTGAGTAAAAAGCAAGGGGAGGGCGTCGCAAGATGAAGGGTAAGAACAAGGTTCAAGAAAGTTGAACATCCAATTGTTAAAAATTCCTTATTTACGTTATTTTCTTTATTTGCGTGCTCAATCGGAGCCAAATAATACCCTAACACGTGTACAAACACGAGGCTTTTCCTGTCAATCCCGTCCAGAAAACAATGGAAAAATAAGACTCGATAGTCGACAACGTGGACACATCAATAACATCTCGACAACCTCACTGTTGTCACTATTGGCCAATGCAGCACTCAATGTAAACAACCACGCGGATGCAAGTGTAAAAGCTGTCACTCGAAGATTCGAAGCAGCCTGGTGCGCCTTCGAGGGTGTCCACCTTCCTAAATTTACCTAACAATTACATTTTGCTCTAGGTGATCTTCTGTTACTTAGGATACCGTCGCCGGAGCCTACAAGTGCAGGACGTTGGCAGGACGCGCTATTACATTCACAATGACAGAAATATCGCGTGCAACGGTTCAACACTAAGCTTATTGACACAGATTTTTAGTAGTGCTTCGCTATCGTATTTCACACAAAGCCATATCCTCAGTTGTTTCAACATGTCCAATCTCACGACGATGCTAACATACCATAACCCGACACGGCAATTTGTCTGGGTGAGGTGATACAGTAGTGAAAGCGATAGAGAGAAAGGACTGTAGCCCGACATCTCGATCGGTCGTTTCATCCAGCCTTCACGCTTTCGTGATTTCGATTGCTCTTGCCTTCTCGCAGAATCAGCAACCACCATGATCACGTCAACGCGTAAAGAGGTTGGTAAACGTTCTTTGATTTCGAACACCAGAGTACCGGAGGAAGCACTGGAGGCAAACTTGTGGGGCGGAAGCTGGGTGGTGGCATCTCGGCAACATTCATATCTGGTCCCGAAGGGCCTAGTCCCCCGTAGGCAGTGCAAAAGCTCCCAAGGAAAACAGTTGTTCCATGTTGGCTCTGTCTCAACAACACGAAGGGCTAGGTTTCGACGGCGAGGTCAAATTTCGGTAATGTCTGCGTACTAATTGCAGTTTGTTCGAGGTGCAAGCAATCTTCTTGGGACTAATGCGAACTTTCATATCTCCCTCCCCGAACGTCCCATTGTAATAATCAACGTGCACCTGCACGCAAGTCGTGGTTTCTATCGGATGATGCCGCTCACAAAACCTCGAATTCTTAGACGGAAAAAGGTCTCCATTCGAAATTATCGACATAGGCAAATTATATTTGTCAACTGCTATTTGAAGTGACAATTACAAAGTGATACAGTTAGTTCGACAAACTTGGTATCTCTGGAGATCCGATAATTGAGCTAAATGGTCAGGAAACAACAACAACAAAAACAACAAATCCATCGTTAAAGCCTTCATTTTAAAACTTGCTTGGGTTCCTGAACCTTGAAATTTACCATATAGCGGCCGTATTGACTCAGGAAAGTGCCTAGCCGTTGGTGCACCTCTACTTGGAAATCCGTGTAGGGGAATTTTTCACCATCCACAGCCAAAATTCCCTTCGATGCCAAAGGTTTTATTCTATAAGCACTGACTTTGAAGTAGCGGTTCTAGAGGTATAGAATACTGATATCAAAGACAGATCACCTTTCTTATGGGAACCAGACCTACCGTGGTGCTCCAATATGGAACCCCGTCCTCAGCGCCATCTAAGGCCTTTAAGAGCTTAGCTCGGTTGTCCTTCACCATCTTTAAACAGCTGTTTAGTAGTATAAATGAATATAGACTCACCACTTCTTTGACAGCTATATCTATCAAGCCATCATCCGGAAGCGACACAGGAAATTGCATAAGACTCCTGAGAAGATCATCTGAATGACGTCAAATGTGTTTGAATAACTAATCCGCACCGGCTGACATACGGCCCTTTCCCGGCGTATATCCAGATAAAGGGTTTTTCATACGTCGTCCAACCCTCTTCAGTACCTCCTAGATATCGCAAGGGAGGTAGCTCTTCCAGATCGTCTACACCACTCGACGATGGGTCGCATGGCTTTTGACCTGTATTTTCTTGTGCAAAGCGAGCCATCTTCTCCTTGTCGTCTTCAACAAGCCGGAATGACAGCTCCACAGGACATGTTTTCAGCGAGAGTACTAGAAAACAATCATGAATATACGAGCAGATAGAAACGTTGAAAGGTTGGCTGATGTACCTCCACGAAGGTACCCGTAGAGAAATCGGCTGTCGCCCATCCAGCGCAGATGATCAGTTCCTATGTCTAGATCCGCCACGAGTCCAATTGATTGCGACATAAATGATATTCTTCGCTTGTCATTCTGTATGAATGAGAAGAGATCAGCCTTCATGGGATGGCCTAGAAACAATGATAATAAATCAGCTGGCTCCAGATTTCATTCAATGAAATGTACCTTTCAGAACGTTCAAGGCAGCAGCCAAAGAGTCTAGGCCATCCTGCGGTAACAGTGACATGATCAGCGGAGGAACACCAGGTAAGCATATTTTTGTTCACTTCTATGCCCAACAGGTTCAAGGAGAGTGCATTACCAGATCCAGCTGGTATAGGAGCTATAGGTATAGCGAAGGCTTTGCCAGGTTGTTCATGCTGAGCAAATCCGTTCAATACCTCGTGGATAAGTCCGTCTCCAGAAACGGTGACTACAGCATCGTACTTCAATTTAAGTTCTTGTGCGATTTCGCAGGCGTGGTTTATATATTCTGTATCTGTCAGACGATGATAATCTAGGAAGACGGCATATGACGTTTGAAGGCTACTGACATGTGATATCAAGAGTACAGCCGGCAGCTAGGAATACGGGTTCAACTTGATCCGTGAAGATGGATTTTGCCTTCCCCTATCACTGTGATTAGACTGGCATGTACTGAAACAATGGCAATAAACACACAATTCCTCCACGTGGATTCACGAGAACTTTCAAGGTCTTGCTTTGTTTTGCACCTGATAACAGGATAAATAAATTTTAGAATGAGGTGTTCGAGTCCAACTAATTAACTGCACCTTTATATGCTGCATCCATCAACTTGTCGGCCCAGTCCATTGCAAAAGTGTTATGTTCCTCTTCTACAGCACCTTCACATTTACATAATACAAAGTTCTTTTTGTGGTTCCTCGTCAGATAGGAAACTTTCAAGGAGCCTTTGGCGTAATAGGCTCCAATAACCTGGCGAAAAGGCACTTGGTCGAGTCGCGTGTTATGCGTACGACAAAAACCGGAAAAACACGAAACAGATGAACATTGACTGGAATGTTCGTCATCCATAATCCCTCCTCCATAATCCACAATTAGGTCGGCGTCAGTGAATTTCAGTAATACATTTCGTCCGTTGTTCTTCACTGTCAACTCGTGTGCTGTCGCCATGTAGTTGAATGAGTGTCCCGTTCTACTATACAATATCTCAGCTTAGACAGCTGTATCCTGTATAGAGGGTGATGGTAGTACAAGAGGTCATACAACTTTTAGAAGTGACCACCAGCCCCACTCACATATACGGGTACTGTCTTGTTGCCAAACAAACTTCTGTAAAGCATCCTCTGCCAAACTACCGGTGCTGCTGACCTCATCCGAAAGCCGAACAGCTTTCGGAAGCGCGGGACTTGCATATTATGTAACGCACATGCTGGATTGCGGACATCGGACTCCACTATCAGACAAGAGTGACTCGACATAAAAATACACCGGTATGGGCTGACATGTCCAGATGGTTTAAAAGATAACGATGTTTTTCTTTTCGCTATCATTACGAACTCGTCCTTTCTTGTGGAACATTTCTTACAAGCCAAAACGCACAATGGCGACCAAGGTACACGCCGTTGCTCAGACTGGATTCGGAACAGGCACAAATGACCTCTACGACCGGTAAGGTGTCGGATTATGGTGATAATGCAGTTTAGTCATCCGTATAATCAGAGCACGCCCGTCCTACCCTTCTCAGTCAATTGCTCACATCAGAGAGGTCGTCAAGTCTCCTGCTCCCCTCAATGTCGTCGAGTACGTTAGCCACATGTCAGGGGTATCCTTCAAATTCCTTCTGACTGTACCAAAAGAATCGGTGCTGGAACCGGTATATTCACCCGAGCATTACTTGCCCATCCTGCATGGACCGCTGATATCCACAAAGTAAAGGCCATCGAGCCCAGTGCTGGAATGCGCGAGGTGTTCTCCAAAACAGTAGCTGACGATAGAGCCACTGTCGCAGAAGGAACATTTAACCACACTGGTGTGGAGGATGGTTGGGCAGATATCGTCATCATAGCCCAAGTAAGTCTTATCTGTCAACCTACACGTCTGCTTGACCGAATGCGTCTAGGCATTCCACTGGTGCCCTGATTATGATAGTGCATCTGCTGAGTTTGCTCGGATCTTGAAGCCCGATGGTGCAACTGTATGCATCTGGAACCTGGAAGATAGGTTAGTGGTCACGCGCGTCTGTACTGCTCCTTATCTCTCAAATATGTATTTTAGGGACGGTGCTGGATGGGTCGCTCAACTGCGCGATCGTGTTGAGTCTCACGAGCAAGGCACCCCGCAGTTCCGTCTTGGCCTTTGGCGTCAAGCATTTGACACTGCATCTTATACTAAGTTGTTCCAACCGCCGGAAGAGAAAGAGTGGACGTACCATCTCCCAGGCTCTGTTGAAATCTGTGTCAATCGGGCTCAGAGTAAGAGTTACATAGCTGTCCTTCCTCCAGTCGAGAAAGCCCAGGTAGTGGAGGATATCAAAGCGATATTGGCCAAGGGCGATGGTAAAGTGTGGATGGATGAAAGTCAGGGGTTATTTGAATACCCTTACAAGACCTTGGTCGTGGTTGCCAGGAAGAATTCATAATTTATCTTTGGCCTTGTCAAAGATTTGGTTTGTATCAACACAATTGTTATGTTGTAGTAGTAGCTTAAAATTATTGTATCGCTACTTGTCACGCAAATGTGAAGACTCGGAAAATAGACTTCGCCACAATGCGTTCCCAGGCTTACTTATAATTCAGGGCTGTCAACGACAGAGGTCAGCGTAGTTGAACGAAATCACAATGACATTGCTCTTCCCAAGGCTCATCCACGGACGACGATTCGTTTCTACATCAGCCTTACATGTGGAAGGCCTTGATAAATGGATTGCGTCCAAAAAGCAGCTTGTCTTGCATGATACACTCCGGGCTGAACATCTCTCTGATCTCTATATTACACTGCCCACTCGTGATGGTGGACAAGGACGACCATACCAACCTCCCAGAGATGGTACACAGTTAAGCTTCGGACACCATCTAGTATTCTTCCACCCTCGTAATCCTGAGTCAACACTGCGTGCAGATGGGACAGACACTGATTTCTGTCCCCCTGAGCCATTCACGCGCCGAATGTGGGCAGGAGGATCCATGATATGGAACCGTAACAGTCCGCTGCTGGTCGGGAGCAAAGCGACAGCGGTGTCTACGTTAGAGAAGATTGAAAAGAAAGGATTTGAGAAGAATACACCCATGGTTTTCGTTAAGCAGAAGATCGAAATAACTATCGAGGGCTCAAATGAACCGTCTGTAGTCGAGGAGAGGTCTCATGTATACCTAACATCGGGCGGAAACAAGCGTCTGGCACGCGAAGGTGCCAGTGCATATTTCTTTTGCTGATGGACCACATATGCTCATCATATCTGCACAGTCCAAGGGCTGCCAACACCAGATTTTTCCTTTCACTTCACACCAAGCCTAACGACACTGTTCCGTTTCTCTGCTCTGACTTTCAACGGCCACTATATCCATCTCGACAAGGATTATGCACAGAAAACTGAGGGCTATCCTGGTGAGCATGCCCTGCGAACACAGAACCTACCTGCTGCTCTGCTGACCGCTAAACTCTAGAGAGACTCGTCCATGGCCCTCTCACGGCTCTCATGCTACTAGAAGCAGTCGTGTTCCAGAAACCTGGTTTGAAGATAAAGTCCTTCGATTACCGAGCAAGAAACCCCGTCATAGTTAGTCGACCAGTGATTATTAACGGAACCTGGATGGACGAATCGAGAGTGGAGTTATGGTCAACGGACGACAATGGTGTTGTGGGAATGACAGGTTCTGTCACATATTCAAGATAGTCGAAAACCAGTATGTTATAAGATTAAGAGTGTTTGCATGTCTCACTGTTTTGCAGGAAAAATGTAACTCGTTTGTGAGGTAGAAATTACGAACTCGTGTTTCTGAGAAAGGGGAATAAGACACGTGGACGGTTTGTTGTAGAATACGATAAAGATCCTCAGAAATAACTTGACATAGACAAGCGCTGAACTTTTCCCAACGCGCTAGTGGCTATTCAAACTCCGACAACACGCTTATAAGTCGCGTCGCGTCGCGTTTGTTGATCAAGACCTGCACTTGAACTACTCCCAACACCAAACCTCTATTTTTCAGTCTCGTCTGTTGTTTTCTATATTCATATTCAAAAGTAACATATTTATTCGTGATTGTTTTCTAGGTTACTCAAAATGCCTCCCAAAGTAAGTCCCTTCTTTCCTGCTTGATTTCGAACAGCCATTTAAAGCATTAAATCCAGCCTGTCTCTACCGCTAGCAAGGCCCCTGTGTCTTCCGCTGCTAAAGCACCTGCATCGAAGGCAGCAAAGAAAACGGCCAAGGAGCCAGCGCCTGAAGGCGAGAAGAAGAAGCGCCGCAAAGCTCGCAAGGAGACCTACAGCTCTTACATCTACAAAGGTCAGTTCATATCTATATGCATTACCATTCTAGTTGCTGAAAGATATGCAGTTTTGAAGCAAGTACACCCCGATACTGGTATATCCAACAAAGCCATGGCCATTTTGAACTCCTTCGTCAATGACATCTTCGAGCGTATTGCCACTGAAGCTTCCAGTAAAGTCTCATTTTCAGCTATATCAACACTTCACTGACCGAATCTGCAGAGCTTGCTGCGTACTCCAAGAAGTCGACTATCTCATCACGAGAAATACAGACTAGTGTACGCCTTATCCTTCCTGGTGAGCTAGCAAAACATGCTATTTCAGAAGGCACCAAATCTGTAACGAGTGAGTGCCACAGTCCTTGTAGATACATTAGTTGCTAATAGTTATCCAGAATTTTCTGCCGGCAAATAAGCTGTGTCGCTCATTTCCTACGCGATCTTTACTGTATCATATTTGCAATCTATATGTTGTACAATACACACATCATTAACACCTAGATGAACAAGCTTGAGAGTACGGCTTAAGGTTAAATAATCAACTGAGAATTAGGACTATCCCTCGAACAGGATTAGAAGCCTGTGCAATCTCAAGTTAGATGATGTGGAAAATAGTAGGAAGATGGATACAATACCATATTTATTTCCAGCCTCCTTCCTGTTTCTCCGTCCCTGAGCAATTCTCTCTTCAAGAGCCTCACGATTCGTGTATGCCTCGGTAAGTAGTGTAGTCAATTGATGGCGAGATCGTGCCCTTCCACCGAGTTTTGCTCCCTATGAAGAGACAGTCATCAGACAACCTCAACATGTACAGATTATGAAGACTGCTTTTACCTGCACGTTCATCCTAGGTTGAGCAGGTTCGGCATCTCCTGCCTTGGTGACAGCTTTCTTCGCTTCGCGTTCTTGGATCTCCTTTCGAGCTTTCTCCATCTCGCTGGCCATATCAACCTCCTGAGCATCAGCAGTTGCGGCAGCCTCAAACCCTCTGGCTGAACCCTTCTCTAGAGCACGGACATGACTGTCGTAGTCTTTCTTCCATTTCTGATAAAACTTTTTATAATATTCTGAATCGTACGCCTCCCATGCACCTGTCGGTGTTAAATAGTAGCCCGGGTAAGGATCGTCTGGACTGGGCTCAGGGGGCGTAAACATGTCAACGCGGGGAGCAGATGAAATGGAAAAAGACGGTGTAGCTAGCGGAGTCGAGGATATAGGAGGCTTTGAAGAAGATGCCAGACCGTCTACGAGAAAACATGAATGCATGGCAGACAAAAATACGAAAATGTACTTTACCCGATGAAAATAAGTCGACAGGGGGTGCAGACGAGACCTTGCGCGGATTTTGTTTGGGGTTGATATCATCCAACGAAACGTTAGCTTTACCTTTCGCTAGAGATGGAGGGATCATGAAAGTTGACTGCACACTTTGCGCTGTTTCTGGATTGTCCGTTGACGTAGACCCGGTGTGGTGCATACAGTCTTCGTCATCTCCCTCCGGACTGGGAGCCGATGGCGCTGAATCTTTCGTATGTGATGTACGAAATACGAGACCAGGACCTTGGCCAGCGCCGAGAACACGCTGCGGAGCAGGTTTAAGAGATGTTTTCTGCTTTGGTGCAGGTAGCATAGACACGAGTGAGGAGGCGCCTGCCCCAGTCGTTAATCTTGGTTTTTTTGCAGGCGGTGGCTCATCCCTTGATTTTGATTCTTCATCTTCTGGGAGTAAAGCTGGGAGACCGATGGCTATTTTCTTAGGTGCTCGCTTTGTCTTTGAAGGTGCTGAGGAACCATTTGTTGCTTGAGTGATAATGGAACGTTTGGGCGCAGGAAGTGAAAAAGATGATTTTGGAGGAGGTGGTAGTTCAGCAGCCAATGAAGAGGTGGATTTTGTCCCCAACTCCAAGGCTACCTCGTTGTCGCTTTCGTTGTCGCTGCCGTAGTCCTCGATGCCTAGCATGTTCGTGGTGGTGTGGTACAGACGTTTACTCTTGTTTGGCCTCACATTCTTAACGCGTCCAGCTTGCGAAATAGTCCAATGCCGCTCCAACCTGAAGGCCATTGTTTCATCTTAGACAACTACCACCACTGCGACAATGGCGACCTTCTCGCAATCGCCTGCACCGCGCAGGACCCATCGTCATGGCTCTCCTGTGAGCGGTAGAACACCACCTGCCTCAAGACGTCGCGTCGCAGTCGGGACTAGCAAACCATCATCTCGAATGGTCACACCTTCACATGCGGGAGACAGACATCCTTTTATGCACGAAGATGCTTCTGTGATGTCTGGAATGGACGTCGATGAAAACACTATTCTGTTCACCGAGCGTACCAAAACCGATATGATATTCGCCAAATCCGAAGAACTATCAGTCACATTTTACGCTAATTTACCTATGGAAGTCAGACAGGTATTGAAAAACGCAAGTACGTAGTTGTGTTTCTTGAATTTTAAATAGCTTGATTAAATGCGATATTTTATTATGGCACATAGACTTTTACGGTGATTCTTATTCAGGAGAGATTGATACTCTTACTGGTTTCGCGTTGATAGTCTCAATGCGGACCTGCTTTGTGTGGCAGCATGCTCAGGTTCAGTCGCACTTTGTCTCTATTTCAACTCAGTCACTCATGCCCTGTGTTAGGCATTAAAAAGCACTCCGACCTGCTACATTTTTGCATGTCCAGTCGACAATAGCTGCCCCCATCACGCTCTCGTGCCGTACGGACAGTCTCGTGAACCTGGTCTAATATTGGTTTCTCTTCGAGGTGAAGTTCGCTTCTGGGATAGCATAGGTATAGGACTTGCGGGTGGAGAGCACTTTTCCACAACTCATCTGGAGCTGAAGGAGGGCGAGAGTATATCGAGTCTCATTCGGTCGGATGTAAGTACCGACCAGCCCCCACTTGGTCTCTATATTGGCTCAAAAAATTGGCATACAGCCTCAAACTTACATAACCGCAACTTCGACGGGACGTCTGTTTCGATTGTCTCTAACATCTGCAGGGGGAAAGCAACATCTGCACCCTCGCGTCTTTTCCCGACCACAGGCCTCGTCGCTGTCCTTAAGTCGCCTATTGCCCAACTTGTGGTCGACTGCACCGCCTTCTATCCAATCTGAGAGCGGGAATATCAGCGCCATTGCATTAGGAGAATCCAACAGTCTTGGGAAGGAAATATGGTCTCTTGTTGATACAAGAATACAAAAGTGGAATATGTCCATAGAAGGGTGGGAGGAGATTTTACTTGACGAGGAATTGGCAGGTATAATTCGACCAGCTATTCGAAGAGCATTCAGTTCGGCTCCAGCTGATAACAGCACTCTCGATTTGGAGCTACTGGATTTAGCGGTAGAGAGGTATATTTCCATATCTACATATCGAGAATCGTCGACTCATCTGCGTAGGTTAGGAACACTGGTTATCTTGGTGTCTTACGCAGGTATAGAAGAGGGCAATGCTATGGACGTCGGGTCACATCCTCGTCGAATATATGCTCTAGTTCGTTTAGCATTTATCTCGGATATTTTCAAAGTCGAAAACATAAGTAGTGTGCCTTATCAAAGTGTAGGTCTTTGACTTGTTGCACATAGTTAGTTCTCAGTTCTTATCATATTTTAGACATCGCGGTCTGGTGCTCCCGTGCATCCTCGTATGAGCTTGATATCGGATGGCGCTTTGATCAGCATACAGTTTGGAGATGCCGTTGCTCTGTGTAGTAGAGGTATCTTTCTTGTTGTTCACTCATCTAAGTAGCAGCTCTTTCTTACTTTTTGGTGACAGAATCCGAATATCAGGATTGCCTCTGGTTGAAGTCTGCTACCGACAGAACGCTAGGTGTTGGAGTGGTCGAGGCCGAAAGCGCACTGCTAGTGTTAACGGCAGCTACCATGATGAAAGTCTACGTTAATTTGGATGCAGTTCAAGAGTTTGATTCCGAGTGAGATTGACATTCTAACTTGTGTCCTCGGATTTTTCCTGATGTCCTACTATAGGACTGGCCGTGCCGGTCTCATCAAGTCAATTATGACTCAAGCAATTCTTTATGGATCCATCCCTGAGGCATGTTCTCACCTTCTTCTAGTTATTTATTGTTTTTCTTATGAAACCTGGAAGTGTAGAACCCTTTACATTTTGCCTTTCCCCCTGAAGTTGACGAGGAAAGTTTGATGATTGGTGCCGAGCATCTCAGTCGATCGGTCCTTGAATCAGGTATAGTTGGTTCCAGCATTTTCTTTCACCTACTCTTACCTTCTCATAGAACCAGAGATCATAAGGCCAAACCATGACCTGACCTCTCAGTTGTCAGAACGTAAAGGGCGGCTGAGCTGGCTCATCAGATTTATCAATGACAATGGGGGCCTGACCAAGGTTGGTAGATATTGCATAAAGCAACAAAGTAGTTATTAAATCTCTACAGATGTCTCAAAAGAGCCGCCAAAGATTGGCAACAGACGCTGAAAAGTTGTATGCATGTCATCAGCTATGGATTGCTATCAACGAACACTTTGAGTGCGTTTTATTTTATATTATTGGTAAATTCAATGCTGAGAGCATCGACAGTCGTGGGGCTACACATAGTATACTGAGCGAAGCTGTCTACGCGTATATGGAAGCAATCGCGGACAATAATCATGAGGACATCATCAGAGCTTTTTTCAAATACAGAGTCTCGGATATTGGAAAGCTTCTTCCGTATATCCTGCAAGCTATTCAAAATTCTGCTCGAGACGTTGCGAGAGACCTCTCCGTCTCACTACCTGAAGCAAATAAAAACACACTGGTGAGCTTTCCATCGTTGTTGTCCAAGTTTCCAGAATAATTCGGTATCAGACGATACTTAAATCGGCCTTGGACTACCGCGCATATAATCTGGGAGTGTATGGAATCGACCTTCCGATGATCAAGCCATGGACTAGTAGGCCTGCTGTCATTGACATTGTTTTGGCGCTTTTCGATACTACTACCAAAGCTGTCGAGTCTCCAATATCGGATGATGTTGCTACTAAACTTAAAAGCGAGTTAAGTTTACAGCTTCCTGCCCTTGCATCTATATTATTTTCCTGCATTCTTGAAAGATTGGAATGGCTAGAAAGGTACGGCTATACACTCTTATACTGAGCGGTGGATCTGACTGCAAATCTGAAGTGCTGTTGCTGCTGACGAGCCTGCAACGGAGCGAGACAAGAAAGAGCTTCAGGACAGGTTCGAGCAGCTGCGTCCGGAAGTCTTGGAGACATTACGTGAGTGATGGCCATCAATCTTTAGCAATCCTGTCTGATAGAAGGTTCACGATAAGGTGTAAATGGCCACATAGAGGAAGCTTTCACTCTAGCTGAAAACTACAGAGACTTCCGCAGCCTCGCCTCTCTTTGTAATAAAGATACCACATATCCTCCTCAAAATAACCCAAACGCAGTTCGAATTCAGACATATATCGAGAGGTTTAGGGAAGAGTTTACTACAGAACTTTACCGCTGGTACTCGGAACACGGTATTTCACATTATCGTTTAATCCTATTCCTCATTCCTGAAAGGGGACTTTTAGGAGAACTGCGGGTGATGTTCGCCCAAAAAGACCTGTATAGCGGCTACATGGATAAATTTTTCGCTGATCACCCTAGGCCCACGATCTCCTGGATTCATGATATTGGAAGAGGTCGCCCTGCCGCCGCTTCTGCATCTCTCCTAGAAGAATCAACGCGTGCTCCTGAGTTAGAGGTCAAACAAGTTAGTAAGATCTCCTACCCTGACATTATTGTTACTTACATATCCACTTTCGTGTCACATGTAGTTCATGCTTAGCGTAGGGAAGCTTTGCCAGTTGGCTGCACTACAAGAAACGGAAACACTGCCGCCGCTTGCAGATGATTACCTCGACGGTAAGCAAGCTGCTAGTGTTTGCCGGTGCTTTGCTAACGCTTATGTGTAGCTTTTCATGACGGCTTGGATTTCGTAAGCGTACAAGAAAAAATGCTGCAGGAAATGAAAGCTGCTATTGCCTCTGTCCGCGGAAAACAGTCCCTGGATAGCCAGGTAGAAAAGATAGCAATAGCCAAAGGCAGCAAACTCCAGAGTCGAGAGGCTTTACTTGATGTAAACGCAATACTAGTCCTGACCAAACTGTAAACTCACCAGTTTTTCCTTAGGTCTTCAAAAATTTGATCCGACAAATGCTACAAGGTCGGGCTTTATCAATTGAAGACGCGGTAGATATTCTTACTTTGAAGGACAACGCTGAGGATATTGGCGATTATACCATCGCCCTTCATCTGCTTTCGCGAGCTACGGTAAGCTAAGAGTCCACAACGGTTGGATAGCAATGGCTGACCATTTAATCTTCAGGATCAGGACATACCTAGTGTCAGAAGAAAATCATCCTTCAGGAGAGTGTGGTGCCGAATTTACAATCATGACGAGTACGTGTTTTGAGCACTCACCCTACTCAATGTGTGATTACTCATCCTCTTCTTTTGATAGCTGGGATGAGATCAGACAAACAGCAAATGTGACAGATTCTCAGCTTAATTCCAAATTCCGAAGTACTGCGTTGTATGCTACTCTCCTTGTCGTTCTTTCCAATCCGCATCAACTGGAAGGCTACGATCTCGAACCATCTCAGGCTTTACCTGTACCCCTGATGCCAGAAACGTCGTCTCGTTGGCCTGGCATGCCACAAGAGCAGGTAGAAGCATTGGGTCGTGATTATCGGGCGGAGAGCACTGAACTGGAGCAACTGCGGCTTGAAGATATATATCACCGCGTGAGGGAGTTGGCCGTGAATGATACCATGTACGGCAGCGGGCAGTAGCAGTTATATAGTGTTTTGGTCATCGTGCTTTGCTCGAAACTAGTCGACCGAACAGAGAATCTTTAAACCTCTGGTACTCTACTCTCGCGCCCATCATGATTAAACTGAAGTTTCTCGCTCTCCATTCATCTGAGTACTCGTCCTGCCGTTGTTTCTCCTGAATGACCCAGTCTTTGTAGAACACCGAGAGCGCAAGCTCGCGGTCGTGAGCGCTGGCTGAGCTAGGCAGGCTGTCTAATGCAGATTGTTTCGAAGCTTCGAAACGGGTGTTGCTCTGAAGGCAGTGTCATCTGGAAAACAGGCAACCTGAGGTAACCTAAGCACTCACGTCTGTCCAATATTTGTGATTGAAGGCATCCAACTGCTGCCTCTGAAGCTTATATTGCAACTCGTGATCGCGCTCGTCTTCCGTGAACTCTCTTAACGAGTACGGGTGACGGGTTTTGGTTGGTGGTGAAGGAGCATCGTCGTACAGGATGGGTCGAAGGTTGGAAACTGGGTCTGAAGGACCGATGAAATCACAGGATCTGATAGAGGAGTGGAATGAACGAGCGAGTTGTGGAAAACACGAGCGCGGAGTCCTCGTTATGACTTGCCTGAGAGTGCAAGGATTCATGATGGTCACTTTAACGTTATAAAAATATTCAAACTGAGGCGTTCATATCGAGTCCGAGTCCCGTTAAGCACAGCCACAGGCCGAACCTATACTTTACCATTGCGAATTTTTCTAGGACATTTTAAGGAACTCAGACGTAGGGACTTTTATGGTTTACAATATAAGCTTGTATAAGAATATCTATGACAGGGCTAGAAATCACAGGTGGCGGCCCTTGGGTTCCTCCACCACGTCGGTAGACTTCGAACTCAAGATACCACCAGCTATCCACGAACCGGCAAGCAAGCTCAAAAACACCCACACTCCTTTGACCTCGTCCTTGTCCAAAGGCCTTGAGCCCGCTGGTTCGGATGAAGAAGAGGATGCCGCCGTCCCAGTACTGGAAGAGGATGTTCCCACCTTGAGCGAGGAAGGTAAGCCAATGTCGTCGGCGAGGTCTTTCCAGAACCCGCTGCGGGGAGAGGCAGACGACGCGTCTGTGTCGACTGACTGAGGCGGATGTTCGTCTAGGACGGTAAGGTCATCGTGATTTTGCATGTTGGTCGTTGGCTCGCCGCCGTGAAGAGCGGTAGTACCTCCCACAACTAATATTTTTGGTAATGCAAGCTCTGGAGACTTTTCTTTTGGTGGAGCTGATTCCCAGAAATCAGGAAGAAACGGCTGGTAGAATCACTGTCAGGTGACTGTAACAGATACAGTGTGTTTCGAACCTACAATTTGAACAGGTGTTTCAGGATACGGCTGCGAGAGATCTGGAAGCCTGACAATCATAAGAGGCGACGAAGAGGCACTGGCTGGCTGGGAAGATGGGGGAACACCCGGCGTGGCGGCTTGAGTGGAAGCATTGCGGACGCCTGATGCAACCTGCGGTGGTGAACGCTGTGCGTGCTCGCCGACGGTGCTTTGATCATGTTCCTGTATTCTGGAGATGAGTGTTGCCTTTGTCCCTTGCCTGGGCGTAGACCTAACCGGTCAATGCTGGTGAGGCTAGTGCGCGACGAAATGCACATACTGTGACAAGCCTCGTTTCTTGGCTTCTTTTTTAAGGACCACTAGGGTCTCTTTTGTCCATGATTTCTGGAGGAGTACGGCAGAGGCGAGAGTCCTGTTGCGTGGTCTGAGTAGTGGCCTTGCAGAGGTGAAGCTGGCGCGCAACATGGTCGGGTGCAGGTATCGATACTGGCGGAAGAAAAGATAGAAAATGGGATTACATAATAACCGGGACATGTGGCAGCACCAGTGCCATCCGCATTGTACGCTGTTTTGCACAGATTTATTGGTACGACGGCGGCTAGGAGGGCGAAGGGTTGCGTGTGTTGGCGCTGTGATTGCAGATGTCTGCCGTAGTCTAAACAAAGAACGAGGCATGGTTTCTCATTGGGTATTGGACCCGCTCTGCCTCGTGTTTCTGTCGCGTGTTCGACACCCACTTGACAATCAAATCCTGTTTACCAAGATGACTCTTTCACCTATACCAACTCTGACGCTCTCTCCTTTTCACGTCGTGGTCCATGTTACTCTCTCCAGCGTAAGCCCCCTTGCCCCATAATCATCATCTTGCTCTCTTATCTCGCTTTCAAACTGCGGCTCTTTCGCTTTAGATCCACAAACGCCAGCTTGCCTTCCCAATCCTTCTGGGGCAAGTTCAAGAACAAAAACAGCAAGGAGGCTGAGATGCGCGAAAAGCAGGCTCAAATGGCTCTGGCTAGGCAGCGTCTCCTCACGTTGGCGTACGAGGATATGGAGACAGTGCGCATGGTCAGTCCCTTCGATCCCCTCCGATACTAGTCGCTTACCCCCCTCCTGTAGCTTCCCCAAAGATTTGAAGTAAGCTTCGCTAAACTTTTTCTCCGTCTCGTTTCTAATGCACCTCTAGGATCTTGAGGCAGTTGCGAGAGACTGGACCAAGCCTCCTCCAGAGGCCATCTTCAGTCTGAGAGTGCCTGTAGAATATGCATCGCTGAGTGCCTCTGTAAGTCTGATAATCAAGAATGTCTCATGATGTCGCTGATATGATTCTTAGCGATTGGTTTCGGGCCCTTATATTTATGTATGTACCAAAGACATGATATCAATAATCCTTCCAGCTCAATAAAACGCTTAGTTGACCGGAGAGGACTCGTATCAGATTGCAATAATGGGTGTACAAGGTTTACGAGTCGAAATCGTCAGCGATGCCCCTCCACCACCAGACGAACCACCGTAAGCGTCTTCATATCCTGAATCTTAACAAACTTATAACTACCCCTCTCATCTCCAACAGACCACCTCCGTAAGTGTTATTTTTTTGACATCGTTCTGCTTGACCAAGTACAATGCACAGCCCTCCACCGGTCCTTGAAATGCCAGCCACTTTCAATCTGGAACTTGTCCCTGGTCAACAGGTCGCACTTGACACCACCGTTGCTTCCATCGACGAGCTTGATATGGCTCGCATGGAAGACGGCACTACGGTCGATGGTATGTTCTGGGGCAAACTCGATATCGTGCACGACGGCGATACACATAAAATGGAGTTCAGCGGTACTCGCCTTATAAATCAGGATGTGTCACAAGAGTTGATCGTTGATTCTCGAGTCTTGAATAAAATTTCCGTTGCCACCAAACCTGCTGCCGCTAAATGCCATCTCAGTATACTGGCTCCTGCTCAACAGTACTGCGACGTGGTTTTAACTCTATCGCCGTTGTGGAAGTTAGGTGTTACGTGGCCACCTGCAGAACCTTTGGGGGAAGGGAAAGTCAAATACTTCCTTCGAGTTCACCCTGGTGGTGCGCTGGAGCATTTCGAAAGCGAGATGGTGGCTACTGCCCTATATTACGAAGTCATGTGAGTGCACTATTATGTGTGAATTATACCCTTTACCTATTGTCCTTTAGACCTGATCCTTCGATGATGGATCCTAACGACTATATTGCTCCTCGTAACGGTTTTGCTATGTCTTTCCGGGACTTCATACCACATTTTATGAATGTGCTGGACCAATTGGGCATGTCCCTTCATGCGCGGACCAATTTTATCAAGTAAGTTTTTTTTTCAGAACGTGTATGGAGATATGCTAGACCAATATTTTCTAGCAATAACATGTCTGCCTTCTCCTCGCATAAAAATATTGCCTATCGTTTCCTTTCACCTAGTAAAATCGCTGCAGCCTTTGATATCTCGGTAACGGCGGATCCTTGTATCTTTACTCGTCTCTTTCTCATATTCCGCGGGATGTCTGACGACGACGTTGGGCTTTTCGCGGGAGCTGGCGAGAAAGAAGCCAATTCGGTTAACTGGCGAGAGGTTGTAGGGTGGTCTGAGAATTCCAAGGACACGACTCGATTCCGTTTACTAGAAATGTCGGTCTTGGAGGTGACTTGAGGTCTTGCCGTACATTCTTGGCTCCTATTTTGCTCGGTTGATTTCTTTTTCTTTTTTCAGTTCACTGGTATGAATTGACAATCGCCCGTCACTTATCTTTCCAAGGGTGCTTTCTTTGTTGTCAGGCTTTGTAGTACGCATATATCTTGATCATGAGGTTTACTTTTGCTATCTTTTCCTACTGTTTTACTAGCATCTTCTTCTACATCTTATTGTATTTAACGATGGCTCCCCTTCTTGCTCTTGTATCCACTTACCTGAATACACTCCTTAATTTCCACTAATGTGACAGCGATTGTGTGACGCGGTGACATAACGCGACGCGTTTCATCAACAAGCTCTCAGCAGTCATCACAACTTGCACTCTTGGAACATTAAAGCTATTCTGTGGAATACGCCACGTACATCTCTGGAGCCATGAACAAGCTATCTGAATAGTAAGTTTATTCCACCTTTGCATGTGGGCGCGTTTAACCATGAGATTTTACCCAGTGAGCTGGAGCGCGAAGCCAATATTGCTCGAAATCGTGTTTTGCTGGAGCAGTTGGATCTCAAAGGGGTTGGAACGCAGATGGGTTTCCCCGCAAATAAGGTATCGCCACCCAAGGCGAAAGCCAAACCGATACAACCTAGAATAAAGAGGGAAAAACCCAAGATCGAGGCCCCTCCCCGGGAGACTAGACAGTCTGCGAGACTCAAGAAAGAGGTGGTCGACCCCAATGAGAGCCCGTCGAAGAAAAGGAAGCGAGAGGTACGCGATGAACTGGCTCGTAGTTGTGTCTGCTTACTCAGTGAGTACGACGCGATAAGGCTGAACAGGAGGAGAGGCGGAGGAAGGAGGAGGACGAACGGTTGGAGGCTGAGGAGAAAGCTCGCATCGCAAAACGCCCACGCCATGACGATTTAGATATTGCGACCCTTGCCGATGATGCGAGTAGTGAAGAACTTGCTAGCCTAAGGTCCGCTTTCCAGGTGGTCACTGGGGTGCCGCAACCCAAGCGCGTAGCAGCCGCAGACGCTTTCGTATTCGAGGAGGATAAGAAGGAGAATGTGGCTGTTACGGCACTGAGAGAGTCGATGCGGAAACTGAAGGTTGTAGCACGAGCCAAGGTGACCGAGGATAGGATTTACAGTGCGGCGTATCATCCGGAGATCACTAAAGATCTTATTTTCTTTGGAGGTGAAGTACATTCACTCTGGCGTTGACTGTTAATTGACATGGTTTCAGACAAACATGGGCAGTTAGGCATATGGGACGCACGTGCTCCGGCCGCTGAAGTCGCTGATGAGGACGGAGAAGTGGCTTCAGCGGAGGATCAGGAAGGCGGAAAGTATTGGCGTTTGCAGCAACATTGGCCAGCGACTTCTAAATCATCTATATCCTCCATCAAGTTTGACCCTTTGGACTCTCATAGCGTACGATTTTATGAGTCTAATCAAATTTTGCACTTATTGACCCCCGTACGATTCGCGTATTCTAGGTCTTCACAACGTCTTATGACTGTACGATTCGCAGCCTGTCTTTTACATCGGGGATTTCGCAGGAGATATATTCGTCAGAGGATAATGCATTAATCACTAGCATTGATATGCCTCCTCGTGGCAATGAAATGTGGATATCTGACGCTGAGGGAGGGATCACTCACCTCGACATGCGGGAGGATAGAGACAAAGCTAGGCGATATGAGCTTGCTGACCACAAAATCGGGTCCGTCAGCGTAAATCCGACGAGTCCACACTTCCTACTGACAGCTTCAAACAATCGGACACTAAAGTAAGATACACCTTGCCGATTTGTGAATCCCAGTTGATGTAGTGTCGTTTTCCAGGATATGGGATTGTAGGAAGTTACAAACGTTGGCTATTGGATCGGGCCGAGCTAAAGGCCCATTCAATCACGACTCGGAAACTGTACAAGAGTTCGTGGAGTCGAAGAAGGGGAAAGGCTGTTTGCGTGGGGAATTTAGCCACGGCAAATCAGTTAGCTCGGCGTATTGGGATCCAAGGGGGAGGAGTGTCGTTAGCACGAGTTATGACGACACACTACGACGTGGGTATTTTATGCTTTTCATCTTTAACCAAGTGGAATTCACCGTAAATTATTATGCACAGTTTGGGAACTTGACGCTACAAAATATGAATCGCGGAATGAGTTCCCTTCCTTCACACCTTTCAGCCGCATGAAGCATAATTGTCAAACGGTAAAATCACATGCTACGCATTGTTTTCCGAAGGCTCACTTTGAATCGTCATAGGGGAAATGGCTAACAATTCTGCGAGCTGTCTGGACGCCTAATCCAGATGTATACCCACATTTTACGGTAAGTCCGTAGGATAATCATGATTTATGGGTAGTGACAGTACTGGTTTTCTTATCTTACTGACCTCCTCGTGCGTAGATCGGTAACATGGACCATTCGCTGGATATCTACTCATGCAAGGTAAGCCTTCCATTGGCTTTATTGATAACCAATTTACTTCATGCCATCCTATATAGGGAGACCTGATTGCACGACTCTCAGATCGTTCACGGTGTGTATTTTACGTCGGATTTTCCGCTGTAACTGACGGTGTTTGCAGGATTACCGCTGTCCAAGCTGTCACATGCTCACATCCTAGCATTATAGAAAGGGCTGCAAGTGGTAATGCAAGTGGTCGCTGTGTGCTCTGGGCTCCGTCTTCATGACACACTCCTGCTGTGATACTTGGGATATTTAACACTATTTTCATTATTTCGGTCGTTTGGCTTACAGGAATTAGTCAGTTGCACACAAGACGTATACGATAGTAACCTTTCAATCTGTCCTGAATATTTATCTCATATATATGGCTGTCTGATTCACACTATTAGGATAGAACAATCATGCATGTCGATACTACTAAACGAGCAAAGAGTGATAATACTAGTATGACCAATTTTCCCATGCGAGTAATAGTACAGTTGGCGGGTGTACAGTATTAAAAACAGGTGATAACACAAGATCTGTAGGAAGTATAGGTCACAATGGCATACCAACTGATATGGGTATGGGAGGTTCTGTCGCTGCCGCCGGACGTTTTCCTTCCCTGCCCAGGCCAGCCGCTCGCTCAGCTTCCTCTATCGTATAAGCTGGCTCTTTGAGCTCTTTGCATCGTCTTTTGTGAACTTTGCTTCTCCAATGTGACCGCAGTGCAAAGTCAGTTTCGTAGTATCTGCGTTCCGAATTCGTTAAACATCGTGCAAGTTGAAAGGACTGAAGAGCCTTACTTGGCGCATTCGACACAATAATGCTGAGCTAAACCTGGTTTTTCAAAGTCAAGAGGTTGTGCTTCTAATGCTGCACGGTTCTGAAGAGAGATAAATGGTTAAGAATGGATGGATAGGAGGGCTAAGACTGACTTTTGGATCGAGGTCAATCAGCTGTATTTGATCTAGGTCTTTTGTACGGACCTATGAAAGTACTTGAATAAGATCAAGTGGCAAAACACACAGGACACAGCGCTTACTCTAGTCCTAGAAGCTCTGTGAACATCCCGTCGGGCATGGTGCGCTCTTGAACGACGAAGGCGACCCATGTGGATATTATTTTTTTCTTGATCGTATTCTTGATCGTTTATTGAAAAGAGGAGACCCTAACCTTAATTATGGGTCGTCTCGAAACGCGCTCTGAATAAACATTGGACCAAATAACGCGTGTTTACCGTGACCACTTGGCATGGCATCTGCTATAGCACTCGAAGACATCTGGGACGCGCCCATCTTACCCTCAAATCCCCCACATATATCAGAAAACCAGAATGAAAACAGCTCCAAGAATCCTCTCTTTCTTTCGTCCGACTCAGATAATGACATGCCGCAGAAGGCGGCTAAGCCATCCAAACCTGATATAGACGCCATGTTCGAGGACTTGGATGAAGATGATGATTTGGCTTTTAAGCCATTGGCACCAGCTTTGGACCTCGAGGCCTTACGACGTGAAGCCACAGCTAAACATTCGAAGAATAACGCCGCCTCTGCTTCACAGGCAACACTGACAGGCACTCCAGCGTACGAGTCTCAAGGTAAACATGACGAGACGCAAAACAAGAAGGATAACGAGGATGATAAGAAGGAGAGAAAGAAACTGCCCAAGCTAGATGATGCCAGGCTACTAGGTCCGAGTGGTTTTCCTCAGTTGATCAGAGATACGAAGAATTTCGTCCCAAGAGGCAAGGGGCACGAAGTTAGTAATGATTTCTTCATTATTATTAACAAGGCTGATCGTTTTGGATAACAAGGCAGCAGATCTCAAAAGCATCCTGCAAATTTACCAGTTCTGGACGCATAAAATGTTTCCAAAAACACAATTTCGTGATACGGTTGATAGAGTTGAGAAACTATGCCACTCCAAACGAATGCATGTAAGATATACCTTCACTTTCTTGATGTCTGGCTTTTGTCGCTGAACTGTGGGCGCTTGCATAGGTAGCTTTGAGTGTTTGGCGCGATGAAGCCAAAGGACTGGTAAATGGTCAAAAACCAGGAGACGACGATAGCGCGGTCGATCTTACATCCGATGTAGAGTTGGCCCCTAGTACAAAAGACATTCAGAGGTCTGCATCGGTAACCCGAATGGATGATCATCAGCGGTCATCTTCAAGGCCTCCTTCTCTGCCGCCGTCATCTTCCGAGCCGGAAGATGATGACTTTGATATAGATGCCGTGATTAGAGAGGAAGAGGAACGTGCAGCTGCTATGAAGGCGGATTCCGCCATGTCTGCTTCGGTAGTATCAACTACCAGTATTGCGACACCTTCCACGAATCCACAATACAGTAATAGGAACAGTGGCGTTCGTGTACCCGATCTAGACGATGAAGATATGTGGGAGGCGCTAGACGCTTTCGAGGATCCCCTTCTCGATACCCCTTCGGATCAATTGGGCGTAAAGCCAGCTTCTCTCCCTGCGGCAGATGCTCAAGGTGAAGACGAGGATATGTGGGACATTGCTCGAGAAATAGAGCACGACGGGATGCAGTCTTCTAATGCTACTTCGTCTGCTGTCCCTCTTTCGCGAGAACCATCTAGTGCGAACACTTCTATAGGGACTAATGACGAGGGATGGGATGATATGTATTTATAGTAAATTTATGGGAAGGACGTCGACGTTTGTATTAATATTGTACCACTACTACCTAACAGTGTCGCCAGCGCCAGTGCCACTTGAAAACTACTCTCGTCTGAAATACAGCAAGGCGATAACTACGATACACTGGGGTAGTTATTGGGCATGCAGTAATGATATCTAACAGAAGGGGCAAGGGGTGCATCTATCTGATATCCACCATCGAGCGCCGCCATTTGGAAGATAGCTCTTCCACCTTGAGCAACACTCCAGCGGCAGCTCTTTTCAGCTTTATCTCATGTGCCCCACCTCCACCTTCAACAAGCACTCCTTTTTCCAGATGAGAGAAGACTTTGCCAGCCCACTCTTCCGTGCCAAACAACAGAGCTGTGTGTTCGAGTCCCATAGACCGACCACCATCAAGTTCTAAGCACCCATCCAAAACGATGAGCGCGAGTTCTAACGCAGCGGTTAGGACAGATGCCTCCTTTGCCTTCGCGTCGTTTTGTGTTTCACCAGCGTGGTCTCCTACCTCTTCGTCTATTCGGGATAGGGGCCTGGTGCCTAGCGTGACTGCTAGTTCTAGTGCCTCAGGAGCAACTATAGCCAGCCATTGTGAAGCATTTTGTGCAGCATGCACTAATATGGCCAGTGTGCTGAGGAAATGTGCTAGTACAACGGGATTGAGGATCAAGCCTGTACCCGCTCCTCGGTACTGATGCAACGTTTCGCGAAGTGCAGTCCGCTCTTCACGTGCTTGTTCATCGCGAAGGAAAAGCCAGAAGCGATTGATAAACGGAACTATAAAGAACTCAGCGGCGACCTCTGTGAACGTCGTGTCCTGCGGTGGGTTCGGGATCAAGGGAGCTGGAGCGTTGGGCATGACTTCCGTCACTTTGGCAGGTTTTCGAATACGCAGCTGGCGCTCGCGTACAAGTTGTGGAACTTTATCGGCAACACCTTCACTGCCTCTATCCATGGCTTTGCGGGTGATACCATCTAGCATTTGCTGAACGACGCCGCCACCTTGCGATGCTGCAGCGATATAACGCTCGTGCAGTGCGGGAGGTAGTACTTTGCTGGGAAAAGCTGTCCGACTATTTGAGACCGGTTGAAGGGCAGAAGAGAAGATAGGGAGAGAAGCAAGCTCTCGTGCACCCAAGGCCAGCGCATTCAGCATCACATAACGTTGCTCGGTAGAATACTGATTCTTGAAGAATTCTTCGATTATGGACCTAAAGACGATTTAGTGTGTACACTGTGAATTTATGCATGAGACGTACGGTGCCGCAATCCGAGGACAACATGCTACCAATGCATTTACGGCACGTTGACGTTTGTTGTCAAAATCGTCAAGATCATAGTTATCCTGCAGTCCAACAAACCCATACACAAGGTTCGGTGCATTTTCCTCTGGCAATTGATGGTTGTTTAGTTTTGCACGGTACACGAGTAACTGTCGTAGCAAACTAACCGAGTTCCGATCCATAGTTTCTCTTCCTCCTGATGAGTTCCTCTGCACAGGTTAACGCGACTTCAAGTTTATCCACCTCCTGGGTGTCCTCGCCAGTCTTCAAACCAACAGTGCCTCGAACCATTGTCCCCAGCTGTACGAGATAAACAGGTTGAGGGATCTTCTTGACACCAACACGCAACGTAGGATCTTTCTCGATTTCCTCGAGCTCGGAAGGCGTAGGGGACACAGAACGAGAGGACGAAGGGGAAGCATAACCCGTAAGAGAATCGTCAGAATCATATCCGGTATCGATTTGTATAGGCTTCTTCGATTTGGGCAATTTGGCAGTAACTACGTCTTCGTGGTTGTCCATGGTGTGATGATCACCGGAGGTTTCACTCGAGTGACTTGAGGGCAAATTTTGTTCGACTTTAACATCTGCATCCATGTCCAGACCTGCGATCAGCGTCCTAATATCTCGGGCCCAGGGTCTTCCATCGCCCTCCCCGTCCCAATCGCCAAAGTCAAGCTGTTTTCCTGCACGTTTTGCGACGACTTCCGCCACGAGCATGCCGCAGCGGCGCACGGAATTATCATTGTGACTGATATAGAGGCCAATTCCTGAAATGAACGAGGATGAGATGGCTATGGAAGATACCTGTGGCGAGGAAGGGGGAAAATAAGATACGCAGAGCAGCAGCAGAGCAGCTAAATCTACAAAGTTCGTCTAGATTTAACTCAGTTTCAATGAAAAGTAAAAGTGAAACTCACAGTGATGGCGGGAAAGCAACGAGTGCTTGACATGGTCTGGAGTACCCCACCTTTCAAGGACCTTTTCTAGAAGAGTCACAAGAACTGCATACGGAGCAGTCAATTAGACAAAAAGTATAACCAAAAGTTTATCGTGAATAGTACCTTTGACTTCAACAGTTCCACGCTGTGTACGAGCTTGAGCAGCCCAGCACACGAGGATCCTAGCATGGAACTCGTTCCACTCACGACCGAAAGCAATAGCTAAAATACTGTTCCAAACTTCTGACTGTGGCTCAAAGCGACCAACGACGCCCCGTAACAAAATAGCTTCGCGTTTGACAATCCCTCTATCGACCGAAAGTGGACTCAAGAGAGACGTCGGTGGACGCGATAACGAAGACAACAAAGATGTCAGAATTGCTTGCTGCGTGAGTACTGACGGTATAAAGCGAATGATGTCATTCCAAAACGCTGAGTATTGGCCCGGCGTGTCGTTTTCTAGTCTACTTCGGATAGTCGGCAATGTAACATAGAAAAACGATGGCTGAGATGGAGTCGTAGGTTGAGTAGGTGGGAATACGCCGACATTGACCAATTTTGCGAGAAGCTGGCATACAGAAGTACCGGTCTCTATAGCAAGTTTAGTCCAGCAGCCTAGAAACATGCCACAAATAAGAACGAACCTTGGAGCGGAGCACTGGATGATGCGTTTACCAGAACTTCGCAACGCAAGCTTAGGTTGTTGAAGTATGTAGCATGGTCGAGCCCAGGCGGTAAATCCTTTCCCTTCAACGCGTTGGCAACTTTGGCTGGAACAGAGAAAACATTGCGAAGACAGTCACCCCAGGCAAGCGACTGCCTCTCCGAACTAGTACTTCCCGAGAATACTGCACGATGCAGCCTATCAATAGGAAATCCTTTTGAAAGCCTACACAAGAGCTGAATAGATTGTTCTGTGAGCGATAAAGACAATATAGTTGAGTAGGCAAGTAATGCGATCTCCCCAGCGGCAGGTAGTGCGTTAGAAAATGCGTCTGGGCAAAAGTATTGCTCTACCAGCGAAATAAGCTTCTCCTCAACAAGAACTGCCTCCCATGTAGGAATCACATGTTGCAATAAAGCCCTCTGTATAGGTGGGATGTGTCGTGAAGCATTGAGAGTGCAGCTGGTCAATGGATGTAGATTGTATCGCCTGTATTGCGGTGGGAGGAGTCCTAAAGAATCCAGCGGAGCACACAAAAGCGAGAGCAGGGTAGGAAGTTCGGTGACAGAAACTTGCAGCTTGTTGATTACATCCTTTATTTGCGTAAGGGAACTGTCCAGGAATTCTGCAGACATGAACGTAGGAATCAAAGGGAAAACTCGTAATATTTGCGTTCGATTGTAAGCTGGCTTGAACTGGGGCGAATTTAAAATACAGATCCAGTTACAATTGCCTCAGATCACATTTTAAAGCAATTTTAAAGCATTATTTCTCTGCAGCTACAAAAGATATCGTACACATAAGCTAAAGATAAGATTGTACACGCTAAAACCGTACAACGTATAATATGTGATACTAATACCAAGAAAATAGAACCTGGATAGCATATCAACCACATAGTCGCAGAATGAGACAGATCATATATCGATCATAGATAAGCTTAGTATGCAAACCTCTGTTTTGGCAATATATTGGGCTTACCCTCGTCATTGTCAAAGCCACTCACCACTATAGCGGCCCTCTCAGCTTTTATATAACACAAACTCGGAGCTGCCATGAAACAGTTGTGGACCTAGCTTCCTTTTCGGTGTCGTAGATATCCTTTATACAGGAGACCCTATTATATATATATATATAGTGCCTGTTTGCTGCCCAGATGCCTTTGTCAGTTGATAAACTGGCTCTGATAATGACACATGCACACTCACCAACACGAAATATCTGCTTCGTTTTCCTGCTAGGGGCCTCACGTGACTCGCCGTATGTCTGCGCGTCCCGGCGAAACAAATGAGTATTCGTGGACTGAATCAATACGCATATGCATACGCGTTCCACGGCTAGAGTGCGTTGTAGTACAACTAAGGCAAGGCTTGCGTTGTCCATGCCGACACGGTAACATGACACCCGGCGTGTATATAAGATAGGCAAGACATACATTCACTTACAATCCAACATCTTAGAATACTAGTCAACTTTGCCTGCTACCCAACATGCGGTCGGTCTGGGGAATCATCTGTGGACAGTTCAACGCTGTACCACCCGTCGAGAACGCTGATTTAACAGGCAAAACCGTTATTGTCGTTGGTGCTAATGTTGGTATCGGCTTCGAAGCCTCGAAGCACTTCGCCCGTATGAACCCCGCAAGGCTTATCTTGGGGTGTAGGAGCACGACCAAAGGAACGGCAGCCATCGAAGGTGTGTAGTGTCCGTTTGGATACGCACGTTAGCCATGAATGCTCATCATGTTGGCTCCTCCATAGAGATCAAGAGCGAGACAGGGTATGACAAAGCTGAACTGTGGTTGATCGACCTGGCCAATTTTTCGTCCGTCCTCGCATTCGCAGATAAATTTGACAAAGAGGGGCAGGGACTGGATATTCTGGTAATGAATGCCGCCGTGTTCCAACTCGCGTACCAAGGGACGCCCGATGGCTGGGAGACCTCGTACGTTCTTCATTTGCATGCGTGAATGACTGTGCTAATATGCTGTGATGGCGTCTTGCTGAAATGTAGAATCCAGGTCAACCACCTCTCGACGGCTCTCTTGTCTATCCTCCTCACACCACACTTGATCTCGGCTGGAGGTGCAGCCTCACTACCTTCCAGATTGGCGATTGTAGCAAGCGATGTTCACTATGTTGCTCGCTTCGAGAAAAAAGTCACGGAAGCCCCAAAAATTCTTGAAAAGCTGAGTTCGGAAGAGTATTGTACGCCATCGTGAGTCCTTGGCCTTGAAGTATCCAGCTAGTCCCAAGTTAATAGATTGACGGTGCATGAAGGGTTATGAGGGCCAGATACAACGACTCCAAACGTCCGTCTTGTCCTCTTTAAAGTCACTTTACTGCTGATTTTAACCTCCCATTAAACAGTGCTCAATGTCTTCTTCGCTCGTGCCTTCAACTCCCACCTTCCCCAAACCACCCCACTCACCGTATCCGCGGTAAATCCAGGGTTCTGCTACTCCCAGCTACGACGTGACATGTACGATCGCTTCTTTTACAACCTCATCATGCGAATCGGCGAGATCTTACTCGCATGGACGACCGAGGAGGGGAGTCGACAGCTTGTGTTCGCTGCCGTGGGTGCGAGGGACAAAGAGGGAGAGGAAAGGATGAAGGGCGCATTCATAAGTCAGTCGAAGGTAATTGAGCCGAGCGATTTAGTTCTCAGCAAGGAGGGCGGGGTGTTGCAGGAGCGACTATGGGTATGTTGATCATTTCTTTGCATGCTTTTGACAATGTACTTTGCTTACCTTGTGTGTTATAGAATGAAACGATCGAGATCTTGTCTGAGATATCGCCTAGGGTCCGAGAGATTGTTAACAATTACCTTCAGTAGTGCCTCGAGGTTTATGGATCGATTGGTCTCGTCAGACTTCAGATGTAAATACTTGTGCTTTAGTCTCTGCTTTAAGCCTGCCATCGTGTTGTTTTCCTCGGTGAAGTGCTTCGTACTTGTGCATCGCGATTCACTATAGACATGATGCAGGCTGTCCATAGGAAAGACTTTTGAGAGCCTACGCAGCCGGTAAGATTGCTCTGTGAGTGGTAAAGACAAAACAGCTGAGGAAGCCAATGATGCGATCCCCCAGATATAAGCTTATCCTAACAAGCACTGCCTCCCATGAATAACATGTTGCAATAAAGCATAAAGCCCTCTGTAAATGTAGAATATGTCGCGAAGGATTGAGAGTGTAGCTGGTCAATGGATGTAAACTGTATCGCCTGTATTGCAGTCACGGTTGAAGCAGTCCTCGGCAAAAGCGAGAGTAGGAAGTTCAGTGACAAAAGTTTGCAGTTTGTTGACTATAATTACGTATATCCTTCATTTGAGTAAGGGAACTGTCCCGGAATTCTGCAGACGTAGGAAGCAAAGGGGAAAACCGACTTGAATAATATTTGTGTTCGATTGTAAGTCACAATCGACTCGGAGTCGGACAAAATATACTACAGCTCAAGTTAGCTTTGCAGCTACAAAAAGTATCGTACATGTACGCAGATAAGATTGTACACGCTGAAACCGTACAAAGTATAGTATGTGATAGTGATACCAAGAAAATAGAACCTGGATAATATATCAACCGCATAGTCGCAGGATAAGCAGAATAGATCAAAGAGGAGCTTGAGAAATAACTAGACGAGCAACCAAAAACTGATGAACAGCATTCCATTGAAGATAATTAAAGTAACGAAGGGAACGATCGTTTATTTACGAGCAGTGGTGAGATGTTTGTTTCTTGGCTTTAGCGTAGACGTTGATGCGCGCTTTCCCTTCCTTGTAGTACTGGCTGCCTATGGAGCGGGATGAGTCAAAATACAACATAAGACTGGGATAAACGGCTGTGACATACCTTCTTTGCAGCCCCAGTCTTGACAGCAGTAGCCTTGCTGTTCATTGGCTTCCTTGCACCCTGTGTAATCGACCCCGTTCCAGTCCTTGCTTTCTTTGCAGAAAATGCGTATTTCCTAATGGGTGTTGCTGCCACGGAGCCTTTGACTGTAGGGCGAGCGGACCTCACCCCTGTTTTCGTGGTCTTAGCGGTTTTCGTGGTCTTTGCTGCTGGAATCTTCTTATGTGCAGTGGCTTTCGCGGGTACAGCTCCTTCCTTTGCAACAGTCGACCTCTTTGATACTGGTTTAGCATTCTGAAAACGAAGAATGGGCCAAATCGTCAACGATTGCTAAGCGGCCCCCAGAAATGTGATAATTTTATGTACCTCTTTAGTGTCCTCGTTTTGCTTTTTGGGAGCCAGCTTCACTTTCCCCGAAGTGCCTGTTAACAATGGTAAGGCCTGCATGAAATTGGTGAACCTGAGACTAGCTAACCTTTAGGAAGAGCGAAGTCCCCTTTATCAGCACCATGCGTGATAGCCCTGTTTAGTTGACTGGTAGACGTGGCGTTTATCGCCACATGGTATTTAGATTCGACGAACTAGAGAAGTACACCGTATTAATAACATCAATGTAAGGAATCAAGGTTCAGAATACTAGCCTTCTTGATAGCAGGTCGTGAAACGCCATTACGAGTACCATCCGTAGCGATAGTAATGCATTCCTGAAACAGGGGTAACCAGTAAGAATCGTGTAACATGCATATACGAGTAGATCACGGCATCGACGGCCTCTGCCTAGCGATGCGAGAAAGAAAAAATGCATACCTTTATCATGTCAATCCAAGAAGGGTGGCTCACATGATGTCCTTTAGCAGCGACACCCGAAGCCTTGGACATGGAAGACTTTGCAGAGACCTTCTTGGTAGCAGGAGAAACTACCATTATTAATTTGGGAAGATAAGACGGTTGAGAAGAAAGGTTCTGTTAAAAGATGAGAACGAGGAGGGAGTTAGAGGTTAAGGTGAGGTGAGGGGGGTAGCAGATCCGAGGCTCCGAGTCTAAGGGGCTGTAATGTGATGACGTCACGTGACACGTCGCGCACGGACGCAGATACGAGTAATACGATGACCAGCACACAAGCTGGCGAACATAGAGAAGTCAGCAAGCAGTACTTCTATCCATTGAATGTCGGTATAATCATCTAGCTTGAGCTTAGTGACGCACCATATTTATTGAATTCGGGTAGCGACCAAGGTATGCACCTGTCTGTACTCAATGATACTTGGTATCGCATAAGTAGTATTGTTCTTGAGCGTTACTCTCCGTAATCTGTGGATAAATGCTTGTCATCCACAGCATAGAGTAAGTGCTGGAGCTCTGGAGGATTGCACATAAAAACAACGGTTCAGAAAATGTGGCTGAGATTGCTTTGTGGTGGTTCAAATGCAAGCCGAGACGCCGATTATGCGAGGATCATTATGCATCTGTGTGGCAAATGCAGCTAATAGGGCCGTAGGCGTTTACGACGGCCGTCTGATTCAGAGTCCTTTGCTAGCGTCTAAGAATCCTGGACTCTCTCACTCTCTACCTTGAACAACTGCCACATACTTGAGACGAATATCCCTGCCATTCAATACTCTACTGGCCAAAGTTATGTCTATCTCAGACTATGTGGTCACGGACGACCTAACCGTCCTCCTCGGCCTCATCTCAGTCTCGGTTTTTCTCCTGCACAGTCTATACAGACCCCAACCGCTTGTTCATCCCATATTGCTCGGTAGGCAAAGTGAAGCTGGTCGCGTGAGGCACCCGGGAGAGAGCGCTGTGTACAGAAACTATGGAACAGGACTTTTGGGCAGGGTATGCATATGTTTATGGCTCAAAACCGCTGACGTGCACTAACATCGTTTTTGTTCGATGTGCCTGTCTAGTTCCCTGTGAGGCCGGAAAAGGATTTAAATACCGTGTCTGGTTTTCTCAAGCCTGACTTTGACTCCCCTCGCACACTCTGGTCAACTAAAGTCAGTAGACCTGTCCTTATTGATTGAAATTTCATAACCGTTCCTTAGATCACAAATGCTCAACTTTTGGAACGCATCTCAGCTGTTGGAACTGGCCTCATCAAGCTCACTGGCCTTGTACCGAAAGAATCAAACGTCCTCCTCTTGTTGAACGATAGCATTGGTGCGATCTTCCTCTCTTACAACTTCGTGTCGCTGACTTGTTCCTCATGCAGAATTTGTCATCAGCGATTTTGCACTGTCAGCCCATTCTATTCCTTCTTTTACACTCAGTTCGCCAAAACTTTTGTCTCGTGTGCTCGAGTCGCATCCTCCCTCTGTCATCATTACACACGGGAGTTTCCTTCCGCACATTCTTGAATTGGTTTACGACGCACATGAACACCACCATACCATCGTTGTCGTAGGCCAATGTGACACGAATCTATTGCCGAAATCTGCTACACAGGTCCGTATCATCCGATGGGACGATGTTGAAAGTGAGGGTTCCAAAGGCGAAAGAGTATCCGGCCCTGCTCCTTGTGCGTTTGGCCTTTTTTCGTACTCCTCTTATAACTCACGTTTCTATAGCACAGGGTGACGTTGTCAACGTGTCATTCTTCGAGTCCACCTCTGGTGAGATACAAGGTGCACAGTTTACTCACGAAAACTTCACTGCCGGAGTTACTGCGACCCGTGCTTTGTTTCCTCCATCCAATGCTTTGTCATCTTTGGATACTATTGCATCTGCCCATTCTCTTAGCACGGCCTTTGGACGAGTTATTGCCTACACGGCTCTCTTTGAGGGAGCAAGTTTTACAACTCTCGCAACAAGCAAATTGTTCCACGTTGACGGTGAGTTATCATTGGTATTCAGGCGGAATATGTGTTCAATTGTAGCTATGCAGTGATACCTAAGGATGACATAGTCGATATCAAATCAGCAGCTACTTCCTCCACTCCGTCTCCTACGGTTTTGTTCCTTAAACCTGGCCACGTAGAGGCCCTCTCTTCATCCATCCTCGCTAACGCCAAAAAGTCTTTCCTGTTTTACCCTTTCGCCTGGCGCCACAAGCTTGCAGGTGTCTCCGAAGGATTCATCACCAGGGAGAGCCTGTGGGATCGAACTGTCTTCGATGGCGCTAGGGAGAAGGTTGTTGGTCAAACTGCGAACACTACTAGAACTGTCGTCGTCAGCGGTGGTAAGTTATGCATTTGGACACATCCCGTTGTATTAGGTCTGAGCGCTATTTCTTTTGGTGTTTAGGGCCCATTGATCTTGCTTCTCTGACACCTACCCGGATTGCTCTGTCTGTCCCTCTCGTCAACACGCACTCGCACCCCACTGTCGCCGGTCCGGTATTTGCCTCGCAGCCGCTTGACCTCCAGGTATTCCCGACCAATTCATCGGACAAGTTTGGTACACTTGCGCATGTCGGTGCGCCGAGTATCAACGTTGAAGCGAAGCTTGTGAACGTGCAGGACGACGTTGTAGAAGCGGGCGGGGATCCTGTTGGTGTGATAGTCGTTCGAGGACCCCCGGTTGGTAGCCTTATCGAACCCACAGAAAACGGGGAAGGATGGGTGAATACCGGAGAGACAGGGCGGGTGTTAACGAATGGTGCTTTCAAGGTGCTAAACACAAAGCAGTGATGCATGCTCTCACACCATGTTACTTAGTAAATAAGATTTGTCCCAATACATTGCTGAAGTACACATGATGATACAAATGACTTGGAGTGTCGCTCACGGCCGTAAAGAGTGCATCAGGGCGTGTCACGAACTCGAAGGCTCTTAATAGAAGGCATACCACACTGCCACCGTGCAAGGCACGCAGCGTGGCTGTGCTGAATTTCCTTCCCAATTTTAAGTTTGTGTGACGCGTCACATTCAACAAAGCCCAAACGCGTCCACACGTGATCTGACGCGCAGGTCCATATAAAGCCATGTGTCTCGATCCCCTTGCACACCTTTTCCATCTTTTTGTCTCTCTTCCATTACCATCCTATCAGCAAATATCCAGCTTGAGTATTTCTATCCACAAACCTTAGTAACTCCAATCGCAAAGCAAACAAGTCAGCAATGTCTTCCAACACTTCAGCCTCTCCTCCCCCAATTGAGAAGATTGCAACCCCTGCTTCAAAGGCCACCAAGTCCAAGTCTAAGACTAAGCAAGTCGTCAGGAAAGTCGCAAGCAAGTCTGCTGCAGCAAAGACGTCGCATCCCTCCTGGAAGGAGATCATCAAAGTGCGTATTATCATGTGCGCATATAGTGCTATGTAATTGACTGGGTTACATAATAGGAATGTATCATTGCGAACAAGGAAGATTCACGCACTGGAGTCTCACGATCCACAATCAAGAAGGTACGTAACTGTTTCATTCATGAGTATCGTGCATAGGAAGGCTCATAAGTCATAGTTCGCAGAGGAGAAATATAGACTTGACGTTAGCGGGACGAACCTGTATCAACTTAACCGCGCCATCACCAATGGTGCTGAGCAAGGCGTCTTTGCATTGCCTAAGGGCCCTTCGGGCAAGGTTAAACTTGCACCCAAGATCAAACCCGTCGCTGAGGCTGCAAAAGAGGTATGTCCCATCTCGCAATGTATTGTTATGATGACGCTGAACTGAATGCATAGAACTCGAAGCCAACATCCTCGAAGAAAGCCGCAGAGCCGGTGAAGAAGGTCGCCAAGAAGCCAGCGTCGACCACTGTTAAGAAGACCGCAGTAGAAAAGAAGAAGACTGTTGCCGCACCCAAGAAAGTTCTTACTGCTGCTAAGAAGAAGGTAGCTGGCGCATCGAGCAAGAAGCCTGTTGCGAAGTCAACGGCTTCTGCAACGAAAAAATCTTCGACCGCAAAAACTACAGAAAAGAAGAAGGTAAGTAATTATAATGTGAATGTTTAGTTCGTCGATGATTAATATTGTGTTTTAGGCGGCTGCGAAAGTCGCTGCTACAAAATCGAAGGCGAAAACGAGCTCAGCTTCCAAGTCCAAAGCCTCCAAGCCAGCATCAGGAAAGGCCAAACCTACCTCTTCAAAGGGTAGACCAGTGTCAAGAACCAGGAAGGCTGCGGCTTGAGCATTTTCTTTTTACTTGTTAGTTCTCGTTCATACCATAGACCCTTCCTCCCGATGTTTGTTTCTATCTCTTGTGTGGTGTAGCGGTGCCACTAATCAGTCCGTGGCTTGTATTCATTCCGGGTGTCACTATGCTTAGTTACCTACCTTATTGTATGTACTTGTACTTGATAAGATTATTGGAAATTATTGTATTTGAGGTACAATATATTGCAAGTGCTGGTGCTTGAATTTATTCGATGTCATCCGCACTTCAGATTCATGAGTCAAAGTATCCAAATTGGCAACTTGGCTTTATGATATAAACAGCGATGATACGTCAACTGTGAAATGAACCGCACATGACTCGACCTAGCTCACCTGAAGGTTCTCATATATACCAACATAGGGTGGTATGGTAGGATTAATTGAAGATAATATGAAAAACCTGATGATACTCTAACCAAGAGGGTATCTTGCAAGTGTTATAGATCACTGCCCTCATTCTTCGCAGCAGCCCAGCAATGATGGCCACATCCAGCAGCGCACATATGCCCCATAAGTTGAGCAGATCCTAGAGTAGACGTTGCGCTAGCGAAAACATCCGATGAAGGGGCGCTGCCATCGGTATCGCCAAGGCTCAACGAAGGACTGTCGCGGGCTACGAGATGAGCCATATTCTCATCACCAAACGGAGTCGGCCCCTTGACTTCTACCAAGGGACGTCCCATATAGTATCTTCTGTAGCATTCTTGATGACCACCGTGTTCGCAGATAGAACACTGAAACATCAGAGCCTTGACAGGTAAATGGCTTTGTAACCCCACCCCAGAATCAGCAGTGCATCGATAATCCTAATTTACAACGTACCATATGGCGCATTTAAAAGCCTTGCGGCAAGCATTACAATATGAGAAAGCTCCTTTCTTAGAGGAGCCATTTCGTTGCGAGGTAGACAGATTAACGGGCTTGCGACAATTTCCACATGCTGTATACACTGTGGTCTCCAACTGATTAAATACCGATAGTTGAGCACCGCCTTTCCAGAAACAACTAGACATACAACTTACCTTGGTCATGTTACATACATCATTGACACCAGAGAATTTTCGCAAATAAGCCGCAGATGTGTCGAGGCGTAGTCGAGTCAGTATGTCTGAAGAATGGTTAGGCAATATATATGACATAGGTGTTTGTTCGTACCGATATATGACTCGACAAAGCGTAAGAGTCTCGATTTGCTAATTGAAAGCTCTTGGCCTGCTACCAGAGAAAGCATCGTGCACATTTGCACGTCACCCTATCATATCGACCTTCAGCACTGATCTTAGGGAGTGAACATTCTAACTCTCACCTCGTCTGCATACTGCTCCAAGGCATCCCGGAGTGCTTGCCAACCTATATCACGCAGCTTCGCCTCTTCTTCTTGAACAAGCTCCTTTCTCTGTCGGCTGATCTGTACCTTACACATTGAAGGGAATGTACGCTCTTCGTCACCACAGTCTTTGAATTGAGGTGCAGAGTCACCAGAAAAGACCTGCGATATCTTCCGTTTGTGAGACGTCAATGGCTGTTTATCGACCGACTTGTTGCTATAGACGCCTCGAGCAGTGTCATCTATTGCGAGCTCTGCGTCAAATTCCTGATCTCTTGCAGACGCATCTCCTGCAATCACGGTTCTTATAGAGTTTTGCGATTCTTGCTTGATCAAAGCGCGATGCGACAAGGGAGCAGCTAAAGAAGCTACAGTGGAGCTACGACTACGTGACTTGACACGGCTGGATTGTTTTCTCAGCGAGCTTGACTTTCGCGTCCTGTTGCGAGCAGCATTTGAGCTACTAGATTCTGTATCGGTAGAACCTGGTGATGGAGAAGCTTCGCCTTCGCTATGATCTTCGCCTTCATCATCTGTCCACTCCTCCTGGCCCGCAATATGTGACAGAGGACTTGGGTGTGTAGGCACCCTGGTTGGCTTAGTGTACGGGGATATGAGTGGGCGAAGGCCAGTTTCCTCATCACTATTACTGCAATAACCATCTTTTCCGGGGTCTTCAGAGTCATCGTTCTCAGACGAATCGGAATCGTCAAGGGCACCTTCACCTACATGCCGAAGATTACTATGACTTCTGGAACTCTCGCTAGGGTTTTCGCTAGTCGTGTTTGAAGTGACGGAGGGGCGACTAAGGACAGAAGGCCGCCGAACAAATCCTGTGTTCGACTCACGGTGAGAAAACACCGACGGCTGCCTGGGGGTTGCTAGTGGTAAGGCGCTTAGAGGACGACGAGGAGAAGACGAAGCGGAAGATACAGGAGTCAAATTCCGTGAATTTGAGGGCACTTTAGTTACAACTTCTGCCTCAACGTCGTGCCTGGAGGCTGGGCTACGCTGAGTTTGAGGCAGCTGCACTAGAGAATCAGAAGAGGTCGCACGCTTCGACGCAAATTTGGATGGTGTAGAGCTGATTGTTGGCAACGCTGCTGGCGCAGATATGGAATGTGGGAGTGGTGGATTAGTAGCTGGAGCGGGTGCCGGAAGCGATTCACAATAGTTGTCAGGAATGATGTCGGTCAATAAAGACGCTAGTAATAACCAGACCTGGGATGCTTGGACCTTGCCTGCTTGTATAGCGATCTTATACGAAGAATCAACAACACAGTCAACAAGATGATGATATATACTAACCTCTGAGTTCATTATACATATATGCTGACGATCAGCTCCTTCAAACACGTACTCCCGGGCAAGTTTTGAAAGAGCTTCTGAATTCTGGTCGCTACTGCTCTGGGTATACATACCCATACTCTGTAATCCTGGCACGCGGGCACCATCGCCGAGGGTTTTGAACTTCATCTTACGATCCTTAATAAGCTGTCGCTTTTCTGGATTTCTGGAATTTGTAGCATATTAGTATATGAGTTTCTAACAAAGCCCCAAGTAAACGTACAGGTCATCATAAGGAACTTCACAACGTGTCTGCCTGTCAGATACAAAAGCCAGGGATCCAGAAATGCCCCATGAAAGAGACACGCGAGGAACAGCGCTGATAGGTTTCACTGACTGCCTCAAATCAAGCTGTGCGAAAGTTCCAGAGGCATGTTGTGCCCACATAGAATGCGAATCACAAAATGCGATATCTGATTATTTTGGATGAGTACCTTATGAAAACTGTTACAGTAGAAGTGCACACGTACCCGTGACCGCACCCTCTATGAAAGAGGCTTCCACTGTCCATTTAGCAATCCAACCTCTTCTGACATCCCATATTTCTACAGCATCTCCCACTACGTTCTTGCTATCTGACACCTTACCTTCGTTTCCGATTCGTAAAGCTAGTTCAGAGGGGGGCATGCGCGGGCTTGTTAAAGTACCAGTGCCAACAATATTGTGCATGAGATCAGGATTGGAACCATAACCAAGCTCTGCATTCGAGACCAAAGCAAGTTCACATGGATAATCTGGTCGCCAAAGAACACGGCGAACAGGATATGCGGGGTGCAATGTATAAGTCGGCTTGTGAGGAATGTGAGAATTAGCCCCTGTTGCTGTTAAATCCCATATCTAATAATCGTGGGATTGGAAAGTAAACTAATTAGACTCGTCACGTTCTACAGGGGTAGCCACCAAACCTTGACAGTGTGGTCCAAGCCGCCACTAACGACCCAACCTCCTTCGATGTTTGGCGTACCCTCAGATCCTGATGAGGTATCTGCAGTAGAGGTAGCATTGCACCAATCAAGGGAGAGGATAGATCCAGAGTGGGCAACAGGAAGACGATCTAATTGTCCTCGTTGGCCCATTTTCAGATCCCACCTTTGACAAATCCTGTGAAGACGTGACATGACAGGATGCAAAAGCTACAAACCGGTATATACTACCGTTGTCCAAGCCTACAACAGCCTGGAGAGGAGATGATAAACTTGGAGAAAATACCAAGCTACGGACAGAAGTCGGATGATGAATTTTCATCAAAGATCTCGACATATCTCGCAGGTCCTGACATGCAACACCTGTGAGTCAAAGTGCGCATATGCGAAATTATTCATACGCACCCAAACGCGCACATCCCCATCAGCAGACCCAGTAATACAGTAATAATGAACGATGCGCGAGTAGGAAAGCTTTTGAATGGACCGAACGTGATCTCTTGTTCTGCGTTCTACCATCATATAAATTGTGGTATCACTGAGTTATAAGTCCCCCAACATAGTAACATACCAAATTTCGATTGCCCCGACTTGTCGATATCCCACATTATGAGATCGCCGTTTCTCGCACTTGTTAGTATCTTACGGTCAAATGCTTTAGGGTGTATAAGCCCTGTTGTAGGTTCAGACTTGTATCATAATGAGGGCATACCTCCATAGCCCCAAGCAACATCTGTACTAGCACTGTCCATTTTCAAGCCACTACCATCCCAAAGATTGCGGGTAGAATCAATCCTATGACCGCCACGACCAATGGACGACTTGTGATCTGCATTTGAAACTTGAGAAGGCCCCGACATGGTAAGAATTCGGAGAGCTTTGACAACTGGATGAGTATCTTTGACAAGCCCAGACCGATATGTACACACATTCTTTGCCCGCAACAACACATCTCGTGCCGTCCTCACTTTTGGCTATTGTGCCTCCGCCATTTGGCGTTGTGCGATGCATGCGCACGCTGCGTAGAGGACCCTGATAGCCATGTTTGCGTGAATCAGAGTAAAAGTCTGATAATGCGCTCTTGGAAACATCGTGACCTGAAAGATGATAGTTAAATGGTCGCCTGTTATGGGATTGCATCTGGCTGCATGCGCGAGAGAGCAAGCAACAGAGTTGCCTGCAAGTTGAATGGTGTTCATGCCCTAGTCCATGGACTATGGTCCGTGGGAATATAAGTGCAGGACGGTCTTCTTCCACCTTTTCCCTCCAAGTTTACATTCTCTGGCTCGCTGGTCGAAATGTTTGCTGCAAGGTTGCTTCGGGTGTCACAGCGCGTACACTGCCCTTCATTGGCCTCGAGAAACATATCCACGACTTCCTCGAGGCATTCTGACGCTCTTTTTGTGGTGAGTGGGACTCGTTTGGCACCTAAAGAATCATCTAAACTGGCGTAGCATCGGGACACTTCGTATAACAACCCGAAGGTATGGTCGTTCTTGGGACTAATGAAAGTCCTACCTCAATTCAATGCCTCCCTCTGCTCTAGATTCCCTTTGAATTTACATCAGATAATATTAAGAGGGCAGAAGAAATCATCTCCCGTTATCCTCCACAATATAAGAAGGCAGCAGTGATCCCTCTTTTGGACTTGGGACAGAGGCAGAACAAAGGATGGACGAGCATCAGTGTCATGAATTACGTGGCTAAATTTCTCGAAATGCCTCCCATGCGAGTCTATGAAGTCGCAACTTTCTACACCATGTTCAACCGGTCCGTACCATGTCTGCTCATGTAAGTTGAGAGACCCTGACAAGTTGCATAGGGAACCTATAGGCGAGAATTTCGTACAAGTATGCACTACTACGCCATGCATGCTTCGTGGTTCTACCGAAATCTTGGACACAGTCTGTGGTCACCTCGGCGGTATTAAACCGGGAGAGACAACGAAAGATGGCAAGTTCACGGTCATTGAAGTCGAATGTCAGGGCGCTTGTAGTAATGCTCCAATGATGGTGATCAATGATGATTTCTACGTATGTCCATCGACTCTGTGTAGATACACTGTCGCTCATACCTTCGTTATAGGAGGATTTGACGTCGGCCACCACGACGAAAATATTGGACGCATTTACGAAAGGGCAAAAGCCGAAGCCTGGACCTCAAAGCGGGCGATACACCAGCGAGAACTCAGCTGGTTTGACGTCGCTTACTTCCAAAGTCAGTAATGATTCTACCAAGAATACCTGGCCTGTTAATGACTGCCCATTTTCTAGCCGTATGGCCCTGGAGAATTCTGTACTCCAGAGTTCAGCTAGACGTCTTATCGTTTTGTTGATAGCTGTGCATAGAGTGTTACATACGACATATGAGACTTGCCAAGTAATACACCCTTAAATAGCAAAAACGGTTCCAATCTCTATCGAAAACTCAGTAACTCTCAGTCGTCTCCTTCCCCATCATCATACCCGTGTCCGCCGTAACCGCCTTCAGGCAACCTCTCAATCATGTATCTGTGAATGGATAGCGACATAAGTTACTAGAGGCCTGAATGATCTTTCAAGGGCTTACTCGATCTCTTCCTTAAGATCATCGCAATACGTATCTTGTGTATATGTTAGTTCGAGGATGCGGAATAAATCAAGAAATATTTACCCAAAGGAAGATCGTGCTTATCGTGACCTAAAAGTGGAAGTCGGTAACTGAATCAAAAATTGTATAGTTTGTAAAAGTTACCGAAAGGCATTTCAACCTCATCTGCTATTCCTTCTATACCCATAAATGTGAATGCGACGACAGTGACTATAGGTATCGTTCCCCAACCAAGGTCGGTGACCAAGGTGAATGGAAGTGCGAAAAGATAAAGTGTAACACATTGTTTCAAATGGATACCATCTATTACTTCAAGTCAGCAGCGTATCATAGCATATTCTATCCGAGAGGAGCTCACAGGACACTGGTATGGGCGTATTGGCAACCCGTTCCATAGAGGACATCTGGTCCACCATCGATTGAACTCTGAAACACTTGTTAAATAATAAATCTCCACAGAACCTGTATTCCAACTCACAATGCGCTCATCGCATTTGTGCCTATGTCGATGTCAGTTCATCATGATCGAAGATAGGATATATGCGAATGTTTTCTCACCTGCCGGACCAACAGTTTCAAGCAAACCCTCACGCTTAAATTTGAATATGGCGCTTGATAGTTCGTGAGCGATCCTGTCGACCTTGTGTTTAGCGGCTCGTCTAATAAATCCACCATACAGAAGAAAAACCCACATCAAAGGAAGCGGAAAAGACAGGCGATCGGCATATGGATGGAACTCAACAGTCTGGTGACTTTTTGAGAGCAGAGGAGTGTTCTGACCAGAAAGGTTTTTCTTACTACGCTTGGGCCTCACCCTTTTGGTCGCGTCAGGCGACTCAGGTCCACTAGTCGAACCGTTCTGACCCGTCACTGCATGTTTAGTGGCAGAATAGGCCACCGTGGGTGAGGAATGTTGAGTATTATACCCCACCTCGTCGAAGCGAGCAAAAGATGGTGGTAAGATGCCGGTATAATCATCATGATGAATACCATCCTCGCCACGAAGGTAGTGTTTCACTGCATACGCAAACGCAAGACAATAGCGGAGCGCCTCAACTTTCTGACGGTGGAGTTGAGAGGCAGTGAGGTTTGATACAGGAGTTTTGCCCTTGATGTGTGCGGATAGAGGTTGTTCATCTGTAGGTGGCAACGAGACATGAACCCAGATCATACGGGAAAGATTGCGTATCTGATCGTGCTGTGAACTTAGCTGTTCCATCAATAGTCTAATGTACGAACGTTAGATGTGATAGTGGAGAATGATTTTCTCCCGTCCCAGTAACGATCATATGAAGTACTGAAAAACAATTGAGATAAACCTTCACGGGGGGTTATAAAGAATGTACACATGCCTATTCCTAATAGCAGATAGATGTCAAGTTTATAGCCTGGGGATGGTGAAAGTAAGTAAGCTTACCTGAAAACCAGTATGAGACCAACCTGTGATACAGAACAAAGGTATTGAACAAAACTTTGTAGCCCGACAACGAAAACATACATACTACGACAGAAAGAAGGGGCACCACAGAATTTGTGATAACAAGATGCTTTCCTTTGGACCATGCATAAGTAACGAGAGCAGCAAAAATCGTGACTGTCAGGACGGGTCCTATTATATGCGATATGATCTGAACGAATACTGATAATTATCTCGAGATAATTCAAGGCGAAGAACATGACGTACACTTCCTTTCACGCGGAAAACATCGGGAAGCCAAGAGTACTATTCATCAGTTCATGGTGAATGCTTATGTCCTCGCTCATCTCAAGAAAAGCTGAATGTAATCACTTTGCGCAAATGCTTCCTTCGAATTCTTGGGGGCTAAATCACGTATTTGTATATGGGTCGCTGCAGCAAGAGCAGGTTGACATTACCTTCAGAGACAACGCCAGACTGAACTTGGAGTTCTTTACAGAGGACATAACAACGAACCAAAGCACCTTTCAGCTATATCTCGTGTTCCAGAGAACCTGCAGTACGTCGAGAAGGTTAATGATTCTAGAGGTTTCGTAGGCTTGGTGCTAAAGGCAGCCTGCGTGAGCCAGCTACGTGTATGTGCGTGGTGTATTACTGCAACTGCAATGGGATAGTCGATAGTTCACCGGCGTGAGAAAACAGTGCCATCGCATTATTTTTATTGTTAATTGCTCGAACATGTACAAATATGCGTTTTTGAACAAAGTCTGGAGGATATCAAAAGGTACAGTGCAAAGAATATACAGGTTGTTGGTGAACTTCGCACGATGATAATAAAACATTAGGGCCTTGACGATGCTGCGATACTATGTCCGAGAAAATAATCGATGCCGGTGTAGTGACGTTTGTTTCGAAAAGCTTGATTGAAAAAACATCGTGATATATGACTATCACTGAATGGTGACGCGAGAGCTTTACGAGTAATTTTCCTTAATTAGATAGGGGAGACAGAACTTCCCGTAGCTGTCTGGTTTTCCGGTTGAGAATACGCCGCCGGGTACAAAGGTGTGGGCTTGATGATAAGAGGCGACGCTGGAGGGTCCTCGGCTAGAGATACAGACATATGCATGCGTGATGAGAGAACATTCGAAGTAGAATGATCCATGGAAACCAATGGACTCGAGGCAGAGGGAAATGAAATAGTGTTTTGCGGATGCAAGTAAGACAGGCGTTTAGGCAGGCTCGAATAAGACGCGTGACCTAGATTGAAACGCGAAGTGAAACGGTAAATTTCTGATAAAGGCTGCACATAACTCTGAGCTGCGCAAAGGTCGGCGCATTGCTCAGGAGATGTGTTTTGATGGCTGGAAGGTGGGACTGAAAGATTGTGAGGAGAAGATGAAGACCAAGTCCATCGGAAGCCCGATGTTTCTTGTGGGTTTCTCTTTTTTTCCTGCCGGAAAGCTTGAGGAGGTTGTAGAGGGATAGGTAGTAATTGCTCGACGGGAGTCAGCAGATCACTACAAGGGAGTCCTACCATCGTAAAACCAGAGCTGTCATGGTGTAAGGGGTTGTACTGGGTTTGCGGATCACCTGTGCAGAACATTTGGAAAGGAAAAGCAGACCGAGGGGGCTCTAATTGATCATGTGACACTGGAATATTAGAAGCCAACCGACGCATGGACATGGACGGGTAGGTTGTACTTAGCTCCAGATGGTAAGGTGGATAGCTTTGAGGATCCTCCAGGTCTATAGGCTGTAAGGCGTGATACCTGTAACCAGGATATTCGTTCTCTGTTGATTTTTCAGAACCAGGAGTAGCTTGGTGATTCGGCGGGCGATTAGCTGAGGCCAGTGGTGAACAGGGAGCCGATGCATGGCGACGGGTATGCTCTTCATCCAACAAGAAGTCGGGTGGTTGATAGTCACAGGAGCTAAAGAAATTGGGATTAAAAGGAGGACCCTGTGAAAAGGAATTAAGTGTGATCGCTTCAACGACCGCCGCACAAAAAGTTAATATTACACATTCTACATTATGGAGAGGTTGCTCCAAGTCGTCCGATCCACTAACATTAGACAGCGTAAATGTTGAGGGAGACCGAGGTAGTTCTGATAATAAAGTTCTCACTATGACGCAATCATTAACGACGGAAGCAGCGGTATCAGAATATGACAAACTAGTGGAGTCGCCTCTGTGGATTTTCTTTAACCTTTGCAAGTGGCTGGAAACCTGTTTTCGGGTGCGGTTTTTCCCCGTTTTGTGTAGGATATATGATTGAATAAGCTGACAACGACCGAATGACTTGATGCGTGAAGGTATGGAGTCTATGTCCTCAGAATTTACGGCTTCTTTCGGCAACTGATAGTACTTGAGACGACGTTTTCCCATAGGAGGGTATATAGCAACCGCTTGATAAGAGAGCATCAGCGAGCGTGTCATTGGTTAGGATACCCATTGCATACCTTCCATAAATGCAGTATGGACGTCTTCTGTCCAAATATCTTCATAGCGTGATGATTTACTATTCTGTGCAGCAGCGGCTATTGACATATTTTCTTCTGAACATGACATTGGTGTCATTTTATTGGTTATAGGTGTCGCTGAGTCGATGGCGAAAGGTTTCAAGCAAAGCTCCTCTTGTGATTGTGAAAGTTGGATTTTGTAGGAGTGGGTGGGGTGGGCGTGGGAAATACGCGTCAATCACGTGACTTACAGAAAGATATCACATGGCCATGACGTAGCGACCCTTGACTTGGACTGTCGAGTCGCCTCTACAGTAAACGTTTTAACTTGAAATCCGTCCATTTATCTGAACAGCGTGTTCTTTTCTTGTTCCCAGTTCTCAGATGGACATATTCACTGCTTCAGAGTCGCTCAGGGATACGGCCAAGAGAAAGAATGCTCCAAAACCGATCAAGGACACCATCGACCATGTCATTTCTTACCTTGTTCTACTCGTATGGTTTCGCAATTAACCGCAGCTCAAGTAGTACTATAACTGACTATGACACCGTAGAACTTGTCTTCTCCTTCACCCCAAGCGCTGCAGAAGCTCGGTTCTGTCATGCGGAAACCATTCGTATCACTGTACACTACATTTCCGACTGCCTCGCTCCGTCTCTCTGCCGCCATCTTTCTCAATATTCTCAAGGATAAAATACTATTACCGCAAGACTCTGGGAAAAAAGAAGTCAAGAAATCCTGGGAAGGTGTAGAGACTGCACTTTTGTCGGGCGTTCTTGTAAGAATCACGCATAAATAAGTGTGCTTTTAATTATACTTAGAATCACATAGGATTTTTTGGATATGAAGTCTGATGGTAACGCCTTTTACTTATGTCTACTTGTAAAATTCAGCTGATATAGACATTTGAGCTCTAAGCAAAGAAGTGGTAGCCGAACTATTTTACCCTGCAATATGTGGTCCTTTCTTTCAACCTATTGCTGTACAAACAAGCCTCGGATTAAGAAATGCTGTACGTGATGATTATACGATACTCAATTGGTTATATATTTTTGCTGCGCTGACTGACTATCATATATATATGCTAAATGCTACGCCTATTTCTCTCTTACTTTTAGGCATATATGCTATTATCAGATACCTCATCATCGCACCCTGGAAATAAATGTCGGCTTCGCGATTCTGAAGTCCTTGGAGGGTGGGTTTGCACTCGGATATCATTTTCTTGTTCCTTACATCCGCACGAAGAGAACGTATAGGCATAGCTTTATCGATTACAAAAGGTATCCATATCGCATTAAGTAGATTTCGGTGATCTCACCATATCAATTTTAGATTTTCTGGCCATTGAGTCTCTTTTAGCCCTCTTTGCTTGGCTTTTGCCTCCCACAAATAAAACAGATTGCGGTAGAGCCGCGCGAACGGAATTCATCCACCAGGTTTTTGGCTCATCACAGCGGTTCAAATGTAGCGCAGATGTGCTACGGATTCTCGGATCTGTTTGTAGTTCTGACTGGGAGGATACGGCGGTGAAAATAATGGATGCACTTGCTGCCGCTGATATTACGTCGTGCGTCCTTTATCCTTACTTGCGATATTTGGTGGCTGCTTGATAGTGTCGACTTTTTAGTCCACAACCTTTTGCATTAGATGAAATCCATGCTTGCGGCATGGTTTTTCCTCAGCCAACTCCAGCTGATAGGTTATATCTCGATAAGCATTCTTTTCTTGCCAATGTCATACAGGATGTAAGTGTAATATAAGCTGATAATCAGATATATGACTAAGTGACGTGGACTATAGGGGAGCATATACGAGAGTCTGGAAGTCTTGTACAATTCTGTTGACCGCGTAAAGGTGGCCTCGCCTGAAAATGGGAAGACCCGAGTTATGGTATATCTTACATCTCCGCCTGTTGTCGCAAAATTGATCATGAAAACCCCTCCCGGCCAAAAACCAACCGTGAACTTTTCATTGGAAGATCGAGATACGGATAGATTTTTGAAGGCTTTAAGAAACAGAAACGTAAGCTTCCGCACCCCTATTATGATAGCAATGCAGCTAAAACCATAGATTATCAGGGGAGTACTAGCATTCCAGTTGACATTCCTCACAGTAACAGCAAACGGCGACAGATGATATTCCTTGCTTCTGGAGTAAAACTACCTGGCGATGATTGTTATACTCCCATCCCTCCTTCCGCAAGCTTTGAGGTGCGTTTCAGTTTGGGGTCCTTGAGCAATTCTTTTGAGTGACTTTGAGTAGGAAAAGGTCAGGCATGTGGAAGAATGTACGACGATGAGCTATCATTCCATTCAACGATTAACTGAAATTAACTCACAGCTATAGTTTACTCAACGGACAACGTTCCTGGTGATTTCGTACGTTCTTCGGTCTCCCGCCAAATGATAGCCAATATGCAACCTCCTTCTCCTATCAATGCTGATCAAACATGCACGGACCAAACCGCAACAGATGCTAAGGATGGCCAAAGACACTTGCGGCCTTCTCCTGTCCATATTCCGTCTACTCCTGTCACCTCGAGTGGTGTTTTTCTGAGTACTCCGTTGCGACACTCAACTATCGAAGAAATGCGAGAATCAATCTTTGGGGGAAGTGTAGAAGAGTTATCGGATTGTTCTGACAACGAAGGAGGACACGAAAGTCTGCAGCCTCAGGTACAGCCATCCAGTGAACAAATTATACTTCACGAAAAAGTATCTCGGCAGCCTCATGTTACACGGAGTAAGGGTAAGAGAGTTGTGCTTTCCGACGATGTAGGAGGAGTCACTCCTGCCGCCGTCAAAGAAACCAAGAAGAAAAGAAAGGCTGCCGTTATCGTTGACCATGACAATACATTGCAAGAAGGGTCGGATCCTATGAAGAAATCTGACGATGCATCTGGTCACCGCTCTATTAAAAGAAAACCAATCGTTTCCGCTGGCAGGTCCAAGCTGGCTGCGCCTAATGATTCTGTTACGTACGACGTACCAGCAGTCGACGCCAGAGGATGTACCACTATCACTACCAAGACTCTTGATCCGCAGAGTGACATTTCAGATTCCAGCAGGTCTCATTCCACAGGACTTAAAGCTTCAAAACGTGATTCGGTAGATACCACTTGCGGTAACCCGGACATAGAGAAGATTACTGCCAATTATAACAAAACCTCTCCTCAAGCTACCAGAGCCTCTCGTATCAGCCAAAAGCGCAGTGTGGTTGAAGATACAACAGCTGCAAGTCCTAACGACGTCAAATCCGAGCCCCCATCAAAGAAAAGGCGTATCCAAAAGTCTAGTGAAGAAGCAAAGAGTTCTCTCTTGCCTTCTGTTACGCTTGCACGGACAGCCAAATTACCTAGAAAACGGGCTAGGGCGTCTTCACCCATTCTAGCTCCCCAAGAAGTTGGATTACACACGGCTATCTTGAAGGTATCAGGAGACCGTAAGAAGAAAGCTGTCGTGGAATCGAAGGATCGTATCCCGCCCCCACCCGCCCGACAAACTCGAGCAACTGCAATGCGACGTAAATGTGGGAAACTCGAACCACTACGTCCAAAGCCCCTCCCCGTTGAAGTGGAGTTAGCAGAACAAAATCATCTGGACAAGTCTGAATCTGGAATTGAAATTCCGTGTATAACGACTGGTTATCTGTCCCGCAAGCATGCTGATTATCCCCACGGCGTTAAAACTTCTGTAGAAGGAGAAACGAAGCCAGTGAGTTCCTCACACCTTTTGTTTGTCTTGCAGTGCCGACTTCAAAGTCGATGATGACTAATAGATAATTTACGTGAGCGAAAAGGAACTGACTTCCCCTTCGGTAACCCGTGCTCACAAAGAGCAAGATGTGCCTGAGTCCAAAGTGAAATCACTATACATGTTAGAGCCTTTGATCACTGATGTCATCATGTTTAGGTTTCAAAAGGAGTGTCTTCGGACCGTTCTCCAGTAACCAAATTGAGGCACCCATCAACCGATTTTGCTGATCCTATATACCCTGATGATTCTATTCCCGGCGGTGAGGGGAGAGTGGAGCATATGCAAGGCGACGAAATTGCAGTGACTAGCGATATCAACGCCGCAAAGTTGAACACCCTTCAAACTGTTGATCTGAAAGAATATACTGAGCACCCGGTTCCGGTGGAAGGTAACAAATTGGATCAGGTTCGTGTCTATCGTCAATTTATGCGACTAACTGACGTGCTAGAAGGTGCTCACATTTGGATCACCTGTTCGGCCATCGACACCACAGAAAGAGGTAGTAATGATTGACCTTACTCAGGACGAGTCACCCGTTAAGAAGACAGAAACCAACCTCAATGATCATTCTGCACTTGCACGGCCTTACACGGACGCCCAACAAGTCTTGGATACCGAAAGTAATGTTCATGACCTAATTCCAACTGAGATCTCCACGATTCAGGAGGCCCATAAATGCCACAATGTCACTTTTGCTTCACCTCTTGAGCAAACTACGTCGACAGAGCCTCGGCTATGCGGAGACAGCACGATGCTCGTGGAAAATTCTCGACGTCACCACGCTGATGCAGAGAGTCCTGGCTCTCAGGCCTCTTATATGGGAACTTATCCAGAAAATTTGAAGTCTCCCGTAGAGTCTCAACTCCTGAATGCACCTTTGCTTAGGGATGTCTTTTCGCCAGTCTCTGAAGCACTGGGTGTCAGGAAATATCCGAAGTTATCTCCTCAGTCTATTCTCAAACACTCATCTTCCAAGGCAAGGTTGGAAACCGTCAATTTCACAGACGAAGGCTTGTCGTTATCTCCATCGCAACTGCAACCAGGACGAGAGTCGTTTTCCTCCTCGGTCACAATGTACAAAGATGGTAAGAGAAATTTATTTAACCATACGTTCGACATGCCTCAACGTGTAATTAGAGTGGAACTGGCAGAAGCAAGGTTTTTCCTCGGGACGTCGTGGCTTAGTAGTTCAAAATCCCAACAGCACCAGATACGATAGACTTAACTCCGTGAATGAAGGGGTAGATATAGGAGATATTGCTAGTGTCAGTTCTTCACATTTGCTGGTGGATATCTACCTATATCTGATTTTATTGCCTTGGCTGTTAAGGTGCTACACGAGATACATAATGCGAGCCCCTTCAGAATATTGAAAGTAAATTTCCGCTAAGCACTGACATACTTTGACAATCCAGGCGATTACAAGTGGAATATCTTCCAGGTTCGAAAAGGTGAGGCACGAGGTACGTGTTAGCAGAGATAGACTTCTTCAAGACGCGGTTAGTGATTTACGGGAGATGCGTTTGAAATGGTTCTTTTCCCCCATTTCATAAGTCTGTTTGAGTCTCACAGATTGATTTTTAGCTACAGCCATCACGATTCCATGGTAGAGCTCGAAGAAGAATATGCCACATATCGTCGAACGCTTGCGCATGGTTGGGAGGACGTTATAAAAGCAAACCAAGGATTCTCCTCGACACTACTCAAGGTTATTGAAAACCACGATCGCAATATTTCCTCCAAGACATTCCCGAGATCAATTTTACCGCCAAAGCCTGACTTCCTAAAGGTAGGGTAAATGGCAGCTGGAATCCCAATTTCGTAGGAACCTGTAACATGCCTTCGCCTGCCCCCTGTCCCCTCCGCTTTGTCTTTGAACTTTGTATCCAGAATTATGTCATTTCAGGGTAGAAACCATGTACAGTCATGTTGAAATGTTCATTTCTTTTGGGACCTGTATATAGCTTAGACTAGACGTGTATACGTAAAGCCGGGCTGCGCCGGAGCCAAACTGTGACTATGTGAGAATCTATACATGTGGATTCAAGTTTGATTTCAGACTCGTGATGCTACAGATTGTTCGCCATGCCCGCGGCGCAGGCATCGTACGGTTCAGTCATATACTACGTCCCAGTTGTGCTCGCCCCTCACTTTCTTTCTTACCCCATACACACTGGCAACTTTCAGCCTTTTCGAGACCCTGTTCGTCCATCGCGAAAATGACAACTAAACCAGATGAATTCCGCCTCCCAATTGACGTGCGACCAACTCATTATGACCTTACAGTCCAAACAGACCTAGAAACATTTACCTTCAATGGTTTAGCCAAGATAGAGCGCGTCTTTTCCATTTTTCTTTACATTGTCAGCTTCATTTACTGTTCGGACACAGACTGGATGTCAAGAAGGAAACATCATCTATTGTTTTCAATACAGCCGAATTAGACTTGAAGGATGCATCGATCTATTCGGATGTTTTGAAAACTGAACAAGTCGAAACTGCTCGATCTTTTGATACAGCAGCTGAACGAGTCACTCTCCAATTTTCTACGCCCCTCCCTGCTGGTTCGAAGGCAAGGCTCTCCATTGGGTTCGCAGGCAAATTGACCACAAGCATGATGGGTTATTACAAGTCCTCCTACGAGCACGAAGGCAAAACTAAGAATTACGCGTTGACACAGTTTGAGGTACGCAAAACCGTTGGGCGCCTCAGAAAATCTTGCCTCATCAAAATTTGGTCATGCTAGCCCACTGCTGCTAGACGAGCTTTTCCATGCTGGGATGAACCTTTACTCAAAGCTACTTTTGCAATCACGATGATTTCTAGAGATGATACTATTAACCTTAGTAACATGCCTGTGGTTTCGGAAAAGATATGGTCGCCCTCGAACACGTCAGAGGACAACGATACTTCATTAGTTCGGTTATTTTCTTCTTTGACCACGGAAACTTCTTCGTCCGAAGACAAATGGAAGATATCGCAGTTTATGACCACCCCGCTTGTGCGTAACATCTCTTTGACCAAACTAGTATGACGTGGTTGCTGACAGAGGATGCAAGATGTCCACATATGTGGTAGCTTTTGCCAATGGAGACTTTTCATACCTGGAGAGTTCATACACGAGTCCGTTAAGCGGGAAAACTCGCCCATTACGGATATATGGTCGGTCCCTATGATGATCATATGCGATGAGTATAGTCTGAGCTTACTCACCACAGCTACTTCAAATGTAATTGATCAAGCTCAGTTCGCCCTTGATATCAAAGCGAAGGTGCTTCCTCTGTACGAGAAAGTATTCGACATCGAGTATCCTCTGCCTAAATTGGATACGTTGGTGGTATGTAGTGGACCTAATTGTTTTGTGTAGTGTTACCTGATTCTCTTGATTCATATATTTTGTACAGGCTCATGATTTTGATGCTGGTATGAAACAATCTACTTAAATTGGACGCGCTTACCGAAATGGTATTAACAGGCGCTATGGAGAATTGGGTATACTATGGTCATTTTTAAAAATTTACTCTTTCTAACAAAGCATAGGGCTTAATTACAGGACGCACAAGTGCATTCTTATTAGATCCTGCTAGAGCAGACATGGCCGCCAAGAAGCGCGTCACTGTTTTTGAATCTCACGAGATCGCACATATGTGGTTGGTCATCTCTTTTACGCATGTTCTCGGAATAACTTAACATCGGGGATAGGTTCGGCAATATTACTACCATGGAGTGGTGGGACTATCTGTATCTCAACGAAGGTTTGTACTGCTACTGTATTGTATCGAGGTAATGCTAACATTATAAAACTAGGATTTGCGACTCTTGTATGTTTCCAGGTCTGACCTATATTTTACTAGCCATGTTAATAAGCTATTCCTAGATGGGTGAAGTTATCATAGTTGGTAACTTGTTTTTATTCAAGTGCTTGTGATACTTCTCTAACCCCTTTTTTTCTTAGACAAGTAAATGTTTTTCTTTCAACTTTACACATTGATTTACAAGCTTTATTGTGAGGATTTTCCCGGAGTGGAAAGTGGACTCTGAGTTTATCACTCTTCACTTGAACGACGCCCTCAATCTCGACGCGAAAGTCTCTTCGCATCCAGTTGAAGTGGACTGCCCGGACGCTAATCAAATCAATCAAGTATGTGTTTTCTGATTGCTAGTGGAAAGGGTCAACCTGATTGAGGCACTTTCAGATATTTGATTCATTGTCGTACGCTAAAGCCGCTTCAGGTAAGTGAAGTACCAAAGTGATAACAATGATGTGGTGATGCTGATCATTTGTAGTGCTACGAATGTTGTCCAACTATGTCGGAGAGGAGCGTTTTTTGAAAGGTGTCTCGTTGTACCTCAAGAAAAGGTTATATGGTAACAGTGTGACTCGAGACCTATGGGAAGGAATAGCAGAAGCGACTGGTCTGTTAAACCGTGTGCATCGAGGCAGATATGGCTGACGAGTTGATATAGGCATTGATGTCACAAAGATGATGGATAACTGGATCACGAAGGTAATGGATTGTCCATTCATGCACGTGAATCTTTGACGTATCGACAAATCTCAGATCGGTTTTCCGGTCCTTACTGTCACTGAAACTAAAGATGGGATACGCGTTCGTCAAGACCGCTTCCTAGAAACGGGCCCCGCAGAACCAAAGGATAATGAGACGATTTGGTACTTCTAATATTAACTCAACGCTTGACGTTCAATATTTAATCTGCTGAATGCTAGGTCTATTCCTTTGAGCCTTTTGACGGTAACAGAGCAGGGGAAGCCCATCGTTGATCACGGGATCGTGTTAGATACCAGGGAGAAAACTATCGCAATTGACACAACCAAACCGTTCAAGTTAAATGCAGGGACATCTGGTGTGTGTAAGTAATATTGTTTTAGTCTCATGGACCATCGCCTTTTTGCTGACGTCATTTGACAGACAGAGTTCTGTACTCTGATGAACGGGTGGCGAGTATCGCTGAAGCAGCAGCGAAGAGCGATGCGGTATTTTCTCTGAATGATCGAATCGGCCTAGTGCATGATGTGATGGTGCTATCCAAAGCCGGGTTTTCGCGAGTGAGCAGCGCATTGACGGTTGTCGATACGTTGCGACATGAGAAAGAATGTCAGAGTTTCGATCTTTGCCGCCATCAGTTTACATGCTGATGAAAGACTTTTCAGTCCTTGTATGGGACAGTATCGCGGGTAATGTTGCGACGCTGTTGTCAGCTTGGTGGGAGCAGCCAAGGATAGTGGAGCTTCTGAACAAGTTCCGTCAGGTAGGCCAACGCGAGCTGTTGCTTGGAGTGCATAAATGCTTATGTTATGTTAGTCATTGTACGGCCCTATAGCGCAACGACTTGGCTACGATTACGCGGTGGATGAGACAGCTGATACCACACAGTTGCGTACACGCGCGATAGAGCAGGCCGCTCGCGCTGGAGACGCTCGGTAGAACTTTTTCCCCCTGTGGATTGGTAATGTGGCTGATGATTTGGTTTTTATAGAGTTATTGGCGAGCTCAAGTCCCGATTTGCGGAGTACATGAAGACGGGCGATGATTCGAAGATACCCGCTGACCTCTTTAGGATCACATTGATCGTCGTACGTGTTATCTCCTGTTGATCTCGTGAATCCGCTCATGTCAGCGTCTAGTCTGTGAAGCACGGTGGACGGGAAGAATACGAGTTCGTCAAGCAGCTTTATGAGAAATCTACTACGCCGCCATCTGCAAGTACTTCTGCCATGTAAGTCTGATTTAGCTACTTGGGGAGTAAATACTCAATGTCGGGGAAATAAGGTATGCTATGGGCTCTAGTGAAAATGAAGAGTGTCTTCGTGATATATTTGATTATATCCTAACGAATGCACGGGACCAGGATCTGGTGTACTTCTTCGCAGGATTGCGCGGAAATAATAAGACGAGAAGACGGCTTGCAAAATTTTTCAAGGATAATTATGATACGGTGAGTAATGAGGCGGTTTGCAAGATGACGAGACGTTGAAGCAGTAGTTGCAGTTATATGCGCGCTTCGAAGGAAACTTCTCGCTCAAGTATATTGTAGAGGTAAGTGACCGGGTATATCTGATACTGCTGTAGTTGATTTGTGACTTGCAGGAAGCGTTTGGTGGTTTGAGCACAGAAGAAGACTACGAGGAGACTGTCAAATTTTTCAAGGTGAGTTGTCGGGAAGGATTTTGTGAGCAAGCACTGAGGATCTTATAGGACAAGGACACAAGCAAATACAATCTTGCGTTGGAGCAGACGCTCGATTCGGTGCGAGCGACGTCGGCCTGGCTAAAGGTGAGTACGATCAGCGATTTCTTTGCATGGTGGCTGAAGTGGTGTCAGCGATCGACTACGGACATACTCGAATGGCTTGAGATGTGGGACAAGAGGGAGTAGAATATTAGTAGAATGGATCTATAGATGGGCCTCGGTTTGAGCAGACTTTGCAGTTGAGAAACATGGGATCCCACAAGGTCCCTCAAATCTCCCCAACCTTGTGCTAACGGAAGTGGATCTGTCTCCTTGTCCATCCATATTTATCCATGTAAAGCGGCCATGTCACCCAATCCCTACTAATCCGCGGGATTATACAAGAAAAAAGTTGGATGGTTGCCTAGATGGCTGCAGCAAATAAAACGACAGGGAGCGGGTACATTCCCAATGTTAATAGTACAGATCCTGCCATATCACAGAAAGGGCCAGGTATGCTGGAGGCCATGGTGCATCGACGCAGCACTATTCCTACAACAAACAGTGGATAAAAAGGAACAAGAGGTACATCTAGCTCATTTCTCTTATACATCAGTATGTTTGTATCCTGTTACTAGTACATTGATAGACACTGTGATCATTCTTCATCCATGTACAGCAATCATTTCAGCCAACCTCTGTGGAGTCATTTCCAGACTTCGTGGTTCGATGACACATGGAAAGAGGAGTGGGTGGCTATAATAACCATGGATCAGCATGGTTTCAGGAATATGATAGGATACAGTCACGTCGTTAATCCAGAAGTCCATTCGACCTGAAATTCAACTTCTTTTCCCAAGTCATCTACTGCCTTTCTTATATTGAATACGGACAAAACGGATGCGATGCCTGCCCATAAACTTGCATCGGCCACATGTCGACCTATGCATACTCGCCTCCCAAACCCGAATGCGTAGCTTACAACATCGTCGACAAGCTTTCCATTCGAAAGAAACCTTTCAGGCTTGAATTCATATGGATTTGGATAAATGCTCTCGTCGTGAGACATTGCCCTGTAATGTAACGTTAGATAGACAGCCAGCAGAAACCAGCCCACTAACCATAAATTTGCCATCACAGTTGCGCCTGTAGACATGGATGAAATACTGTGCTTATGAACACATACGGGGGCTAGAAACGAACCTTTGGGTATGTAGTACCCTTCATATATATCATCATTAGTAGCAGCATGCGCAATGCCTGTCTGTGATGTGAGGATAGTAATAGATAGAATAGAAAGTTTACTTGCCTAACGGTACAACAGGATGCCATCTCAACGTTTCACGAAGTACAGCATCAATGTAGGGCAACGATGCCCTATCACTGAACTCAGGAAGCCTATCCCGGCCCACTATAGCGTCGATTTCAGCCTGGGCCTTTGCTTGGACTTTGGGATTCTGTAGCATTGCAAGAGTAAAGATGAGCATGGCTGAAGAAGTCTTAGAATGAAGCTTTAGTATCAAGTAGTTGGATATTCATTGACAGTTCACCCACAGTTTCTGATGCGGCTGGATGAGAATTACAACCAAAGATGTTAAGCTCTTGGTCAGTTGATACACCAGACGTGATCTTACCATTGAAAGCGGTTGCTGCCACGTCCTTTACTAGGTTTTCGTGGTACTCTACGTTTCCACCATCCTTCATTCGACCCAAAAGGTCTGAGCAGATACATGGCAGCAGCGAGTTTGAAGTCTAGCCCTATGCTCAGTATCGCCTTTCTTACAGCAGTAGACGACGCACCAGATTCTGTGTGACATGTCGATAAGGCGCATCTACTTGTTCTTTGCTGACCTGGCGGCTCTCTTGTGCCTTCTTCTGGAATCCTGCCCCTGGTAACCAGTACGGTAGTCGAAGGACTCAATAAAGGAAAGGCATTCAGACATCCGCTAGCCACCAGAAATGTGAAACAAACTTACGAAACGGAAATGCACCCAGTAGGGCTGCTTTTTCAGGTGTTACCACTCCAATTGCGAGATTAAGAGTATCCTCGACAATTTTAACGAGTGCATCATGGCGTGGTGCGGTATCATATCCATAAGCAACGGCCATAATAATAGAAGAAGACATGCTGAACAAAAAATTTAATGATCATGAGATGAATTGCGGACATGGCAGGAATCTCACGTCTGAAAATGGCTATCATATTCCTGGGGCGTTTCAAGCAGATTAATCAGGAGCTGATGTACCTTAAGCATTTGCACTGGACGATAGGTGAGTGCAGCTTCAGGGCGAAATGTCTGATGAAAAAGCCGCCTGCACTGTCGCCACCTTTCACCATAAGGCATAAATGCGACATTCCAAGTCCATCCAAACCTACGATGCAAGCAGTCACATTACTACCTCGACATACAGGATAAAGGAAAGTGCATACAGATCAATTGTGGTTAATGTCGGCCTATCAGAGAAAACACTCGATCGACGGTCGAGTATATCTTTTGCTATTTTCTCAGAGTTGATGACAATTATGTCTTTGCTGAACAAACGAGAATACACAAGGGGCCCTTGTAAACCAAATGACAAAGCCTTTTCAGAATACGAAAGCCGGTACACCATCATAAAAACGTACCATATGTTTTTCCCCAGTTTGTATATGTAACCCAAGGTTCTTTGGAATTCACACTCATTACATTTCCTACCACAGGAAATGGACGTGGACCGGGCGGGAGCGGGCACCGAGCACGTTTCTCCCGATTATTGACCATCAGCCTGATGGCAAAGAGTGAAACGAGGGCACCAAGGATAGGGACCAGAGAGTATATGTTTGTCACCTCAACGTTGTCAAGCATCTTGATCATACTGCAGTGAAGGATAAGATGCGGTTTTCGTGGACGTGCATACGGTTTGAGTACGGCTATATATGATTGTCTGGTGGGAATATATTTTTCCTTCTTACTCTTGCGGAGTGTTTCTTTCGATTACAAAAGACATGAATTAGGAATTTGGTTCGCCAAGGATATGAATAGGGTTTGCTGGCTAACTCTTGAATGAGCGGAACTGTCGCATGAGAACCTGATTACCTGTTTAACAATGATCACAAGGTCAATATCCGTAGTGATAGGAAGAAGGAAATGCGCAGCTGATTATGTTCACTGAATGCACTCTTCGACAGTTATAACGGGAGCTCGTGTCTGAAACCATTGAAGGATTCTGCTCAGGCTGTTCATTGACGAGTAAGCACCTATGCAAGTTCTAGGGCTGGACTCATTGGTGGGTCCTCCTTGGTGATTCTCAGTGGAAAAGAGAGCATGAAATAGGTGATTCAACATAATCACCAGCTGAAGGATGGTGGACACTTCTTCAGCCGCTGGACAGTAGGATAGAATCTGTCGTTACGTCAATGTAGGTATGATATTAGCGCCCAAGACTACAATGATCACGGTAATCAGTGACAAATGCAGATAATGCCCAGGCTTCTCCCAAGCCGCGCTGTTTCGAGATAATTGCTAGAGCAGGAATGATAAGTTGTCATTTTGCAGGTGCAGCCGCTTCCCTAGAACGTCTGGAGACTTCACCTAGAACAGCTCTTCTGGGAGTGAATTCGGTCTTTCACTGGCAGACTGGGTTCCTTTATTGAGGAATCGGTCTCTGAGACCCAACATCCCGTCCGACGGCCCAGACCGGCACCGGCATCCGCGATCCATCCGCAATCTAAAAATAGATTCATTCATCTCCCACCTGAAAGCATCTCCGACATCTTGAACTGCGAGCCTTTCTGCTCATCATGGTGAGCCTTGCTGCTAGTAATGTTAATGTATTGACTCAATATTTGGATAGTCATGTCCCCTTTCTCACAGTGGGTTGTATTTTCCTCTTGCCTTCACTCACCATGCCCCCCAGACCATTCAGTCATATTCCATGTAATATACCCATTCAGTACATGATAAGGACATGCCACCTAGGACATCATATACAGGCTGCCTGGCTGGCCAGTGCTCCCTGCAACAGTACCCAGCCACGGACATGCAAGGAGGGCCAGCCAGGTCTTATCTCTATTTGTGAGAATCTAACTCTTATGCCAAATAAACAGAGAGTTAAGTTGTCTAATTGCAAGCAAGGTCTTTCACAGATGAATAAATATTTAATCAACAGCTAAGGAATATGCACATGAAGTAGCTGGCATATATACCTAAGAAACACATGTAAGTAATGAGGTGCTGACTGAGTGACATGTATAAGGCATGAGGCAATTGATAAGTACTTTGGTAAGTAACTATGTCATAGGTCACATGATTGATCATGTGACTATGATAAGATAAGATCTGGAGAAATTATAGCATGATACACTGTAAGTGCTAGTAATCGTTATAATTGCCAACATGAAATTTATGGAAGTATTGAGACTGATATGATGGATTCATCATCATCATTATTTTTAAATAAGGTAGAGATGAGAGATTGTGACATTACCTCCTCCTTAGGCCATGTTCAGTAGCATCATTTGGAAGATGATGGTTTTAGAACATTGTTGTGCTGGGTGGCTTGATGATGCTGAATTTTAACTTTATTGCACTGGGTGGCTTTATAATGCCAAATGCCAAGCAGGCTGGTCATAGGGTGATACAGAATTGGGTGTCTTTGAAGATAGAACACCTATATCAATACCATCAATTTACCCACCAAACAATCCTATTGATGGTGTGAAGGCCAGCCAGCAGCAGGCTTTCCAAGCCTCCACAATAGTACCCTCTATGGTCATTGAAAATGACAAGCATCAATGATACAACTAATCAAACAATTACAAAGAAGAAAAAGGGGCCTAAGACCATTTGGACTGGAGTGGATTTGAAGAAACTTGTGGATCTTGCTGTAGAGTATTGAGGGCTCCTTGGAGAGGGGGGGGATTTCAAACCCCAGTTCTGCACTGCTGCTGAAGATGTGTTAGGGCCTATGATGACAAGAGGAGCCTAAAAGACCACCAATTCTATCCGCACAAAGTGGTTCAGTATCAGTACTCTAGTGTCTATCATGCCATGGCCCTTATTGACAAGCCTGTTAGCTCAAGAAGGAGTTTATTTGTGCTGGAAACTTGGTAGATATGTCTGGGCTCAGATTTAGTGTTTCAAGGGGCTTAAAGATCACAAATGTGAACCAACATATCTGGGATGCGCTTTGCAAGGTAATTAGCATCTAATTTCCTATTCCCACACATTAACTCGCCATTTCCAGAGTAAAAACAAAGAAACAAAGGCAATTTTCATTTGCTTAGCTGCAGATGGATGTAAATGGTATAATAAGATTGTGGGAATTTTACCCAGCCAGGAAAAAGGAACTCATGTGTTTCAAGCCTCACAAGTGCAGTTTTTGAAGGCACCCACCACATTGCCAAGAAAGGAGGCTATTGTAACAACCAAGAGTTAGTTACTCTGGCGCACACAGAAACACACTATAAGGAAAATGGATGGGGAGTGGTTACCCCTTAGGCTGCAGTGAGTTTGTTGGTTAACAACAGGAGGACTTGCTGAGTCCTTCCCTATGTATTGCTCTTGTATATATACTAAAATACATGAGGTACTGTACAGTTGTAAATAAAGTTCAAAGTCCGATGTCTAGCATGTGACCGGTCACATGATGAGTCTAGACACTGGTCAGGTGATGTGTCACATGACTGGTCATGTGACTATGAAAAGTCGAAAATGTAAAGTAAAATAAATGGTCACATGACTGGTCATGTGACTTGGAAAACAAAAGTACAAGTACAAAAGTGAAGCGTAAGTAGGTGCTGGTATGTTAATTGTAACAGCTATAGTATTTGGATAGAGATATACAAGATGAGGAGGGGGAGCAGGAGCAGGAGCAGGAGCAGGAGGATTGTGGCGGCAAGGATATGAAAGAACAAGTTTAGCGGATAGTGGATAATTGGGGCAAGCACGACAAAAAACATTACGATGTCATGCACCAAAGTTGATTGGTAGCATGGACAAGTGTCAATAACGAAGCAAATATTCAAAAGACTCGCCTTTGCGCCACATAGGCACAGTGCCACATGGAATAGTAATTAATATTGCCTTTTTCGAACTTGTGGCTGATCAGCACCACCTCTATTAGGCAATCCAGTCACGCTCACCTTTGCTTTTCCATTCGGTACTTTCGGCATTTTGGCATTTTGGCAAATTTTCGCATTGCCACTGGCTACACATTGCATTGCGCCCTCACTTTTGTCGTTTCCTTCACTTCCCTTCCTTTGCCTAGCCCCACCATGGGTCCCTTACTCTCGTTTTTATTCTCACCCGACGGTCACTTCTGGATCCCTATTCTAGTCCATTTCCTCGTCACCTCCACCCTCCTCCTGTAACAACCAAAGTTTTTGATACTCTGGCGCACAACTTCAGACAAAGCTATAAAGGTAGTGAGTGGAGTGGTTACCCTTAGGATAGGACTGAGTTAGTTGTGGGTAAACAACAGGAGGACTCGCTGAGGAGTCTCCTTGATCTATTGGGGTATATATACTACTATAGTTTGTTTGTACATATATACTGTACAGTTGATGGAGGCAGTGGCTGATTATGTCAGGGGGCACAGCCCGTGTGACCAGCTCCACTGCATGAGAAACTTGTATCTAAAAATAGGAAAGGCAGTGCAGCACGAGAAGTGGAGTTTGAACAATAATGGAAAGTGCCACATGTGTCACGACTTGAGCCAGAGCGCTAGTCAGAGCGCTAATTTCATTTTCATTTTTCTTTAATATCTGATCACATGACAGACATAAGTCGTTAAGCTGCTGCTATTTAGCGCGGATAACACAAATACTTAGTTATATCTAGTCACGTGACAAACACGTGACAGAATCCAGACCATGACGTAGAACATCAGTCAGCGCCTCATGGCTGAACCTCAGAACGTATATATACTAAACACTAATGTACATACTTTTCTTCAGTTGTTGATTACTTCTATATACTCTACTTGAACGCTACTTGTTGATTGAGAACTTGTCCCTCCGTTAATTCGGCAAAAGGGATTGGATCTTACAACATGGCACAGGGTGTGAAAACTACAAAAGAAAGTTGAAGAGGAGAATAAAATTTAAAGGTCCGAAAATTGTGTTATTGCAACACCTCCTACTCATCTTCTTTGTACCCCCACCATACCTGATGTCACCACACTCTATCCACTTCCGTCGCCGATCCGTCAACCACCACATGCCACTGCTGATATCAGCAAAGCCCCGGAAGCCAGTGCAAATTGGGCAACAGGTCCATCTTCATGATGTCGATCTTCCATCATATACTATCAAATCATTGGTTGCTCGTCTTGCCTGGTTGGAGCGTGGGTGGGTAGTTTTTGAGCTGGAGAAGGTTCATCCCCTTGTGTTGCCTATGTACATTGCTGTCCCATTCACTTGGGTACATTTATCCTTTGTCCATCGTCTTCACTACAGCTACATCTACCACACGCTGCCTGGGACACATTTGTTGCTGTTGTCACAATGGGCAGGGTGGTAAACGCATGAGATGGAACCACTGTGAAAAAAAAAGTCAGTAAGTAATTGAAAAAGAATAAAATGATAAAAACTTACTTTCCATCCACCACCTATTATCAAGAGCCTCCTTCCTCTCAGGAGTCTGTCTCTCAGGATCAAACCAGACAAATCCTTCCACCACCTCATCTGCTGGGCAGATCATGGAGGGATCAACTGCCTGTCCCTTGTTTTCTCCTCCGCTAAAGTGGAAAATAAACTAAGATGTCCGTCAGGGCTGAATATAAGGGAAAATGGAAGCAAAACACAAATATGGTATGTATTGAACTAACTTGCCTTCCTTGATTATCCTTGCGGCTTACACCGCTGTATTCCTATCCATCCAACACGATATCTGGCTCACTTATACACCAATATATTTGTATCTTTATTACATTGATAAACACATGTAAAATCATACTTCATCCATGTAAAGCAATCATTTCAGCCAATCCCTCCGCAGTCATTTCCAGATCTCGCGGTTCGATGACACATGGAAAAAGGAGTGGATGGCTATAAAAACCACGAATTATTAGCATGACTTCAAGAAGACGACAGGATGTACATATTCACGTTGTTAATCCAGAAGTCCACTGGACTTCGAATTCAACTTCTTTCCCCGAGTCATCTAACGCCTTCTTTATATTGAAAACGGACAGAATGGATGTGATGCCTGCCCATAAACTTGCATCGGCCACATGTCGACCTATGCATACTCGCCTCCCAAACCCGAATGCGTAGCTTACAACATCGTCGATAAGCTTTCCATTCGAAAGAAACCTTTCAGGCTTGAATTCATATGGATCTGGATAAATGCTCTCGTCGTGAGACATTGCCCTGTAATGTAATGTTAGATAGGCAGTCAGCAGATAACCAGATTACTCACCATAAATTCGCCATCACAGTTGCACCTATAAACGTGAATGAAATACCGTGCTTATGGACACAGACAGGGGGCTAGAAACGGACCTTTGGGTATGTAGTACCCTTCATATATATCATCGGCAGTAGCAGCATGTGCAACGCCTGTTTGTAATGTAAGGATAATAGTGGACGGGGATAAGGGAACCTACTTGCCTAACGGTACAACAGGATGCCATCTCAATGTTTCGCGAAGTACAGCATCAATGTAGGGCAATGACGCCCTATCACTGAACTCAGGAAGCCTATCCCGGCCCACTATAGCGTCAATTTCGGCCTGGGCTTTTGCTTGGACTTTGGGATTCTGTAGCATTGCAAGAGTAAAGATAAGCATAGCTGAAGAAGTCTTAGAATGAAGCTTTAGCGTTAAGTAGTTATATATTCATAGACAGTTCACCCACAGTATCTGATGCAGCTGGAGGAGAATTACAACCAGAGGTGTTAAGTCTCGGTCAGTTGATGTACCAGACGTGATCTTACCGCTGAAAGCAGTTGCTGCCACGTCCTTTACTAGTCCCTCGTGGCGTTGTATATTACCACCATCCTTCATTCGACCCAAAAGGTCTGAGCAGATACATGGCGGCAGCGAATTTGAGGCCTAGTCTTATGCTCAGTATTGCTTTGCGTACTGCGGTAATCGACGCACCAGATTCTGCGTGACATGTCGAAAAGGCGCATCTACTTGCTCTTTGCTGACATGACGGCTCTCTTGTGCTTTCTTCTGAAACCCTGCCCCAGGAAACCAGTATGGTAGCCGAATGACTGAACGAACGAGGGGCCTTCAGATATCAGCTAGCCACCTTCAATGTGGAACGAACTCACGAAACGGAAATGCGCCCAGTAGGGCTGCTCTTTCAGGAGTTATCACCCCAAGTGCGAGATTAAGAGCATCTTCCACAACTTTGACGAATGCATCATGGCGTGGTGCGGTGTCATATCCATAAGCAATCGCCATAATAATAGAAGAAGACATGCTGAATTGATTATTTAAAGATGATGAGATGAATTGCAAATATAACAGGAATCTTACGTTTGAAGATGGCTGCCATATTCGTGAGGCGTTTCGAGTAGATTCATCAGGAGCTGATGTACCTTACACATTTGCACCGGACGATATGTGAGGGCAGCTTCAGGGCGAAATGTCTGATGAAAAAGCCGCCTGCACTGTCGCCACCTTTCGCCATAAGGCATAAATGTGACATTCCAGGACCATCCAAATCTGTGACGCAAGCGGTCACTTGAATTATCTCGACATGCGGGATAAATGGATGTACATACAAATCCATTGTGATTAATGTTGGCCTATCAGAGAATACACTCGATCGGCGGTCGAGTATATCTTTTGCTATTCTCTCAGAGTTGATAACAATTACGTCTTTGTTGAACAAACGAGAATACACAAGGGGCCCTTATAGAGCAAGTGACAAAGCCTTTTCAGAATACGAAAGTCGGTACACCGTCATCAAAACTTACCATAGGTTTTCCCCCAGTCTGTATATGTAACCCAAGGTTCTTTGGAATTCACACTCATTACATTTCCTACCACAGGAAATGGACGTGGACCGGGCGGCAGCGAACAACGAGCATGTTTCTCCCGGTTATTGACCATCAGCCTGACGACAAAGAGTGAAACGAGAACACCAAGGATAGGGACCAAAGAGTGTATGTTTGTCGCTTCAACGTTGTCAAACATCTTGGCCATACAGCAGTGGATGATAAGATGCAAGTTTCGTAGACATACGATTGGAATACGACTATATATAATCGTCAGGTGGGGCTAAGTTCTTCCCTCGTATCTTTGCGGAATATTCCTTTCAATTACGAGAGACGGTAATCAGGAAGTGGATGGTGATCACGAGTTAGGTTCGTTAGCTAACCCAAATCAATGGGGCCGTCGCGTTGAGAACCTGTTTGCCTGTTTAACAATGACAGGGTCAAGGATCCGTAGTGATAGGGAGAAGAAATGCGCAGCTAGTATTGTTGATGGAATGTACCTTCCGACGACATGATATAACGGGAGCTCATGTCTTAGATTGAAGAAATCCGCTCAGGTTGTTCATTGGCGAGCAAGCACCTATGCGGGTTCCTGGGGACAGGCCGGGGGGACTGATTCCTGATTGAATTGCAGTGCAAAAGAGCACATGGGATAGGTCATTTGACGTAACTGCCAGCTGACAAGGATGGTAAACGCTTCATTTATGGCAGTACATTGCGTGTTATCGCTGAAGTTGGAAAGTTGGGTAGGAAACCTATCTTTATGTGAATGTCAGTATAATGTTGGCGCCCAAGACTACGATGATCACGGTAATCGGTGACATACTGACAAATACGATAGAAATGCATATATGCAGATAATGTCAATTGTGGTGAAAGCCTGATGTGGTTGAATCACAAGCCAGCTTAGCATTTTAGACCTGCATAGTGGAACCTACTAGAAATGTCGTCACGGAGTGGATATAATATAGCTGACACGCCTGCACGCTGTTTGGTTCAGGATTCGTAGCGCATGCGATTGATAGCACGCATATAATCGTGTGTTATGGTCGACATGGCTTGAGGAAAGAGGAGGCTGAGAAGGGAAGCGGGTGGACGGTGTGCTTACCTAATGAGCGATAGCACTCTTTCTTTCGTTCGTCGACGTTGTTGTGTTCGTTGAGCGATGCCGTATGATCCAGTCCGCGATGCTGTGTTGAACTCCCCCATCAGTCCTCCCTCGTCGTTGCCCCCGCCCCCCAGCGCCCTCTCCTCGTCGCCCTACGACTCCCCCTCCACGTCTCGCCCGTCGTCCTCGACTGCCAGCCCGTCCCTCACTCGACGAGCAACCGATCTCTCTGTTCTCCTCAATGCAGACTCGCAGGAGCCACGCACGCCCCTGTCCGCACGCCCATCCACCCTTGCCCACCTTCTTATCCACGACAACACCGTCCACGACGACAAACTCGTGTCTGCACCCGCCCTCTACCGAAAATCTCCTCCCTCCATTCTCATTCCCCCCTCTTTCTCACGCCAGCTACCCTCGTCACTGCCTTCAGACCATTCCTCCTCTTCAAGACCTGCCCCTTCGCCTCTTTCTCCTTATATGCACTCTTCCAGACCCTCTTCGTCCAGTTCAAATCCATCTTCGCTTCCTACCGTCACTCCCGCTACAACCACTTCTCCTTCAATGCCCCCACCTCCCCCACCCATCCCTTATAATCCCCGCAGAAAAACACCAGCTGGTTCTGTCCTCGTCCCCATGTCCTCACGTGAGATAGAGCTCTACAAAAATTACCGTGGTTTAGGCAGCCAGCGTCTATTGGGCAAACGTAAGAGACTTGTCCCAGACGACGACGACAGCCCAGCCCAGCCTCCACCCAAGAAGTTTGCAGGTGATGTTGTCAAAGTCGTTGAGCACTGTACGTCGTTCCTTTTCGTTCTACTCACTCCATGTATTTATCCTTCTTTTTCTTTGCGAATGTCTCCAGACAACACAAGACCAGATGTTGGCGTAAAACAGCGCTTAGACTCCCCCATAATTGGCCTAAAACATTTTAACAACTGGGTAAAATCAGTCCTTATCACCCGCTTCGCCCACCCCGCCCTCTCCTCTCACTCCTCTTCATCACGGAAAGGCCCTCCCTCTGGAAAGGTCCTCGACATGGGCTGCGGAAAAGGCGGCGATGTCTCAAAGTGGGTTAAGGCCCGAATAAAAGAACTCTTGGCCGTCGGTATGTCTTCCTCACCTTATTCCATATTCCTCCCCTTTTTTCTCAACACTGTAAATAAATAACAATGTAAACCCATGACTTTTGGTGCACAATAAAAACAGATATCGCTGGAGTATCCGTTGACCAGGCACGCAGCCGCTGGGAAACCATCCGAGGACCGCGCTTTGACGCTACCTTTGCTACACTTGACTGCTACTCGGAGCCACTCTCCAAGGCCTTCCCACCCGCGAAGCTGGCGCAGCCGTTCGACGTCGTCTCCATGCAGTTCTGCATGCACTATGCTTTCGAGACCGTTCAGAAAGCCCGCTGCATGCTCGACAACGCCAGTCGGTGGCTCAGATCTGGTGGTGTGTTTCTTGGGACGATACCGAATGCGGAGCAATTGTTGTATGTTGCCCCCCGAGTCGTCGTCTATGTATAAATTATTGACGAAGTGATGACATCATCATTATTGTTATCTTGGGTTAATAGAGAGCGATTGGATGGTCTGCCCCCGGATGCAGAAGACCTTTCGTTTGGAAACTCGGTGTACAAGATCCGTTTCGAAGACCGCGTTCGGAAGCCCGTATTTGGGCACAGATACCACTTCTTCTTGCAGGACGCTGTAGGGGACATACCGGAGTATATCGTTCGTTGGGACAGCTTCGTCCAGTAAGCTTTTTTCTTCCACTCCGAACTTTTTCCACTTCGCTGTCTGTTAACACGTTGATGCGTAGATTGGCTGCTGAATACGGATTGCATCCCATATACAAGGAAGAGTTCCACCAAGTATTTGCTGAGCACCAGGATCACGAAGAATTTGGACCATTAATGGTGCGCATGAAGGTTGTCGACGCCAACGGTGAGAGCGCGATGGACGAAGATCAGTGGGAGGCTGCAAGTAAGTGTCCAGCACTGCCCTTTCATGCGTTCACGATGCTGATGCTAATGCTGCATCAGATATCTACATAGCGTTTGCATTTGAAAAGCGATAATGAAAGTGAATAGTGCCTGTTTATATATATTTCTACTTTCTCTGAACATACTGTAATGTCAATCGACAGGGCTAGGTTGCATAATTCGATACGAACAAACTTTAATCCTATGTACACATTTCGTCGCACATTTCGTCACGAATATGAAATTATGGAAACTGAAAGGTAACGAAAAAGAAAGGCATATAGCAAGAATGTGTCCCATTAAGATTACAGAGAAATACCAAGACGTCTCTGATATGCGTATGGGAAAAACTCGAAATAGAGAAAGAACCTTACTCCTGACCGAATCCAACAGTCTCCCTGAACGCGTGCAATAGTTAGCGACTCATAATGACTCAGAAACGTAGATACGCACTCTACAGCAAGCGTCAGCTTCTGCTCCAGGCTCGCATAGTCTTTATAAGGGGGAAGATCGATGCGATTGAAGCACGTATGACTCTTCGGCAGCTGTGACGGTTCACCCGACTTTTCTATCGTGAAGCGTCGAGGACCGTCTGACCCTTGAAGATCTTTGAATCCGTTGACGGGAATACGAGACGTGCCTGTCGCGAACTGCAAGAGCCGGGACTTCCGTTCAGGAGGCCAGCCACGGACGCACTTCCAGAACCACTGAATCACTTCGTCATTCATCTCATATCCGCGGTAGTCGGTAAATTTGGTCCAGTCATCCCTACAACTATCATCAACCCCAATTTCGATGGACAAGGACAAGATGGAACTTACACATCAATCTCAGACATTCCGCCGATCAGCAACTCGAGTTCACGCTCGTCGAAGACAGTGATCAAGTCCTGAGGGATCAATTCGCTAAACCCGGACATGAAGGACTCAAATTGTTCCTTGACACGTTTGGAGATGCGGTACTCGACCACAGCATCAACATAATCCTTCTTGTTGTCTTCCGTCACCGTAACATCGCCACCTCCAGGCTTAAGCTCGACGTTGACCATCTCTCCAAAGCGTTCCTCTGTGGTCGTAAAAGTTTCGTCAATGACGTCAGTAATGTCATTTTCACTGATAAAGAGAATTTAAGTAAATATAAATAGATAAACAGGCCGTACTCACAGCATCCATGTCAAACCGCGATGTAACTCTGCATCCACACTTTCCAAATCGGATAGGGTCACCTTCTTTTTCAGAATCATCTTATAAAAGCTGACAATGAAGTAGGCATCTAAGAAGCGGCGGTGGAAAATCCCAAGGCCGAGACAACGACCGATGAACTTGAAGTAGTTCAAATGCTCTGGATTTACACCAGAAGCTGGATTTATTTGTAGCGTGTAGTTGTCATGTGCCGAATATTCGAAGAGACAGTAGAAGGGATTGAACATCTCATGCGAAAGAAGGAAGAAGAACTCTCTGCAATACTATTAGTTATCTTAACCAACACAACGAGCAGACCACATACCTGGACAGGCCTCCATAATCAAGACCATCCTCGCCATCGAATTTGATCATAAGCCTCTTCTTCAAGTCATTGGGCGTTTGCCTCATAATTTCCGCATAACTATCTTCAAAGATATGGTTTCGTCTGACTTTAATTTGACAGTTTCCAGGCTGAGCCCGCATAGCCGGCTGACTCCTGAAGTATATGAGCTTCCTCCTAAAGTCCCGCTTGTACTGAGGCACATTAGCATCCAGTGTAGATGGCATGCGCGGATCATCCCATGTAGTGGTTTTCGTATTATGATCCACAAAATAAACGCGAGCTGTGGATGTTAATCGCATCTCCCAACCAGAAGGCAAGGGGCCAAGTTGAGATATCGTTTGTGGCTGAAGGGCTGTATTTTGGCCATTCGGACCCATCACACGAATAATCGTTTGCCGACGAGGGTCCACCCAGGTAGTTGTGCGCGTATTATGGTCAACATAGTATGGGCGACCTTCTGGAGTATACCTCTCTTCCCATCCGGCTGGCAGACTTCCAGACCCAGCAGTGGTTGCATTGTTGCTCGCAGCAATTGCTGATCCAGCTGGAGAACCTGTTGGCTGCGGTGTGGTGGACGAAGCGCGATGCGCATTAGCGTTCAAAGGATTATTTGCATCAACCATATCATCTGCAAGGATACGTCGTGAATGCTGATCTCTGGCAGCATTGGTCTCTCCCTCCTGAACGTTGCTGTTAACAGTTTGGTTGCTTGAAGGTCTGTTCCAGGTAGTGCTCCGAGTGTTGTGATCAACATAGTAGGTTCGGCCGAGCGGATCAATACGACGCTCCCAGCCCGTTGGAAGAGGCCCGTACTGGTCAACATTGGGGTTAAAGTTCCGCTGAGCATTATTTGTGGATGGTCCAGAAGATGTGGTCAGCTGCGCAGAAGAACTTTGCGATGAAGCGGCAGCTCCCGCTCCAGTGCTAACCGGCCGAGAACTTTGTGACGAATGGGAAACGTGGTGTTCAAGTTCAGGCCCTGTTGATGACGACGACGACGTCAAGTGAGGAGTAGGCATTGAAAGATGAGGAGAAACTGCTGCCTCCGCGACCGTGGCGTGAGAACTAGGCGTACGGGAGAGCACGTTCCCATTAACAGCTGCACTGGGTGAAAGCGATAGGTTAGACTCGTTTAGTCCCATATTCGCGAGAGCGTCTGTAACTCCAGAAACCTGTGAAGGACCTGGGTTGTTCATAGGCTGATTGATATTTGTTGACAAATAAATGATAAGTTTCCCATGGACAACCAGATTGTCATTAGACTTTTTCAGATCCAACGTGAGCATCTCTGGAACGGAATGTGAGGGTTACTATACGTGAGCCGAAAAGACTCCTCTTACCGTGGCCGCCTAACTCGAGGTCAAGCACGTCACTAACGCGCACATTTACCACCCCAAGAAAGCCCTGGTCCCGCCTCTTGAATTTACGTTGATCGAATATTTGGACTGCGACGACAGAGGAGTCTTTGACAGTGCTGATTTGATGCGTGAGATGTGACGATTATAACATTGCCCCAATCCCCATGACATTGCTACTCACATATCAAAGCTCTCGTTCCAATATGGATTCAGAGTCTTTTTAATGACGCTAGTAGTGTGTGTCTGTTCGGCGTCTACAGTGATTACGGCGAAAGGGTCTGGGAGGCGGAATACATCGCGCTTAGAAAGACCATCCGCAGCAACGACTATTCAAAGGCCAATTGCTATCAACAAGATGGACATATGATACAGACAGAGCCAGACGTACCTGTGACCCTGATTTTCTTCCTGCTGCGAGGATTGCGACGATAAAAAAGCGATTGTGAGAGATTTCAAGTTGAAGACTTACAGTGCATGAGCAGGAATCGACATGGGCTATAGCACACAGCTGATGACGGGAAGAAGAAAGATCAAATGAAACTGGTTTTACAGCTACGAGGCTGATGAAGGGTCCAAAGCCGACAGGTATGCTCGGACGTTGAGGGGAACGACGAGCGAGACCTAAACTGTCACCGTTATTGATTGTCCAATTTTCAGAGGCCGCCAATGCCGGCCGGCAGTGCACAGCGAAGCGCCCGCACAGCTTTTACCTTGGCGGCACAGTCAGCTGAAACCAATGCAGTACGCTTCTCATTAAAAAGGTAGAAAAGAAAAGACCGGTACAAATAATCCTCAAGAACCTCACCAATGAGTAAACAACATGAAGACAGATCATCAAACATAGATGGCAAAGGACTGTAATGTCTTCTTGTCAAAGATTTAAGGCAGAAATAAGGTATGTATAATTTTACTAATATATGAAGGTCTAGATTTGGTGGGGGTAAAGTCAATTGAAACACAGTTTCATGATAAACTTTGTCTCAAAAATAATAAGAGTATAGAAACTGAGAATATAGAACTTTGTCATGGCTGAAATCAATGGTAGTATCCAAGTTCCATATTGTCATTGATGTAAACTGTAGGCATTGGCTTATATAAGGAATCAAAAATTTTCTGCATTCCTACAATGTTGCACCTCAGACTCATCTACAAAGTCTGAGGTGAGACCCTTACTTTCCCCCCTTCTAAATACCTAGCTAATCATTAGTATAGCTCTTATCTTATCTAGATCAAATCCAAATAATTTCAGGTCATGAGCCCTGTCGACAATGTCGACAACAAAGAGTTGCTCAGAGTACCAAAGCTTGAGCCCGATGGCTCAAACTGGTCTATATACAAGACAAGATTAGCTTGGGCACTGGCAAATAAAGAGTGTCTAGCATACATACTTGGTACTGTGCCAATACCCCCAGTAACCCTGACAATGGCAGCAGAGTGAGAGACTCTTGCAGCCTGGTCCAAGAAAAAGAATCATGTGCGGAACATCCTGGTATGTATGATCCCAGACTTGACGCTGTTGATGATGAGAACTGCTGTTAGAAAACCACACACAAAAACAAACTAACACACAATCCTCCCACATTCCACGGAACTTGTTTATGGGCTTTGCCTCCTAGAACAGTGGAGTGGTCTGGTTGTTCGTGGGGTGGTACGTATAAAGATCCTTCAAAGTAAAAACCCAGAGGTGTATGGGTGTGGGTTTTGAGGAGGAGGGATAGTTGAATTTATAGATGATAGGGGCTTAGTGACAAGTATAGATGAGCACTACCTTGCTAATGGTAGCACAAGGTAGGTTTGAGAACGACGAGGTGACGAGGTTTCCAGTGATAGCAGGCTCCTGACGCACAAACTGTAGTGCTCAGAAGGACTCTAATTGAAAGGGATAACAATGACTTCAAAAGTGGGAAGTGACGATGACAGCAATTAACAGTGGTAGCAGTGGGAAGTGTTGTGACCACACTGGATCACAAGTAGCAGAGAGTAGTGAACTTGAGATTAGAGAAGAAGTCTGGATTGGAGTTCTTGTTGTTTTTTTACAAGGTAAAATACAGGGGTTTATATAGTAAAAGAAAAGTAGGCTATGCACAGTATAGCTGTGCAAAAAGAATGAGAAAGAACATGAAGGAAGGAATGTATGCTGACAAATCCTGCATAGGTAGTACAGGATAAGATTGTCAAAAAAAGGAAAAGAAAGGGATAGAACAATGAATGCTGTGAGTAATGTCACAGGTTTGTACAGCCATAAAGTAAAGTCCAATAGCAAAAAGAGAGCAGTAAAATCATGATGTCATGGGAAGATGCAGTAAAAAAAGGGCAAGGCAAAACACTATCAGTATCAACACAGTTCCTTTATTGTCAGTCAGGCATTCTAAAAAATATGTGTCCATAAAAATGATTCAAAAATCAAAAATAATCGCACTGTAAATGAATGTTCTGCTGAAGAAAAAGAAACTGGAGCCACCGGTCCACCACCTAGTCCAAATCCGGCAGTTCCATGGCCTTACCAATGGACTGGTTGTGTTGGACCACCTGATCAAACGAGGGAGGGAGAGGAGTAGTTCCAATTTGGAACAAGTGAGTCCCAGGCAGCGTGTGATAGGTGTAGCTGTAGCGAAGACGATGGACAAAAGATAAGTGTACCCAAGTGAATGGGACAGCGATGAACATGGGCGACGCAAGGGGATGAACCTTCTCCAGCTCAAAAACTACCCACCCACGCTCCAACCAGGCAAGACGAGCGACCAATGTTTTGATAGTATATGATGGCAGATTGACGTCATGAAGATGGACCTGTTGCCCTATTTGGACCGGCTGCCAGGGCTTTGCTGATATCAGCAGTGGCACGTGGTAGTCAACGGATCGGCGACGGAAGCGGATAGGAAGTGGTGACATCAGAAATGGTGGGGGTGCAAATAAGATGAGGAGGAGGAGGGTGGAGGTGACGAAAAAGTGGATTAGAATGGGGATCCAGAAACGACCGTCAGGTGAGAATAAAAAGGAGAGGAAGGGGCCCATGGTGGGGCTAGGCAAAGGAAGGGGAGTAAGGGAAACAACAAAAGCGAGGGCGCAGTGCAATGTGTAGCCAGTGGCGACGCAAAAATTTGCCGAAATGCTGAAATGCGGAAAGTACCGAATGGAAAAGCAAAGGTGAGCGTGGCTGGATTGCCCCCATAGAGGTGGTGCTGATCAGCCACAAGTTTGAAACAGGCAATATTAATTACTATTCCACGTGGCACTGTGCCTGTGTGGCGCAAAGGCGAGTCTTTTTGAATATTCACTTCATTATTGACACCTGTCCATGCTACCAATCAACTTTGGTGCATGACAACACTGTGCAAGATCCTCCACAAAACTACTGTGGCCAATATGTGGACTGTGATCAGCCGAGAAAGCAAGAACAAAACAGAGCTTGTTCAGTTGGACCTGAGAGACAGGTTAGCCTCTCTGCACTGCCACAAGAAAGGCAATATGTGCACACACATTGACAAAATCTGCAACATGTGGGAGCAACTAAGCACTGTCATACACCAAAATTGATTGGTAGCATGGACAGGTGTCAATAACAAAGCAAATATTCAAAAGACTTGCCTCTGCGCCATACAGGCACAATGCCACATAGAATAGTAATTAATATTGCCTTTTTTGAACTTGTGGCTGATCAGCACCTGCCTGTATTAGGCAATCAAGTTGTGCTCATCTTTGCTTTCCATCCATTACTTTCCAAATTTTGGCTTTGGCATTTTGGCATTTTTTTGCATCACCACTGGTACTGGCTACACATTATGCCCTTGCTTTTGTTGTCTCCCTTACTCTACTTCCTTCCCTTACTTGGCCCCACCATGGTCCCTCTTCTGTCTTTTCTCTTTTCACCAAATGGTCATTTTTGGATCCCCATCATTGTCCACTTCTTTGTCACCTCCACACTCCTACTTGTCATCCTCGTGCCTCCTCCATGGCTGATGTCACCTCTGTCCATCCACTTCTATTGCCAATCCGTCAACCACCATATGCCACTGCTAATTTCAGCAAAGCCCCAGAGGCAAGTCCAAATGGGGCAGCTGTCCATCTTCATGACATCAATCTTCCATCATATATTATCAAATCACTGGTCACTTGTCCTGCCTGGTTGGAACACAGGTGGATAGTCTTTGAGTTGGAAAATGCCCATCCTCTTTGTGTTGCCCATGTACATTTGCCATCCCATTTGCTTGGGTACATTTATCCTTTGTCCATTGTCTTCACTACAGCTACACTTACCATATGCTGCCTGGGACACATCTGTTCCAGATTGGAACTACTCCTCTCCCTCTCTTGTTTGACCAGGTGGTCTAATACAACCAGACCATTAGTAAGGCCATGGAACCATCAAATTTGCACTAGGTGGTGGGCTGGTAGCTTCACTTCCTGTTTTTTCAGCAGAATATTCATTTATAGTGCAATTATTTTTGATTTTTGAGTCATTTTTATGGACAGATTTTTTTTAGAATGCCTGACTGACAACAAGGGAACTGTGTTGATACTGATATTATTTCTGCCTTGCCTTTTTTACTGTGACATCATGATTTTCTTGTTCTCTTTCTGCTACTGGACTTTACTTTATGGCTGTACAAACCTGTGACATTACTCACAGCATTCATTGTTCTATCCCTTTTATCACAACACAATGGGATCCGCACCCGTGTACAGTGATTCTGGACCTTCTGGGCATGCAACCAATCAGTATGCTTTCCAAGTACGCCTTGGTAGCTTAGTTGGTAAAGCACCAGACCACGAAAGCTGGAGTCCCAGGTTCAAGCCCTGGCCAATACATGTTTTCTCATACTATAAACAAATGTCATAATTTGTCACCTTTCTTTTCCTTTTTTTGACAATCTTATCCTGTACTACCTACGCAGGATTTATCAGCATATACAGTATCCCTTCCTTCATGTTCTTTCTCATTATTTTTGCACAGCTATACTGTGCATAGCCTTCCTTTCTTTTACTATATAAACCCCTCTATTGTGAGGAATCGATTTTTCTTATCGCATTCCCGTCATGTCGTGGTTAGCCGACTCGATCCCCGTCACTCCTCTTGCCCTTGGACTAGAGATTACAGCAGGTGTCTTATTACTTTTATCATTTTTCTTCTTATTCTCTCTTCACACTCACGTTCTATCGTATCTACAACGAGGTAGACTTGTTGTCGACCCTCGAGAAGATATCCAGATGACATAGCCACGATCCAGTGCTATGTCTGGGAATACTTCGGAGGAATATTGATAAGCGAAGAAGGTTGTGAGTCAGCGCCTTATCATGGGCTTACTGATACAACCAATCGCACATCCCTTACCAATACGTTTTCTCATACGATTAGTAAATACGATAGATCGGACCACCTTCTCCTTTTTCTTATTGGTTAGCTAGCTGGTCAGACCACTTTCTCAGTTCTTTCCTTTCTTGGTCTGACCATCGCCGTTCACTATATAAAGAGGTACATACTCGATGTATTGTTCTCTAGTTCAATATTAGTTTGGATTTGCGCTCTTACTGATACTCTTCATTCTCATACTCTGATTCACCGCCTTCAAGAAAGGACTTGACCAGACATTGGGCTTTGTTATATAGCTTTGTATTTATTGCCTGACATCTATTCTACCTGTAAAAAGGAGAAATCCAATCCAGACTTGTCCTCTATCTCAATTCCACTACCCACTGCTACTTGTGATCCAGTGTGGCCACAATACTTTCCACTGGTACTACTGTTAATTGCTGTCATTGTCACTCTCCACTTCTGAAGTCACTGTCATCCCTTTCATTTTAGAGTCCTTCTTAGCACTACAGTTTGTGCGTAAGGAGCCTGTTATCACTGGGAATCTTATTATCTTGTCACTCTCAAACCTACCTTGTGCTACAATTAGCAAGATAGTGCTTGTCCATACTTGTCACAAAGCCCCTATCATCTATCTTCCAACTATCCCTTATTCTCAAAACCCACACCCACACACCTCTGGGTTTTACTTTGAAGGATCATTTCCCATGAACAGCCAGACCACTCACTGTTCTAAAAGCCCATACACAAGTTCTGTGGAATCTGGGAGGATTGTTTGTTAGCTTGTTTTTGTGGTCCTTCTCTTGTTCACAAGAAAATATCCCAATAATATACCTCTGATTGAGAGCTATGTGCAGGAATACTTCAGTGAGAGATTAATCAATAATAACAACTGTGACTCAGCACCTTCTTATGGGGTTACCAATCCAGCCAATTGCACATCCCTTACTAAGGACCTTTCCCACACAATTAGTAATTATAATAGATCATGCCACTTCTTCCTTTTGTCTCATTGGCTAGCCATTTAGTCGGGCCATTTTCTTATTTTTTTTTCATTTTTTTGGTCCAGCCCTTGTTATTTATAAGGAGTAGATAGTTGATGTAACACTTTCTTAGTTGAATATTAGTTTGGATTTGCACTTATATTGATACTTTTCAATCATTATACCTAGCTCTATTGCCTTACCTTAAGAATGTGGCCTGACATTGGTTTTATTATATAGCTTCATACTGTATTTGTTACCTGATATTTCTGTGTGGCAAGGATGTTAATGCATTATGTGCTTGTTAGTGCTTGTTCAGCATTAATAGCTTGACGAGGAGCTATTGTGCTGAGACCTTTGGGCCATGCTCTCATGTGGTGTGTTATCTACAGCTGCATTCTTTGCAGGTCCTTGTGTGTAGTCTAGGTTAAAGTTTGTATTGTTTAAGTCACTACTTGATGCTCTTGGCAATGCCAGCATATGAGTTTCAAGTTCAAACAATGCAATATAATCTGGTGAAAGGCAACATAATGTCAGTGTTAAACCTGCCAAAAAAAACCAAATATGTGGTACAACTCTAAATAAGGGAAATTGCCATCATTTTGGAGGCTGCTGTGACAACACCAACAAGGTACTACCTTGGGGAACTAGAGAACAACACAACTAAAACTCAATGGAGGAAAGGGAAGTGTACAACGAAGGAGAACTGTTGTAGATCCTCGAGAAGATATCCAGATGACATAGCAATGATCCAATGCTATGTCTGGGAATACTTTGGAGGAATATAGATAAGCGAGGTAGGCTATGAATCAGCGCCTTCTCATGGGCTTACTAATACAGCCAATCGTACATCTCTTACCAATACTCTTTCTCACACAATTAGTAAATACAATAGATCGGACCACTTTTGCTTTCTTTTTCTTATTGGTTAGTTGGCTGGTCAGACCACTTTCTTAACTCTTCCCTCTTTTGGTCTGACCGTTGCTATTCACTATATAAGGAAGTACATACTCAGTGTATTATTCCTTAGTTCAATATTAGTTTGGATTCGCGCCTATACCGATACTCTTCAACTTCAGTACTCTGATTCACCGCCCTTTTCAAGGGACTTGACCAGACATCTGTTCTTGTTATATAGCTTCGTATTCGTTGCCTGACAGTACTATACAGTTGGTAAGTAAACTTAAAAACCCAATGTCCAGCACATATTGAGCTAGACACAAGTCAGATGATGCGTCACATGATTGGTCATGTGACTATAAAAAGTCCGAAAAGTAAAGTAAAATAAAAGGGTTACGTGATCAGTTGCATGACTTGGAAAATGGAAAAGTAAAAGTATAGTAAAGTATAAAGTAGGTACTGGGGTGCCTATTATAACACCTGCTTCAGATTTCCCTTGTCTCGGGGCCTACTAATATCCATTCCTCCAGTTCATCACATCTCCATCTCCAGTTGCTTGATCCTTCCAATGGTGATGACATCCCCACAATTGTATATTTTGACAACATGATCATAGTTTATACAATGAATCTGGTGAAGCTATAATTTTTTCAGGTGGTCAAGACCCTGATGAAACATCAACAGTTTACCGTGATATTTGACACTTTGTGCACTCCAGTCATCCTACTTCTTGTCGCTCTTAGTTTGATCATAATCACTAAACTATCAGAGCTACTGTCTTCCAGCCCACATGGAAATAATGGGATTGCCCCTGTAGCAAACATATTTTCTAGAGTGACTGGGGTCTCAAGCATTGGGAAGGTCTTATCCCACTGTGTATCAAAAAAGGTTTGCTCCCATATTAATACCCGTAGTTTATACTGTATGTGAAAAATATGGATATATCCCACATAATTCATAGTGGGGCTATCCCTTCTTTGAGATTTGATATGGGGACTATCCCCGCTTTGTAGGACTTTCCCCTACTTAGGATTTTGCAACCACTAAAATAGGCAGGGGGGAACCAAACCCAAGAAAACAGTGGTAGCCTCAAAGCCCACTGCACAGTTGGTAGGGTAGGAGCGAGTTAAGTAGTATTCAACAGGAGGCCTCACTGAGAAAGCTATGGGGGGGTATATATATAATATATTGAACAGGTATTTGTTGTATACTATTTGTAGCTAGGTACTGCACAGTCGATAATTAATGGTAGCTGATGATATCATAGGGTCTTTATTTCTCTATCACTCTATCAAATACTACTTTCCTCCCACTCTTATCCTTTGCTTGCCTTTTGTTGTGTGTGCATCAGAGTATAAAAAACTCTAGTTGTAACTTTAGTTCCATTCAGAGGAAGACAAAGGTGAAAATAAAGTTGTATATAATCAACACAGGGGTTCCACATCGCCTGCTCCAGCAATTATACAGTTAGATAATTAGGAAGTATGTTAAAGAAGGAGCCCTTGCTTATGACTAATTTTGCAGGTCCAAACTGGTCCTCAATATCTGATAATTAGTGGATCTGAACTGGACCCAATCACTGTAGAGTGAACCTGGAGACTCAAACAGTTTGGTCCAGGTCCACGGCTAGACTTTGGGCACCCTTATACTTAGCAATCTAGTTTTTATGTCTACCTTTTCAAGTTCATTTATATCTGCCTTGTATGCTGGCCCATTCTGTAGGTCTCACATTCTGAAAACAGCTTTCACGTACAAGCTCCAAGTTACTAATCACCACTGGAGCAAAGGCATGAAGTCACTAGACTCTGATAACAGGTAGGTCATTCTACCTTACTACGAGGCTTGCAAACAATTTATAAACTGAAGTGAGATGTAAGTTAATTTTCCGGAAGACCAAATGACGAAGATCCAAAGCTTGACACTTGTTCATCAACAACGACATGTAGATCTGCATAGGTACATGGTACAGAACCCCGCTTTACAGGCGGCTTGCACCTGGCTAATGCTCAGATTGCTCACTGAACCACTTAAACGTCCCGGTCCCAAAGTTGACGTGAGGAATATCAACATTCAAGTGATCGACTGGCATAAGTTCTGTGGCCTGTACTTCGCCATCGTTTTCACTTCGCTGTCTGGTGGAGGTGGAATTCTACACCACCCTTTGAACATCCACTTATAAAAAGGGTACTATCACACTCGCCTTATTGGTACTAGTGAGCCTTCTTTCAGGCTTGAGGAAAAACGCTTTCGCCTGTGAGAATGTCGTTCGAGGAATACCGCTTTCAGAACGGTTTCCCTGCTGATATCTCGGGTCGATTATTTCCCCCTTTTCTGGAAAGGCCTTCGCGACCCTGGAAGAATTTGAAACTCGTGGTTTCTGTTCTGCCATCACGCTTTGCATGTTTTCCATAACTTCAAGTAGAGGGTCCGTCTTTGGTGCGGTGCTGGGCGTTTCTCCAGTGGCTTCGGCATCGGCAAACGGATTCCGAGGCATGACATCGGTGGGTGACCGATTGAGTCGCCTACCGAGGGCAGAAAATGAGAACGATGACCTGCGTCGACCAGGTTTGGCGCGGAGTGTCTGTTCAAGGTTTACAAGAGACCCACGTTATGTATTATGGTCCGCCTTGTTGGTGTATATCTTACCTGAGCTTTGGAAATAGCAACATGTAATCGAGGAGGAAATTCTGGAGGCGGTGCTGGCAACTGTTCAACGCCTTACGATAAGGTTTCCGCTGTGATTGAAAGAATATTGAACTTACTTCGGACTCCTTCATATTGCTGCTGCCATGCTTTCGCGCCTTATCAGTGCTATGTTTAGGATCCTCCTGATGGGTCGCAAGAACTCACCCCTCTGCGATGCACGGACCGTCCGTGGAGTATGTCAACCGGCTCATCATGGGCCTCACGCTGTGACGCAATCAAAGTCATAAAATGCAACCTGCCATAGAGTAAGTGTATTGCTGACCTCCATATTAGGCGGTACAGGCGCCTTACTTTTATTCTCGTGGAAAGGATTAAGGTGTACCATGATAAGTAACAATGAAGGCAGTGCCAACGCTTCCCTTACCGCATGTTAAGCACAAAAGCAGGGGATGTCTTAGTTTTGGAAGACTGGCAGTCCGAACTGAAATCCAGTTTGATTTATTATTTATCTTCGAGCGCGATCGATTATGTGTTGTTGCGAGAACATTAGGATATCGCAGGATTGGGGTTACTCGCGTGCTTTAGGGTTAAAGGAAGCGCTCCTATAGAAGTCTCAACTTCTAGGTATTTTGAATCAACGGAGCAAAGTGGCGAGTACGCAGGTCTCCTATGCTGACCAATCGTATGGGACGAAGGAGCTCGATTTTCTTGCGAGGAAGCTCCGAATGCAAAAAGCAGATGAATCTTCAAAGAGTGGGCATTCGTCACCGTCCTGGAAAATAACGAAACTGCCCTTCCAAGAACCAGGAGGCGTCTTGAGAAATATGCCGGAAAACCCATGAGAAAAAAGAATGCTGCGAAAGCGATGCGCTGCCCATAAAGAAACGTCCCAGGCCATGCAATTGCGGGAAAAGGCATGACGCATTGTAAGTGCGCGCTCTTGAATGAAGTACGTTCGATTCGAAAGGTCTTCTGGCATGAGAAACGATGTATCCTGCTGGGAATAGATTGTCTATTGTAGCGATACAGCATACTCCATTGATCTGGGTATTGAACGCGCGTCTAGGATCCGGATGAATCTAGAAGGTTTTCGATTACGGTCGCTGCGCAATTGTGCTGCCATGCAGGTAACAAGGAACAGCCACGGAGATATATTCTGCCAACGCTCTCGCCGGAACAACCTGAGAGAAACCAAAGAGCATAGGTCCATGGCGAATGAGAGCTTCAATAAAGGGGACAGCCTCCCGAACAAAATTTCCAAATATTCTTGAATAGCAAAATCGGTGAGATATCACTGGCAAAGTTGATGTCCGTCTTGCCCGAGCAGATTGCGATGGACAGTCAGCATCCTTGTTATGCATCAAGCAGCTACATACATAGGGTGATGAATTGACTTCACTGCCACGGTAACTTCTCTCGGCGCAATATAATTGGCCGGTTGCACCTTGTTGCGGTTCTCAGGGAATTGTAGACTGTAAGCTAGGGCCAGCGTAAATGGTAAACGAAGTCGCCAGGATTTCAAGGCATAAGACCAGACGATATTCACTGTAGTCAAAGTAAAGGTTAATTGTAAAGGTTAAAGACCATTGCCAATGCCGTCACGGGGCTGGCCGTACTGTACAGTACAGCGAATTCGAAAGGATGCTAGATTAGGTCACCTGCGTTCTCTGTCACATCCACACAATTGTCGAATCTCCACTTTTTTCATTACTCGCATTGACTTGGTTTTATACTGACGCTAGCAAGATGTCAAATGTGAAGGCACCATTAAATACTGTATTGTCCATGTATCCAGATGTCTAAGGTTCACAGTTGAATCTGTTTCTGTTATGGCAGGCGCACCAGCACGCAGCGAACGCAGACGACTATCGATCACAGGGCCTTCTTATCCCTGCAGCTGAAGAACACTACAAGGCGGCAGAAGCATTCATGGCTTGTGTGGAGCAGTCAAACGACGAAAATGTGAAGTGACATGACTATGGCTATAACACATCCCCCTATAACACTTGTTCCATGACGTTTAGGCAAAGCGGACACTGAGGATGTTGTACAATGAACACCTTAAGGCCGGAAAAGAGTTACAGAGGAAGATAGCCAAGCTTCGAGAAGATAACCAGGACCCAACGATGCCTCAAAAGGCTTCTCCACCTGGCACGAACATGCATCCAGTTGCAGGTTCCATCGCTACTCCTTACGCTCCTCACCCTACACCATCCCCCCCTCCATATGCTAGAGGTCTCGCTCGTCTAGCAGATTCTCAAAATAATGTGGATGAATCTTTTATGGTTCTTGGGCAGCGGGTGCAGTCATTTCTGCTCACTTTCATACTTCCTTGGGTTGACAAGTACTCTATCATTTATAAGTCTGACCCGGGCGATGCATTCAATAACTTCTGGAAAATAATGGAAGGAATGCTGGATAATCTTTCTCAGCCGGTAGCCTTTGCGACTGCGCCTTTAGGGGTGGAGGCTAACTCCCCCAGAAAGGGGCTACGTAAGGACGGCAGCTCAAGTAGTGACACTGATAACGAGGATTCACTAATATCGCGAACATTGAGGAATACCGGAGTTGATCTCAAAAGGAACTCGAGTACGTCTGTGACGTCATAAAAAATGATAGATACAAACGCATAGCGTGCATCTCAACTCTTACAACCCATAGGACAACAGATTGGCTTGCGTGAAGAAACGGATGAGGAGGTGTTAGCGGATGAAGGTAAGATCCTATTAACCGTACTTATCGTCTGGTTTTCGCTTTATTTACGTCTCAAAGGCGACGAGTTGTCAGAGTCCTTCTGCTTAATATCTTCCGGATCTGAACCGTCTACCTCAACGCTGAAGAAAGAGAATGAAATGCTGAAACTAGAAGTGGAAGCAACGCAAAAACGCTTGGCTGCATCGGAAAAGGTACTGCAGATGCGCAAAGATCAAGACCAGCAATTGCGCGATAGCATTGTGATGGCCCGACATCAGGTACTTCCAATGTATAGCGTTTTTCGCTTCATTAGCTCACCCGTTATTCACGCAGGCACAACGAGCCATGGGAGCGTCTGTGATACAACAACGCCCGGGACAAGCTGTCGACCTGAGTTCTTTGAATATCAATTTACCTGTTGTTCCTTCACCAATGACAGCTCTGAATACGGGGCGAGATCGTGAGGCACAACTACTACGCCGTATCCGGGAACTTGAGGAGGAAGTCAGACTGGTTCGCACGGATAATGACAAGCAGGTGGGTTTCAACCGCTTCCGGTTTTCACCGTGTGATCAATGTTTGTTCTATTCACAGAAAGCGGTGATCGCAAGATTTCGTGACCGTTGGGAAAAGTTGAAAGAATCGGCGAAACGTAAGAAGGATGCCAAAGCTGCTGCAGAACTCGCAAAAATGGGTGCTCGAGAGCGAATCGAAGAAGAACCCGAGGGAGACTTAGAACTGGATGATCATACGATATAGCGCGGTCTTGTGCAGGCCGATTGAACATGTAAAGTATAGTATATGATCTGACTCTCCTTGTATCGATAGCTGGTTATACCCTACTAGTATGAATACTGCTTATTGATGCCAACAAGTATTCGTGTTATAATGCTTCTTTTCGAACAAGTCATCTGTCATAGCAGTCCCGGTCAACATGAGTAGAACTGAAGCGAGTTGTGCCATGTAGTTCTGCCACCATACGTTTACATTTTTTGCAAATTTCCCCAGTGGGTTAGAGCGTGCAGAGGCTGTCCATAACAGTCAATGAATTGTGAGCTGCGATTCCAAACTTCATCGGCTTCTCAATAAGGTGTTCATCATTTGCGTGATACTCCAAATCCGAGTCATAAGCGACGCCGAGAAATCGTTATTGCCAGTCTAAAGGCCAAAAGCCTCTGTATAACCACCAGCCTTTTCCACCGGTCACGTACACACGCCCTGGAAAGACTTGACGTGATCTCGGCATTCAAATTTGGTGCTACCGTTCCTACTTTGGAAGAAGTTCCTCTCCCAGGCAACGGAAGAGGTCTTGACTGATTGCAACACCATTGCAATCCGCGAGCGGAACAGCTGTCTACAGTGCACAATCCAACGGACATTATCTGATAAATGTGATCTTGCCCAGAATCAGCAATCGGATGCACAAGCGAAGGCTATTAGGGCATTATTGTTAGGTCTAGATGCGGTCAACAGCGGCGCTTTTGAAGTAAATCCCCTTTCTGACCATAAAAGATTATACTAGGCCTGCCAGTGGGTGTTGTGCTGATCGGCAAATATAAAACATGAAGGGAGCATGGATTTTTCCAAGACCAAGAGATTTTTTAGCTGTCATATTGCAATGCATGTTCGATGGACCTTGATGTTGCACCTCAGCGCTGGGTTGACATCGCTTATGGGAGACGGATGGGATTGTGAAAACGTTGCAGTTTCCGCAAAAAGTTGTTCACGACTGAATGGCAAAGTAATGGAAATGCTAGGCGGTGTAAATTGGGGCGAGCTAGCGGGCATGTAGATTGCGAGAGAGCTTATTTGCCTTGGTACGAGTGCCTAGACTGGTAGCTATGCAAAGAGACTGTAGTCGATTATCTGTAGAGAGCGGACTAGTTTATCGAAATCTGTCTTGATTCCTGCCACACGCTCCCTGGAGATCGCGCCCCCATCTGCTGCTAACACAGGAATGTTGACTGTTACGACAATGTCGATATCTTTCCTCTTCACTCGGAAAAGAGACAGCATTATCTCTACTTGGTCAAGCACCGGCCGATTGTATTTCCGGATCTGCTGAGTCCCTTGCAAAACGATTGGGGATGGAGTATCATCGCCTCTATCGTTTATCACGTCTTGTATGTCAAGGACAGTGCATCCCTCGGCATCATTGTCGTGTGCCAAGGAGTCAAAGTGAAATCTAAGGTGATACCGAAAATAAGAGTATTGACTGTCAGTGCGAAGATAAGCCGGACCTTGCAGCTCCGTGATCGTCTGGAGCAGCCACTGCTTCCAATATCTCTATCACAAAGCTCACGCTATTTTCAGCGTAAACAAAAACCTCTTGATTATCAGGAACCTGACGCAAGTTTCTGTCAAGCAACTGTAATCTAACCGATTGAGCAGCTAGAGAAAAAATCACGTACGAGACATCAATCACTCGCGGGGGTAAATCTGCGACAATCGCACCACCGAAAAGCTCCTTTTGAGCTGGAGCTGGCATGAGAACGGAGCTGAGGACTGAGCGCTGAGCTGCCAAACGTTGCCCGTTTGGAGAAAATGAACGTCTGAGTCAAGCCAGATGTAGTAAGCCAGCGATATCCTTGCATCACGTGAGCCGCGCAAAACGCGAGGATACGATCCAGCTAGACCATGTACTGTTAGTAGCCCAAGTTGCAGAACTACTTGCTGTAGTTGTACAGGGAACATGTCTGATTCGCTGCGTCGCTCTACTTTGCTTCCTACATCTGATATTCATGGCAATGCTCGCTCAGGAATTCCAATGCCATCTTCCACCGTGAAGAAACCACCTTCAAACATGCGCATGTCAATGTCCGGCCCAGCAATTCGTGGGCCATATCCTCCACCGCCCCTAGCTGGTCCGAGCACTAATCCACGCCAATCTATCTTCCGCTCGCAGAACGCGAACCCTCTGTTGCAAAGTACAACTAAACCTAGTTATGGCCGCACTCCTCTTAACAGGTGAGTTCGTGTCGCGTACACGCGCTATATGTTATGTTCACGCCCTTCATTTCGCGTTGTTTACAACGATCTTCTATCCACCATCTCTGTACACAGTAGCACGCGACGTGGCTCCGTTTGGGCTGGCAGCGCTTCACTAGCCGCTCCCTCGGGCAGTCAGACTCTAAAGGATCCTCGCCCGATCCGTGAGCGTTCGTATCAAGCAAAAATGAGACAAGATATTTTTTCTTGGCTGCAAAGTACCGACTACGAGGTTTCCATGCAAACCCTTCAAAGCATAACGGGAAAAGACTTTCGAGCTATCTTCAATCATCTTGTGACCATGATCGACCCATCCTATCCCTTTGATCCTCGGTCACGGTTTGAGGACGAATTTCTCCCATCCTTAAAAGCGCTGCGCTATCCGTTTTCCGCACAAATAGATAACAAATGGCTAGCAGCGCCAGGAAGTATGCATTCTTGGCCATTTCTAATGGCAGCTCTGCACTGGCTAGTCGAAATGGGCAAGGTTAGTACTTTTGTATGTTGACTCTTTCATCAACTGGAGTATAGCCATAGGCGCGATTAGAATATCTGGAAAGTGACGACCCAACTCTGCAAATTGTGTCTAAAATACCTGAAGAGTTCAATGATCCCGTCCATCATCAAGCACTTGCATTCGACTACTACGCTGAAGCATACGTAGCGTTTTTTCATGGTGCAGATGTTTTTGAAGAACAAGATAAGCTTCTTGAAGAACGTTATGGTAAGTCGTATTATCAATCTTTGTTGCCACGCTAACGATAATCCAGCCAAAAAGAACGAAAGGGTCGTGGCTGACTTAGAGAGTCAGAGAGCTCTACTTGAGCAACTTAAGACTGAATATAATAAACTCCTATCATCATCGGTAGGGACAATATGAAGAGTCATGATTTTGGGCTTATTTTTTCTACCTTTGGCACAGGACCCGCTGGAAAAACTGCAGAAAGAGAACGGCTATCTAAAGCGCGATAGAGCGAAATTTCAAGACGTTTTACAACGTTTTGAGGCGCGCAAGAAGCATCTCATTGATACGATCGCAAATGAAAAGGCAGAGCTTAACATCCAAAGTACGTGGCTTTAGATAAGGAAGAAGTCATACCAATAGTCTTGCCTGTAGCCACAAATATGGAACAACTCAAAGCCGAGCAAGAAAAGCTCGGAGAAATCGTTAAAGTGCAGAATCTCACTCCAGAGGAAGTCATTCGTATGAACACTGACCATGAGACTCTTTCGCGCAACTTGGATGATCTAAAACACAAAATTGCCGAGACACACAAAACTGTAATGTCACTGGAAGTTGCTGTAACTAACCGCGCCGCGGCGGCCGAGGAAGCTTTGGATTTATACACTAACCTGCTCTCTACCTTGGGACTATTTCCTCCCTTGCCTCCTCCACTAGAAGATATCGATCTCACTTTACAGTTGAACATTGCTGCAGCCAACCCCCAACAGCTTCTCTCTGGCTCTGACATCAGAAAGGTTATCAAGCCAGTGTTAAGCGGGGTTGCAGAGACTCGGAGGACGGAACGAGCAGACGTTGAGAGCGAGAGAATAAAAGTGGACAATGAATTGGACCAACTGACCATGGAGTGCGAAAATGTGGACGAAGAAATTGGAGAAGTTGAGAAGAAGGTGGCTGGCTTGAACGAGCAAGCTGACGACCTCCGAGACGTAAGTCCTTTTACAAGTAAGTGGAATAAACGTTGAGTGCGTCATATATCAGGCCGCGCAACAAGAAGCCACGGTTAGTAACGCCGAAGCCGCCAGATTGGAGAGAGAACTAGCGCATGCCCGGACGGCGGCACTATCCAGTGGTATGGGTGTGAAATCGCGATTGCAGGCATTACAATTTGAGTTGAGTTTGGCTTTTATTGATTGTACTATCTAGGAAACTGAGGTGTGCTTTCTAGCTATCGAGAACAAATTGAGAAGGTCGCACGGCTAAAAGATGAGACTATTCGAGCCATCATCAAAAACAGCAACGATATCGCGACGTTCAAGGAAGAAGTCTCGCAGCAGTTGAGACACCTGAAGGAATTCGTGGATGAAGATATATGACGGGACGCATGGTCTTATTCAGCCGTTGCAAGCGCGGTGGTACATTTTGCTTTACTACTGATAATTATGGGTACCTATTGAGATAATGATGATGATTCGGGAAACCATCGGTCCATTGGCACGTCACAGGGAGTGTATGGTACTATTTTAAAGCTGTGTGCAAGCGATAGACGTATTCTGCCCACAAGAAGATTTGGAGAAAATTGGTGGCCATCAAACGGAAGATGGTGGATTTTGGGTGTCTCACCGATGCAGGAATCTCGGACTGATGATTGTCATCAGGTACAATAGCTAAGCGATAAATGTCGTAAAGCGCTCTTAAAGGTGGTATTTAACGTCGATCGACAGTGACCCTGGACCGTCGTGGCTGAGCCGCATAATTTTCAAACGTCAGATCTCGTCAGAGCTGTGGAACTGCACTGCCCATGTTTCCATACCATTCTGGCTGTTATTCTCAGATTGACTGCAAGCGCCATGAAAGCCCTGAGAAGCATTTCTCAAGCAAGCCAAGCGACCATCTCACACCTCGACTTAATTTGGTGCATCGCAGGAAATAGATATTCCTATACAGCCCGTGCTGGCTGTCATCCACGCTTTGGCCCATTTAATTTCAGGCCTATCAGATGCGTGCCATATGTAAGTATATCTTAAGACTCGGGGCTACATTAGCGGTGCTATCAGCCAGCAGCTATTTCGGTCTACTCCCATCTCACGCAGGCTCCTCTGGGGAGTGGTAGCATCCTACAATGCTATCGGAGCCGCGTACCGCGCTCATGTCGCCCAGTCACTTTTGGAAACTGCCCCTCCGGAGTATCTTCTGAGTCTTGGTTCAATCTCGAATTAGGCTGTCAAATCCTTGCTTCTGGGAAGGCATTGATGTCGTAAGGTAAGCGCTGACATGGACGCTGACACCTTGGATTGTGGCATCAGTTCCGAATGCTTGTAAATGCAATGATGTGTGCCGCAGCTCGTTGGCGACCGGGTGCCGTATACAAATTGTTTTCTGAGGCTACTACTCATTTCCAGCCCTCGAACACCGGACGACGCGGGTCACCCAGGAGCCGGACGTTTTGGTGTGAAGTCCTGTGAGTCTTTGACTTGGGGGACCGTGGCACCGGAAAGTGTCCGATAACCATGTTATTTGATGGTCCTTCTCGCCGTGGGTTAAGGGACTGCTGTGAATCTACAAGTAATCTCACAGCTCTCTTGCCTCGTTTAGAATCATCAGAAACGAATAAAAGGAGAAATGTGCGAGGCTATATCCTTGCGCCTTTCATCCTCAGCCCTGACACCCCGGAGGTAGTCTTCTCCATTACACTTCAGTACTACAATGTCGAACATGCCTGCTCCGGCCTACAATGATGCAGAGAAAGGGACGCTCGAGGTCCGTTCACCGCAGATTGCAGCAAGCACCGAACTTTCCAAAAGCGAGAAAAAGGCTGTCGAGATCGATGTCTTCCCAGTGCAGGCCTTAAAGAAAGATGCGCCACCTGCAAATGCTTCAAAACCCCCTCCGAAACCGAAAAAGAAGGTTTCCAAGTGGATATTGTGGGTTATCTGGTTCAATACCTACAGGTACGAGATTGCATATACTGCTATAGCGCAGAGGTACCAACTTTGCGACTCTCTGCAGGAAGTTCTTTACATTCACTTTCACCATCAATATGATCGGTATCGGCCTTGCCGCATCTGGCCACTGGCCATATGCACTCGAGTACCCTGGTGCTCTGGTCGTCGGTAACCTGAATTTTTCTGTCCTGATGCGCAACGAGATTTTCGGCCGTCTTCTGTATCTTTTTGTCAACACGTTGTTCGCTAAGGTGGTTTTCACTCATGACGTGCTAAGGGCTTAAGCTTACCATTATCCATCAGTGGACACCCCTTTGGTGGCGATTGGGATGTACATCGACACTCCAGGTATCTTATATTAGCTACGTTTCCTTACACAAGCTAACAGTATAATTGACAGCATCTTGGTGGTATACACAGCGGTTGCGCGTCCTCTGGTGTTGCATGGCTCATCCTCATGGTTGTCAACGAATATCGGGCTCGCTCAACTTTCAACGACTCCGTACTGGCCTTTGGTGTCGCTACCACTGTCATCTTGGTAATCACAATCATTGCGGGTCTCCCTTGGGTCCGAAACACCCATCACAAGTAAGCTTACTTAGACTTCCTCATTAATCGTTGTCGCGTATTCAATCTTCTTATTTAGTGTCTTCGAGAGGAACCATCGTTTCTTCGGGTGGTCCGGACTATTCATGACATGTAAGCTTTTTTTTTCACCGATCGATTGCCTTTCTCACTATCGGCCATCAAGGGGTCTACACCATTCTCTCTAATACGTACTCTTCTGAGACCAAAGCTTGGAATATGAGCGGCGTTCATGTCATTCGTCAACAGGCATTCTGGTATACAATGGGAATGACCCTTTTGTAAGCCCATCATTCGCTGTTTTCCCTTGACTATGGCTGACGTGCATCCCAGCATTGTTCTACCATGGATATGTACAAGGAAGGTTAGGGTTGATATCGAACTTGTAGGTTACGCCTTACGATTGCTCATCGCAATACTTGAATAATTGTTCTTCACAGCCTTCTCCCAAGGTCGCCGTGCTACGTTTCGAGCGAGGAATGCAGCAAGGTCTTCTGGCACGTGTCAGTCGATCCGCTGTCATGGAGTACCACGCCTTTGGTATCATCTCGTAAGTTTCTTATCTTTGCCAAGAAACCGGTTCTTACCTCACATGCACAGCGAAGGTACTCATGCGAAATATCACTACTTGATTTGTGGTGTCCAAGGTAATTTAATGTACCTTGAAATATTATAGAGTAAGGATTGACTTTTTGAGTACCAGGTGACTTTACCAAGAGTTTAGTAAACGATCCACCGAGGAAAATATGGACTCGGCAACTCAAGGTAAATTCAAGCCTCCTCGAGCCGAAGTAGAACTCTGTCGCTCATCAGTTTATCCATAGTTCGCAGGTGTTTCCAATACTTCTACACTCTACAAGCGTGGTATCCGTATATGTACCGGCACTGGTCTCGGGGCTGCTCTTTCTACCTGTATTCAGTCTCCTTACTGGTGAGGCATTTATATCACGCCGGAGATATCTTGTTGCTAACATTGGCCGAAGGTATCTCATTTGGATCGGTACATTTTATTTACTGTCGTCAAGTATCCGTAAATACTTATCTTACTCCCACAGGATCTGATCAAGAGAAGACATTCGGACCTACTATCAGCGGGCTGATTCACAGACACGTTGGTCCGGAGCGTCTGATGTTATGGGACAGCAAGGAACGTGGTGGTCGACCGGATACTATGAAGATCTTAAAGGAAGTCTATCATTACTGGCAGGCAGAAGGTACAGTCGTCTGATGGTCTTTTGTTCATTTCGACCCTCATGGTTCGCGTTGCCTAACAGTCGTATTTATCACGTCCAACTATATCGGGAATGCAGAAATCCAGCAGGGATGCAAGGAAGCAGGGATCCCGGCCTTTGGAACCTTGTGGGACTTCGTACGTGCAGTTCGCTTCTGTTCTGATATTTTGTCTGATTATTTGGCGCCTCGCACAGTAATTCCTTATTGAGTGCGTTCGACCCAGCCGCATCTGCATCAGCAATACTCAATATTTCACAGTTTCTCTCACATTTGATGGTCCGTGGGACGACATTGGCGCTCAAGTCCACCACTTCCTCAAATTCTCAACCTCGTGTATCGATTACACACGTAGTTCTTGTCGTTTCGTAGGGTGACTCCAGAATCGTATGTATCTTGAAAAAGTCAAGCTTTCTGCCGTACCAGGTTTTTATCGATCGAAGCAGCCGAGGAGGTACGCACTGATACACGGATCTTCGGTTAGCTGGAAGGAACGGGATAAATACTACTAGAATTCAATATTCAATGGCGATATTGGACGCCACATTATTTATGTAACTGCTATATCGACTTTCCCCCCATAACTAGTCCAACTCCACCTAAATTGTCTATCCTTGTATTTTGTGAGAAATATATGCTTGTTCTTAGTTTGTTGCGTGTAAGTGAGTGACAGGTGAAAATGAACATAAATATAGAAGGATGATCATCAGGCCATCCCCGTGACCAAAGTTTTACTAGTACAATACGAGTCATACCACGAGGATTCTCAGTATTTAAAATACAGTGCAATCGGCAAGCCTAAATCAGATCAGGCAAAATTCAAGAACTTCTCCTGGTTTTCCCATCCATTGCCATCGTCGGTTGGGGTTGATGGGAGTGTTGGGCTCGAGGCGGATGCTTCGCCGCGCTAGCTCCGTGATAATTCGTGCTATGTTACGGGTATCCTGGAAGTCGAGATGAGTTGGATGGAATGAAACGAATGGCAGAACACGACTAACGTCAATTCCGCTGTGCTGACGGCCTTCGAAAGCCGACAGACCAAGTGCCCGGAGCTGTAATGGGATGTTCAACGACCGGAGACGCGATCCCGATGCTGACTGTGAATTGTGTGATCAGTAAGCAAGAATGGTATTAGAAGAAATGTTTACCCTCGTCTTTGCTTCATAGTTCTCTTGCATTGTTTGGCTTGCCGACCAGGCAGAAACTACCTTCCGGACATCTAGAACATCGCCTCTCAACCAAACAGGCATGGGTATCTGCCAAGTGGGGTAGATATTTCTCGGATTCAATCAGGCAACTCCCATTGTTTCAATTGTGACAAACCAACTTTGGATAGAAAACACTGTTTCACAACAAAATCTCTGATATCAAAGGGACCGTCACTGCACCAACAAAAACGAAGCAAGGGCCGCCCGTTTTTGGGATCAATCAAGCCATTTTGCGATAAGAATCTGGCAAACGACTTGAGGACCTTGGGAAAAGTCGGCGCACTGTTAACTTGTGTCTACACGGGGCTCGTGAGTAAATATATTCTCGAGCGATGAAGGCAGCGACGAACTTGTGTTATTCCGGTTAATTCCGTACAGAATTGCGACAGCTGAGGCCTCCATGTAGGTTTAACGAAGCTGCGAAATTCGTCCACGACAACCAATTGACTTGCTTTTCCCTTTGATGACTTGTCTTTCCATTTCATGAGGCACACAGGCCACTCCTAGATAGTGTGCGGCACATGGTCATGAGCTTCTTTGTGATATCTGCAGTCTAATATAACACAAACTATAATCTCGTTTGGCCATTCGAAGCCAGCTCCTTGCAAGCATGTGGCTTCAACATCAAGCACGAGAAAAGCATCATAGGGCTGTTTCGCACGAGTATCTTCGATAGCGGCAACCTGTTTTTGCACAGCATTAAGGTATGGGTCGACAGGGAGCTGTGAATGACCGGATTGCGTAAGGGGACGATAAAACATATTTCTGGATGCACAATTGTCGTCACTGGCAGAATCCAAAGTCTGCGACGAATGGTTCTCTGATGGCGCTTGCAAGGCGCCCTTCTGGGTATTATGGTTGTCCGTGGGTAGCAAGAGCAATTTGCAGCACCAGATTAGGCCGGAAGCCAGGATACAGACAGCTGAGACAACGAGCCAGGCTTGAGAGCTTGGGGCTGTTATTGCTTTGAGGAAGCTACTATGGATATCCATGGAGGAAAAGGAGCTAAAAGGCAAGACGTTGAGTGACCACATATGCTGTGTTTTACTTTACTGGAAGCTGCGGCACATTCACTGTCCCATCATCATGGCAGCCTGACACCTTTGACGCTGACAGGCTGTGGTTTTCGTACTAGCAGGCCCGAGCAAACTATCTCCGGCCAGTCGGCTCTCTCCCTGCCCTGGGCCGGCCACCACCGGCCACCGTCCCGTCGCGGAGTACCGTGACACGGAAACAAAATACTCGAATATTATTGGGTTAATATTTCTCTGATTGTAATATTATTCTCTCTTGTCTGGACTTCACACTGCTTTCTGCGTTTCTCTCGTCCCCACCACGCAGCTCTATAGCTGTTCGCCCCCTGAAACAATGATGCAGCAGCATGGCGACGATCTGGACGATGACTTCGTGCCAGACGACCTTGTCGCGCTCTCTGGCGAAGAAGACGAGATCGGCAATTCTCAGCTCGGTGCTGGTGATGATATCCAAGGGCTCTTGAGCGCCGAAGAGGACGCAGAGGATGACACCTCGGATCAAAGACACAAGGCCGTCATAGTGAAAAAAAGGAAACGCAGAGAGAAGGAAAAAGAAAGAAAGGCAAAGGCTAGTATCACCTTCGTGTTACACCATGGCTCAATGTGCTCATCCGTCCGCCGTCTTCAGAAACGAAAATTGGCCGAATCTGTGGATGCCACGGAGCCAACTTCTATCGCAGCGCAACCTCCGCACATGTTGGCAGACTATATTTCGTCCATGCAGGCAAAAACATATCCGTCCATGTCAGATATAGAGCTCGGGGATCTGCGAATACCCGGTTAGTGTGAACGATCTTAACTTGCGGTGGATTTCTCAATTTGACACACAGACAGAAACTTCGATAGCGGACACGACCTCATGGACGGAATCGAGGTCATTGGATCAACTGGTTGATTTTATCACTGGAGGTAGGTCGCTTGAGTCGGGCAATTTATTCATGTCTATCGACCACCGTCCTTATCCCCTTTTGCAAGTTCTTCCGACGCTTCATAAACGGTTGTCCCAGAGATCCAAATCCAATGGAGCTCCGACGCTCTTGTTCGTGGCCAGTGCAGCCCTTCGTGTAATAGATGTGGAGCGAATTCTCAAGGACAAAAGGCTACGGGGCAGCAAAGGCGGGGATGTGGCCAAGTTATTTGCGAGACATTACAAAATAGAGGATCACGTCCGGTACCTGAAGCGGTCACAAGTCGGGGCGGCTGTAGGTACGCCAGGGAGGATTGGTAAACTGTTAAGTGAAACCGGTACAGTGAATCTGCCTTGAAACCTTTATCAGTCTAAGCTCTTTTTTCTTCCCAGATGCGCTCTCTATTTCTGCACTTACACACATCATCCTCGATGCCACGTTCAAGGATGCGAAGAAACGCTCTATTTTAGATGTACCAGAGGGTAGGGATGAGCTTTTCAAGACCGTGCTGGGCAACTCCAAAGTACTGGAGGCAATAAAACTAGGCAGAGTTCAAGTTGTTCTCTTCTGAAATATGATATTACCCTTTGGGTCAATGAAATACAGTATGATGCAGTATATTTAGCATGTTATCTAATGAATGATAGAAAGCTAGAAGCCCTTTGGATTGACTCTCAGTGTCAACTATGTGAAAGAATTAGTACCACGCTACGTAGAGAACTGTCTCGCGAACTTACTCTTGTCCATTTTGGAACCTTGTGGATACCTTTTCGATAGCCTCGGTGGTTAGGACTGAACACAGTGTATTTGTCTTTAGGGTCCATTTCGTGCTCCTTGGGCAGAAGAAGAGCTCGATCCTGTGTGCAACAGTTCAGTTTAAAGCTATGCGTGCGCAAATAGGACTGACCAATGCAGCACACTGAACACCACTGGCTCTTACAGCCTCAATTACCGCGTCAACTTTCTTTAGGCGGGCTCGGGCATTAGCTTTCCTTGTCGGCGACAACTTCCATGGAGTTTTCCTATTACGCAAATCAGCTATATGCAAGACGACCCAATGTAGATCTCACCATAGCAAACCTCCAAAATTAACTGATGTTGGTCGAAATGCTCCAAACATGTTGAAGGACGTGAAGAAAGCTGCAGCCGTGCCGATAGCTGCCGCAGAAAGTTTATTTAAAACTCCGAAGTGCTCTGGCGATTTCCTGGCCTGACTGCATTCGCTCACCATACTGAAACGCATTCAGAAACTATCATGGCTGTCGAGACGCAAACTATGCCAGGGCTGAACGGGCATGCCTACAATGGCGATGTCGAAATGCACGACGGTGTAAAAGAGCCCAGATTTACAAGTGGGCTTATTCTACCACCGCCCGAGATTAAATGCAAGTATTGTTGCATTTTGCGTATATTCATTTCTAATGCCATCTCCTGAACAGCGGTCATTGATAGAACTGCCCTATTCGTTGCTCGCTCTGCCAACCCACCGCAGTTCGAGGACAAGATCCGCGAGAATCAGCGTCAGGATCCAAAATTCTCGTTCCTCAACCCTGCGGACCCTTACCATGCTTACTACAGGCATCGCATGGACAGAATATCTCAGGGAGAAGTGATAGAGGAAGGCACGCTAGATAAAGAAAAACCAGAAGGTGTTGAGCAAGTACCAATTGTTCAGGAAGATATTGGACTGGAGCCACCGCAACCTCAGTTTGTCATGGATCTCCCTAACATTAGCACGATAGACTTGTGAGTCACACGACACCACTCATTTTATCTGCTATATGCTGACGCTCGTCTTATTAGGGACATCATGAAGTTGACGGCTTTGTTCACTGCTCGGAGAGGCCGCGCCTTTCTCGCCAATCTATCGCAGCGTGAAGGGCGCAACTACCAGTTTGACTTTTTGAGACCGACGCACTCGCTCTTCGGTTATTTTAACCGGCTAGTGGAACAATACACCAGAGTTTTGCACCCAAGTAAAGAGATGCTGCAAGATTTGGAAGAGCGTGCGCAACAGGGCGCCCGTTGGAAGACTCTGGAGCAAGCGAAAAAATATGCTCGCTGGGAGCGCGTTAAGCGGGAGCAGGACAAGAAGAGATATGATGACCAGGAAGCTGAAAGGAGTAGGGCAGTTCAATTTCTGTGTTTTGCGGTTACTAACTGTTCGCATTTTCAGTTGCTTTTGCGGAAATTGACTGGCATGATTATGCCATTGTACAAACAATAGAATTTACAATGGCAGATGCTAATTCTGAACTTCCACCTCCCATGAGCGTACAAGAAGTCGAGAATATGACACTGGCTCAAAAGAGAATGGCTGCCATGATCATGGAAAATACAGCCGAAGATATCGAGGCACACAGAGCTCGCCAGGCTGCCGCAGAAGCGGAAGCTGCTGCTGCAGTTGGCGGGGTCGGCATTGGTATGGAAGATGACGGTGATGCTGCGATGGAAGAAAGTGACGACGAAGACCAAGACGTACAAGAGAGAAAGAGACGTGAGGAAGAAGAGAGGTCCAGAGAATTGGAGCGTGCTAAGGCTATTCAAGCCAGTGCCAACGCAGTCGGGCCAATGAAAATCAGGACTGACTATGTCCCCAAACGTCCGTCCTTCTTATTTTACTTTCCCTTTTTGACGCTGACTCCTGTTTTGCCTCACCTTAGTCGGAGCAAAAAAGAACGCTACTTTCACAACATGTACGATTTGTGGTCAACAAATTGCTGTGGACGAGTTGGACGAGCACATGCGTATTGAGCTACTTGATCCCAGATGGAAGTCGCAACGTGATGTCTTGGAAGCTCGCAAAGCTCAAGCATCTGAGCTACTGCGTGGTGCAAATGTGGTTTCTTCACTAAAAAATCTTGCCCGTACTCGTGTGGATATCTTTGGTGCTGAGGCAGATGAAGAACGACGCAAGAAGGAAGAGGAAGAAGAGAGAGAGAAACGGAAAGAAAGGGAGAAAGTTGTTTGGGACGGCCATACCGCTTCAAAAGCGAACACTTTGGACAAGTACTCGACAAATGTGAACTTCGACGAACAGATTGCCGCTATCCATCGGGCGAAAGGTCTTGGCCCGTAAGCATTGTCCTTGCCTGTCTATTATATATGCTTATATTATTGCAGACAAGATGCCAACGCCATTGGACCTGGCATTGGACCTGCTGCTGCTCCTCCGCCCGCGATGACTGGTCTTCCCCCAGCGCCGTCGTCGCTTCCTGCACCGCCAATCCAAGGAGGGTCTGGTACGTCAAATAATCCAGCATACTCAGCTGCCACTATTTCATCGGGCCCACAACCTGCATCTATATATCCCAATCAACCACCACCAGTAATGCTTCCACCACTCCACTATCAGGGTCTTGACGCAGCACAACCATTCGGGTACCAGCCCCCTCCTCCAGGCATGCACCCGGCTAGAATTGCGGCGATGGCAGCAGGTGGGGCTATGCAGACACCTCCGCACACTGGAGTCGTGCGGTCTGCGGATGAGATGGAAGGTATAATTGGTGAAGGTCAGCCTCCTCCCAAAAGGCAGAAGGTAGCTAAGCTGCCGGGAGGTGCGGTATATCCGGAGGCTGATTGGATCAGCATGCATCCTGTGAGTTATTAATTATTTCCACTGGAGTGACATTATTTTATTGACCATGCTGTTTGCAGTACACCATCTCGTTATTTGTACAGCTTCCTAATGACCCGTCCAAACCTGAGTGGAAACTTGATGGCACCACTGTTACGATCCCTGATCTACCACTGAACCTTCTGGTCGCCACTCTGCGGGATCGTATCATACAGGTCACCCAAACCGGTTTGCCTGCCTCGAGAATTAGGTTATCTTACGCTGGCAAAATGCTCACTAATGCCAACTCGATAGCCAGCTACAATCTGGAGGACGAAGATGCTCTTGTGCTTAGTGTCAGCACCCAAAAGAAGAGGTAATGTTGATATCAATATTGTATATAATTCGTGTATGTCTATGAAATGTGCGAGCAACAACCAATGTCCGTTACTTGAGCAACAATGTCCTGAAAATACATCAGCGTTACATGAAGTGTGCATTCTTGTACAATCCGAACTCCTTCATACTGCGGTTTGCCCTAAGTGAGATTTAAGATAATGAAAAGTTATACACTTCAGAAATTGGTAAAGAAAAGTGGTGTCTTTAAGTGTCTTTGACATGACGAATGCAGCAAGAAATGCGATGTTTATACACTTCAGAGATTGGTAAAGGAAAAGTGGGTGTCTTTAAGCGTGTTTGACATGACGGATGCAACAAGAGATGCGATGTTATAGGATGCGTGCTGAGCGTGGAGGTGTGTGAGTATTTGTGGGTGTCCAGGGGACAACAGGAGGCGATGGCGGAACGTGAAGAACAGCTGAAAACTGATTCAAGCTGTGAGACATGGATATGGACATGGACCGTGTCTCCTGCCAATCCTTGCGAAGCTCGTGTGCCAGTGGTACTCGACTGTCCACAAGGTGCAGCACTGTATTTCTTCGTGATGAATCCCAGGTGAGTGGAACGGTATCTCTGAGCCATTCCTCATCTTCTCGCGATGGGGTCTGCGGTACGGTTTTCTTCTGGAAGATGCTTTGTGGCGAGAGAAGGTGTGGCGACTGAATGAGTGATGGAGGGATGCGGGTTTCCCGCTCTAAGTCTCGCCTGGGACGGTGAAAAGATGATGTTCTGGTATGCCGTGAACCAGTCGCCGTGGGCTTGCCGCAGGACGCTGACATGTCGCGAATACTGCAAGTCTTGAAATAAGAGGGAAAGAGGGAATGGCAATGGGGGTAAAGGACACGATGGTAGTAAATTCTGTTAGGGGACGCCCTCTTATATGCTGGATTTCATATGATTAGGCACGGGACCTCAGCCACCCTGTGGGTCTGGAAATAACCTATATCACATCACAGTTTGAACGGCCACGATCGAGACATGCATATGCAATTCCGGATACACTCTATACTCTTTCTTATTCTGTTCATACATACACCGGGAAACTAAATACAAACGAAACGGATCAATGAAAAATCAGGATATATGTGCTATATGTCAATTCTATACCGAGATCACAAAACCCGTCTACACACCAGGGCTAGAACCAGTACCAGCAGAACACATATTGCCGTGTCTAAGAGGAGAGGGGCTCCGCTGCGCCCACGTCGGACGGAGCTCACAGTGCTAGTCTCTTGTAACGGCTCAGCGGAACTTTCCGAGAGACTTTCGATCGCAGCCGCAGATGATGATATGGTGGTATCGCCGAGTGATTCAGTCACTGAACTAGACTCGTCTGGTGTGAAAATATGATCAACGCAGGATTCACTGGCTACACGCTCCGACTCGTTCCCCGACCCTTGCCCTTGTACGGGGTGCAAGGACAAGTCTGCCGAGGAAGGCAAATTAGTCGGCGGCGAAATATCATGTACGTGAGAACCTGAAGACGACGAGCTTGGCACTTCAGGAGGGTCTGGAAGGCATTCGAGATTGGTTTGGTTGCACTGTGGGCAAACCCATGTTCGAGACCTATTATCGAAGGCCCAGAATAAGAAGTAGAAGGCTGTATGAAAACATGAACTTACAGTGCTGCGAGACGTTTACGTTCGGACACAGGGTACTCTACAGAGCCAACACCAAGCGCAGCTTGTCCTTTAAGGGGGAAGAAACCTTGAAGTCCAATGATGGCTTCGGGAGCGGAATTGCGACATGCATTAATTCAGGACATCAAGGAGTTTCTAATAGGCATGTTTACCTGTTCTTACACCCCATGCCGGCTGCCACTCCTCTTCATGATCTGATTTTGAATTAGCCATATGTAGCACAGTGAGAAACAATTATAACATACAACTGGTGAAGCTGATACAAATCTTTGCATTAAAGTCTTGAGGCGCCGTAATCTGACCACACAACATAATAACGTACCTTGGTATTGAGTTCAAACCGCCCATTAGGGGTCAATAACATTATTGATGGTGGTCGAAACGGATATTCCGCTGGGAGCAGTATGCGGAAGTGATATACACCACCCTCGAACTCAGTTCCAGCGGGACCACGGAGGGTGCAGTGCCACTCCTTGGCTGGATCAGTTATTTCCTCAAACAAGTATAGAAGAAATACTGACGAATATATCGTCCTGATAAGTAGACTAATCAGCCACGATTCTCAGTGATATAGAATATATAGGATTACCTCCAATGGAGCAGCAGAATAATCTGTGCAGGGGTCATTTGCGAGTTCCTTAGCTTCTTGCATTATCCGCTTCACGGCTTCATAGTCGAGATGAGGTCGCCTTGCCTTTCAAACTGAGACTAGGGAACTGACCAGAGTTGTTCTTGTTCAGAGCGGCAGGCATTGTGGAACGTATCCGTTGTAATGTGAGCAAACTTGAAGCAGAACAGCTGTCGCGGTAGTGACCACGCTCGCAGTTACTAGTAAGTATACGACGTGGAGGGTTATCGGAGTTTACACATCACGTGACTTAACACTGCGCGGAGTTTAGTGCCGACAAATTGTTTCTGCAAAGCCAGTGTGGAGGGCCAGAGTGTTGCAGACGGTTTCACTTCGACCACGTTGCATTTGTGTTTTCATTCTACAAAACGCAATGTCTGTTTCTATACCAAAACTTAAAGTCAGGCCTCGGAAAAGTAAGTGTTCCACACTGCCATTGTTCCTTCTGTGAACCTCTTCTTTGTAGACCCGACTGTGAACCTATGTGCGACCCAGTTATCCGCCATGCTTGGGTGCTGGGCAGCGACAAGCGATCTTGCTTCAACAAGCGCATGTAAACAAGCAGCCGAGGACCTTTTTCACTGCATGCGTACGACGGTGAGTGTCCCCGCCTTGTATTATGTCCGCTGGTGTTTGACGCCATCTTGCATAGCCTATGCGTGGGAAGCAGCACAGATCATCTATAAACTACCATCTCGCTAGACTAAACAAGAAAACAAAATAGATGCTTTATTTATCCTCCCTTGCAGTGCCTTGCTGAATTTGAAGCATTCACTTTCATGTACAGGAATTACACTTATGTGTGTCCAGTTACCCGATACATGCTGTGCTGAGTAAGAGTGGATGAATATAGATTTGTTGCTTCATAAAGCACAATGCGTTCACAGTGGTTGTCGGTGATACTTTTGTGGCGTCTCTAATCCGTCTTGAATGATCCTGACGCTCGAAAGACGGAGTCAATTCAATACCGATGATAGACTTGGACCACCTGGATGCTAGTGTACAGTGAACTAAATACAACTTTGACAGCAGAACAAAAAGCATCAAGAAGTGTTGAAGTTTATCGCTGTCATTGCTGCACGTCTGCACAGCGAGTCAGTTTCCTTTCTGATCTTTGTATTACTATGCTAAGCTGTGCATGTGTGTTCTATAGAACCTGGAAGTATGTATGTAGCCACACAGAAAGCCAATGCGTAGCGCTTGTCCCCCCGTATACAAAACTGGCAATGAAATCAAAAAACAAGCGCTATATACTTTACTCCCATGTCCCACCGAGAATCTGTTGCCATATACTGGGACTACGGTTTGTTGTCTGCCTACAGAGCCTAACTGCAAGACTGATTGATCCATGTCACATTCATAGAGAATTGCAAACCGCCATCTCAATTACTGGGATACGACATTGCGAACAATATACGTCGTGTAGCTCATGCTTTTGGATCCGTGACCGTGTTCAGGGCGTACCTTGAGGTGTCTGAGCAGTCCCCTAAATCATGTAACCTTCGGTCAGAACTCCAGACATCTGGTGTATCTTTGATTGATTGCCCTCATAGTGGCAGGAAAGATGTTGTGGACAAAATGATCTTGGGTGCGTTAGTACATGCTTATTTTCACTAAAGCTGAATCGAGTACATGTTTGCAAGTGGATATGCTTGCTTATGCTATTGATCATTCTCCGCCTGCCACTATCATGTTAATATCCGGAGACCGGGACTATGCTTATGCGGTGTCAATACTTCGCCTTCGCCAGTACAAAGTTGTTTTGGTTGTACCTCCAGCTGTGCACACTAGCCTTAAATCGCAGGCGTCTGTTATATTTGACTGGAATCATGACATTCTTGGCAAGCAAACTCCTGCTAAATTGCCGTCATCTATAAATCAGCTCGAACCTCTCGTGGATGATGATATTGTAGAGGGATACTTGCTGGAAAAAGTAGGGGAGCGACGACCTATATTGTTATCACCATCTTCTCCACTCGCCTTGGCTGGAGAATTTCGTCCTGTTAGCGCCCGTGACTCGTGCGAATCCCAATCATCGGGACACGCTAAACACAGCAAATCTACCGATTCAACACTCAAACCTGACTCCCACTCGGTATGCAGAAAGCCGCCTGATACCATCGTTCGTAGTCGGTCTTCGACGACAGTACTCCAGGAATCGCCCATACCCTCGCAGGGTATAAGCTCGAATCAAGTCCACAATGACGGCCGTATCTCGCCACCCACACTGAATGTAGCAAAACCACAGGCCCCACCTGACAGTGGCCATACGACCAGAGATCCTTCTGTGGACTCACCCGTTGCTAGATCCAGTCAACCGCTTAGACCTTCTGCAAAGCTTTTCATTCCTGTATTGAAGTCTAAAAACGCTCTGATCACAGAGAAGGAAAGACAAGCTGAGTCACTATCCAAGGCCATGCTTGATGGTGGGCAAAGCTCCCTCATTCAAGTTGCAACACATAACGCTCCCTCCACGGCCAGGATCCATTCTCCGATAGCAGTCGCAGGTCGAGAACATCCTGGATCAAAGAGAGACGGGCACCAAGGCGATTATAGTACCATCTCCATTGAAATCATCAACACAGCAAAGGATTTCGAGCTAGGCGTCGAATCTGGCTTAACAAAGGATACACGCGGAATCGCTGCAAAAAAGGAAGATTACACCGTTTCGACTCAGCCACAAACACCAATAACGTTCCAATCGCATGAGCGACCTCGATCCTACTCATTGCCTAAAGATGTTATGTTTGATGATGTGATGGCCATTGCCCCTTTTCCAGCAGAGAGCTGCTGCGGAATCCCCGAGGCCAACATTGCACATGTACATCAGACTAGCTCGGTGTTCTCAACAGGACCTGTTGTTCCACCACTTTATAAGGATCTAGAAAAGCACCAAGCAGAAACTCGCGCTCTCGTTACCACCCTAGCACCTGTAGCTTCGTCGGCCCACATCAATTCCGCAGGAGTCACAGATTCTCCAACAGATGTTGTGATTGCTAAACCACAAGCACAATCAGCTATTCCAAAACCTGTCCCACCGCAATTCCAACTTCTGGTAGAGCTGCTTCTGCAGGAACGCGCAAGGGGAGTTTCCCAGCCACTCCGATCGAACATTGCTTTAAGCCTAGTAGCAAAGGATAAAGCTATATATAAACGAGCTGGAGTGACGAAATTTCGAGAGCTGACTGTACTAGCTGAAAGTGCCAGAATTATCCAACTTGGAGGATGGCAGGGAGCTGCATGGATGTCCTTGCATCCGGATTGTTTATGACACGAAGCACGGTTGAACGTTGAACGCTGGAGGGACATGTATAATGGAATTAATCTAATTTGTGTAGCATACCATAGCCTGTATATTGTTGGACACCAGTGCTGTATGTCAGTTTGATTCGAAAGGGTTGTCTTCGAGAGTAGTCCAGACTCGAACCACATCGCTGTCTTCTTCCAGAGCATCGACAAGATTGCTAACATCCAAGCGTACTGCATCTACGCAAGCTTGGGTATTCTCCACAGGAGCATAGGCCAGTTCACTAATGAGCACCTTACAGGATGGGTCCGATTTAGTGATCTGAGAAGTAACATTGGCCAGTTGATCGGGAGGGCATATAAACTGGAATCAATTCAGCTCCAGAAAATGCAAGTAGGACTTTCGTAACTGACCTCTACTCCGCTCACACCTATTGGATCATCTGACCAGCTGAGGAAATCATCAACCCCACCTTCCATAGCAGCCTCGATGATTGATGATTGTTTGCTTTCTTCAGCTTCTACTTTAATGTGGCCTCGTCGTTGAAAAAGAAACTTTACAGGAGCTTGTCGAGCTCTGAGTGAAGATAAGACAATGGGTTTTTCAGCGTAGAAACTGTCACGAACCCATGTGATGACAAAATTTCACGAACACTGTGCAATGTCCGATTGACGTTATCTGTTTGGCATTCTCTTTAAGCTAGTCAGCTTTCAATCGAGCATCCTTCTAATGCAATACTCACACGAGAATTCCTATCGACCCGTGGGACATCGCCTCGTATGTTACAGACTGTTGCCCTTTTTCCTTGCCTCGGCTGGCCTTGCAAGAATGAGTAACACATCAATGATAGCTGAATACTAAAACATCTACCTTCGCCAATGCTGTTTCTATATTTTCCTTCGGAACTCCAGAGTCTTTAGCTTTCCTAATGACAGAGGCTAAAGCAGAGTTCTGTTCTGGGTTTGCAGATCCACCACCTATGGGGAAGACTAGAGACTAGCGAATCAACTGGCGGAATATGACATACCTCGTACCGCGGCTATGATGTCCTATCTACGTGTTATGAAAGGAAAAGGGATTTTGTAAAGGAGAATCGTACCCGACTAGCTTTTCCATACACTACCGATTTTTTAGCATCCTCTGCTCCTTTGCGTTGCTTGATTTTAGACCACTGAACGACATGTTAGTTGACGGGGTCTACGCGTTAAAAGGTCGTTTACTTTATTATGAGTTCTGAATCCTAGAGGTAGAAAAGGGACGTAAATGTAGAAAATGGCGGTGGGAAAGGGTAGAGCGCAACATGGACAGACAGTCACGGTGAAAATGATCACGAACCGCTTCGTTTTGGGAACACAAGAGCATGTCGGCGTTAACGCTACGTGTAGCTTAAGTATAAGTGTTAGCTTTATGCCAGAAACGTAATTGCTTGTGTCTACTCCTAATGATTATACATAATTTACAGTGTGGATGCATCTGTTCTACATCAGGTCCATATTAACTAGCTTTTAGTCGCATCGTAAGGTGATTCTGGGCGCGAAACTGCCTTCCCTGCCCCGCTTTCTGCAGCGCGGACCGCCGTCGTAAGGTCGAAATGAAAGAAAGGAGTCTCTACAGGGAGTAGCGGTGCCCCTTCGGTAGAGTTTGTATCTACAACGGTGATCGGAAACGAAGCGGTATTTGAGATGCTTTTGACGCCATGTGCCTCGACATCTTCTGCCTGAGAGCTGGTAGTCGTAACATCTCCCTGCCAGTCCCCACTCCGTCCTCCTCGATATGGAACAACAGGGGCTATTTCGATCGGTGCATCAGATGCAGAAACACCAATACCGAATCCGCCCGCTATTAGGGCCCGACGGATCCATGGTGAAAGAATAGTAGCAAAGTGGAACTTCAGATAATTGTCAGCTTTAGCTTGCCATTTCAATTCATAATTCGCACCTCTACAGGGTGGTTCGCCCATCTTTGAACTTCATTTCGCGTGTCTATGAGAGCCTGAATAGCTGTGGTATCTATGTGCGAACTGGACATCCTTTGTGTCAGCAACGTGATCGGATAGGAGGTGACTTTGAAACACTCACACTCCGGAGAAGTCCAAGACGATTGCGTGCAAGACTGGTCTTTGACTGTTTTCTAGCTGTTCAGCAGCAGCTCCACCTTTGGCTGGCCCTGCATCATTCCATGCTCTGTCACTGAGCTTGATATTGCTGAGGTCTATACCGCGCCTCATGTTCTCCTTCACGTAGTCCACGATAGCGGAGTTGATGAGAGAGCAATTCGGGTAAAGGTAGCTCTCTTCAAAACGATAGACCATGACTCCAGGCAAAGGAGGGTCTACTTTGATGTGTGGATTGATAACTCCACCGCGATCCAAAGGGACATACACTTCTCGTGTATCCGATTTCGGTTGCTGTGGATCAACCTGCAGTGTTACTTTCCCCAAAAAGGAACCTCGAGGCCTTGCTATCCGAATCAGAAGGAGAGCAAATGAAGCAGCGATGGAAGTGTAAATACCATCCTCGATGGTAGAAAACACTGTAACGAGGACAGCCGCAAGCCAGATGATAAACTCAAGGGGAGAAACACGCCAGAATGAAAATGCTTGGGGGAGAGATGCAACCAGGTCGGCAACAGCATGAATAATAACAGCAGATAGACCAGCATTAGGTATCCAGTAGAAGGCTGGAGTCAAACCGTAGAGAGCCACGATGACGACGATGGCTGTGATAATGCCAGCAGCTGGTGTGCGCACTCCCGATTTTGACTTGAGGGCCGAACGAGAGAATGAACCAGTGGCAGGATATGCGTTGAAAACACTACCGACTGTATTGGTGACTCCTATGGCGATCAACTCCTGGTTCGGATTGATCTTGTAACCATTAACACGCCCGAATGCTATAAGAGAAAGAAGCATGAATATAGAACACATGTTATATAGTCAGAGAATACCTACATTTGGCTATGGCGATATGCTCGAGTAAAAGGATGATCGTTGCTACAGGGAGTTCTGAGCCAAGAGCCTTTACCAGGTTGATATCAATCACTGGGGGACCGACGTTCTGGAATCCTCGTGGTACGGTTTCAAGGATTTTGATGGGATATTTCCCAGAAGCGCTTTTTCTGTGACGCGTATAAAGCCATGCTGCGATCGTAAGGACAATAACCACAAAAGCGTTCCGAGCAACAGACACAAAAAAAAATACCCGGGCTGTAACCATGAACTATTAGCCAACGTTATATCCGCAGATATGCTCGTACTGACCTCTTCGTGGGTACCGCTTGGCCAAATAATCACATATATAACGAATAAAATAGAGGGCAAAGAGTCCAGTTAAACCCCACGCGGCGTCCAGTGTTGTCCTTGGAAGTCCTTTCAGCGTGTTTATGATGACCTCAAAGGTCGCCGCCCTTGTGCTAAACATAGTTAGTAACGTTTTCGCTAATAATATGACCCAAACACACTCAAAGCCACTTATCCCCATGAGGCCTGGGACTTGACCAGCAACGATGTTGATAGCAGAGCCGGTCATGAAACCACTGACAGCGGGAGCGGGTATAAATTCCACAATCCAGCCAATACGCAACAAGCCAATGGCTAGCACAATGAAACCACATATGAAAGCCACTGTTGTTGCTATCTGAGGCCCCTCCCATTCATTGGGATGACTTGCATTGACGTGTGCAATAATTTGAGAAACCGTCAGTGACATGACTGCGACAGGACCGATGGATACATCCTTGGAGGTGGCGAAGAACTGATAGAGTTTAGAGGGGAAAAAATTAATCTCGATAACAAATCAAGCGGTGGAGTTGACGCACACAGTAAACAAGGACACCAACAAAAGATGAGTATAAACCATATTGAGGAGGGAGAGTGGCGATCTAAGGACTCTGGCAGTCAGACACAATGAAAGAAAAGGGAATGAGCGGCAACGTACCTGTGCATATGACATGCTTTGTGGAACCAGAACCATTCCGACAGTGAAGCCAGCAATAAGGTCTCCGGTCAGCCATCCAAGATCTAGGCATCCGGTGATAATCAGAGGAGCTGTGTTTGGGAGCTAAACAAATCAGACGTACTGTATCTAGTGATCCATCCGAAGATAGGAAATATACTTATGACATAATTTATGGCCTGATGATAACAGTTAGGAACATGGGAACCATGGGGGGTCGTATACGCACTTCACGCTTGGGGTTTCGTGACAAACTTTGAACATAGTCCTTAACGGAAACAATAGGAGCGGTCTCGTCAGGATAGTCTACAGCACGTTTTCCTAGGCGTTTGGCGGTGGAGGCCATAGCGGTGAGGAGAAAAGATGGGGTTGAAGTTGAAGGATCTGGGACTCGGGGCGACTTTTATGATGCGGTCAGTCCTCAATTTAAGAGCATGAGAATGGCTAGCTCCAGGAACAAAACGTTTGATAACGAAGATGCTTTGGGCAACGTATCGTAGAAGAGTGGATACCCGGAAGAACCGAGAATTCTATTAGATGAAATCTTCCGTGTAAGATGGAAAGAGCCAGGGGATCGCAAATGGTCGAAATGGTATTAGTCCAAGACAAATGACTTTCGTGATTTTTCATTTGGATGATATATCCATGCAGAGGGTGTATCATGATGTCGAACGAGCACGCCATTCAACCTTGCGTTGACGCTACGCAAAATATCCACATCGGTCATAATATGTCTTCGCGGACGATGAAATATATTCTCACGCACCTCAATAGGCCATCTACGTTGAGTCATCCGACAACTGCAGCCAGTCCAGCAGAACCTGATACATGTATACATGCCATCCACAGCGCTCATGACATGAGATGGAAGCTCTGCATTACGTACACGTATACAGGACTGAATTTTTCTTCTGTCAGCTATGCCACCAAGCAAGGGACTTGGCCATTTAGTTTCTGTTCGCCAAGTATCGTGAATGGAATAGCCTATAACGTAGTCCTATAGCATTGTGCTATGGTAAGTACTTCAGCACACAAATGTCAAAGGATGTCAGTGGCTCCAGGGCTCGTCAGATATACCATATTCCTACGAGGTTCGGCATTGTGTGTTCAGTCGTTGGTGCCCTGATACATGTCGCCACTCCTTTCTAGGTTACTATAATGCCTCTGACTAGGGCTTGCATGTCCCATGTAGGCGATCGTTGAAGTGTGCACTGTATATCCTCGCTGCTGCATTTTAAAAAGGAGAAACCTCCTGAAATTCACGTCGGCCAATTTTAAAAAAAATATAGACCTTGATGACGTTATATGAAAACTCCAGAAAAACCCCATAAAGCGTCTACAGATCGCATGTTCCTGTTTGCATTTACGTAGAGTTCCTTGGTTGTGACGCCTAGGAACTAAAGTTTAACGAGCTCTTGTTTATTCCATGCGGTTAATCTGGGAAATTACCGATGGTCGCGCTCGTTTCCGTTGCAGACAGGGAGGAGGAGGAACTGCGGTACGAAGTTGACGTCGACCACACAGCACTATTCACGACACTATGCAAAATCTTGGAGAAAATTCTTGGTCGCTATGATGGGTAATGACATGCTCCTGCAGGGCTATCATTAACACTTGATGACCATAGCAATTCAAGCCCACCAGTACTCACTGGTTACCACTCAGACAACTTGATATAGTCAAAGGCTGATTTGAACCGTAAATCTGGGTTTTTAATCGAGAGCCAAGAGTGAATATAAGACTCCCTGGAGTGAATATACCTCAACAGGTGAAATGTAAAACCACGGGAGGTGGCTGAACATGGCATAGTGGTTTTACAAGAGCAAAATAGGAATGGTGTGTATCTAGCTTATTTGACAAGACATACGCTGAGCCCTGGGCATGAGTCTACGCCGAAAACAGACCAGGGTAACTGGGAGTAGGTATGAACCTGAGCAAAACATATATTGTTGGGAAATGTCGAGAATAGGCTGGGAACATCACGATAAGCGGATATCGTACCAAAATCTCCAGGGAATATATTGTAACTTACCTTCAGGAAAAGAACAAGAGCCTGGCCTTGAGTAGAAACAATTCCGATGTCCCAAAGCTGCTATCGGTGCATGCGGCATGTAGTGTACGTAAACATACAACAAAGGAGCAGCCACCGCGCCCACTGCTTTATTCTCCAGTCAGAGCGCAGTGCGCCTGTATCACGATTACTGCCATTGCTGCTACGATTTATTTTTCATGTCAGGACACCTCAAATCTGTTCCACTTGTGGCTCCTGGCCATACACGACCCGTTACCCATCTTTCATTTTCCCAAATTCAAGACGATGGCGCATATTTGCTTGTATCCAGTTGTAAAGATGGAAACCCGATGCTGAGAGAGTGGACTGGCGATTGGATTGGTACTTTCCTTGGGCACAAAGGTGCTGTGTGGAGTACCAAGCTGTCGCCCGATTCTTCGAGAGCAGCATCTGGTAGTGCAGATTTCACTGCGTGAGTTGCACCCCAGATATGCTCTTTTTTTTCAGACCCTGATTTGTGCTGTCACGCGTCCTTTGGGTGAAAGAAAAATTTGGGATACGTATTCTGGAGAGCCTTTGCACTCTTTCCCTCACAATCATATCGTTCGCACTGTCGCATTGTCACCAACCTCAGCCCACCTTCTGACTGGTGGACAAGAAAAGAAAGTAAGGGTATTCGACCTAGGCAGACCTGATGCAGACCCAGATTATCTTGGTGAGCCCGGGGGTTTATCCCATGAAGGAACAGTGAAAAGTGTAGTTTGGGTCGGCGACCACACAGGTGTATCCGCTGGCGAAGATGGGCTTATCAAGTGGGTGTTATACTGTAAACCACGAAGCGAAAGGATATGTTGATGTGGCAAAACTAACTGCACAGATGGTGGGATCTTCGGACGCGGCAGTTGGCCACGACTCTTTCTTTTCCAAACCCTATCACGTCGATGGAATTCTCTCCACAGACGAAGCGTCTTGTCGTAACCTCAGGAAAAACTGTAGCGTTCATACCTGCTTTTGCCAACGGGTCAACTACGCACAGTCTTACTCTGCCTTATTCCCCATCGTCTGCAACCATCCATCCAATCTTGCAAGATCGATTTGTGACTGGAAATTTGGGTGATGAGTGGGTCAGAGTTCACGGAATGGATGGTGAGGAAAGGGAGGTGTTAAAGGGCCACCATGGACCTGTTCATTGTGTTGAGTTTAGCCCTGATGGTGAAATGTATGCTAGTGGTAGTGGTACGTACTCCATATTTTCTAAACGCTTGAGCTCACCTACATCTTCATCCCACTTTTTTTGCACCATTGATCAGAGGATGGTAAGCGAACATACTTCTTTTTGTGTGATATAACACGCGCTAAGTGACGGCTCCCAGGCACAATTCGACTTTGGCAAACAACACCCGGGAAAACATATGGTCTTTGGCAGGGAAATACGAACGGTGGTTAGATGGGGGATTTACTACGAAATGCAGCGCTTATTGTTTTTCTACCTTTGGGAAACGTTCGTTATTGATTGAGCAACGGGTACATGTCACATCACAGGAAGTGTTCTCAGATCGCCGAGGTTAATCTTACACTTGAGTTCCTCATAATTGCCGTTTTGAAGCATTTGTGCGTATCATTGTTGACTTGGACTGCGTGGTGGCGCGACGCGGCAGAGATGTTCAGTCGAAGCCCCTGAAGCTTACGATGGCGTGGTGTAAAGGTATCCACACCAACGTCATCTTGACACCGATACGAGATTATCTCCAGAATAGTTTACCATAAGAGAACTGATCTGCAGCTTATTGTGTTCTAGTCAGCATCACACTATATACAATATGAACAACACCACCGATGCTCCAGGAACGCTGCCAACTCAGGTCCACCATCGTTCTTTATTCTCGACAGCAGTACCTCTGTCCATTCCTGGCCCGAGCCTGGTAGATTCTGCCGGTGGGGCTCACTACTCAGGAGCTAAGATGGACAGCGGCGAAGAAACCAGAGCGTCGACTACTGAACGAGGTCCGGGGAGTCAGAACGTCCAGCAAGCAAATCATCGGAGGGTCATAGACGACCTTCGAGAGCTTTATTGTTGCAGGCCGACCGTAGAGATTTTAAGAAGAACGTGGAGAGAGGATGCCGAGTTTGAGGCGAGTTACTTTACAACTTGTTGCGAGTCTTTGTTGACTTGTCGCGTTGTTTGATACCAATAGGACCCTCTAGTGAAATGCAAGGGTTTCAACCAGTATGCGCCTCAAGTAAGTCTCACATGTACAATGTAAATAATGGATATACTTACATTTTCTTGACGTAGTGGCTTGCCATGGTCAGTGAATATTCTTGAGATGGCTCGTAGTTGTACTTAGCTTGACAGCCTAAAATCTTTTCGAACTCGGAAACAATCTCCAGTCGCATAATGGCATCTACTGAATCCCCCAATCGACTCGTGTACTCCCAGATACAAGAGTACACGCTGAGATACATTGGAATCAAAAAGGTACGCAACCATTGGAGTTGCATGTCATTGTCGTAGATCACGAGACGGTTGTTTAGAAGATTGAATCTATTATCTCGGTAGACCTTGATGAAGAGGACAAGATTCGCAGGTTGGTGGAGCAATGGGGAGGAAAGGAGGTGCCGACGAGATACGGAGCTCATCTCTTGCGACGGGCAAATGCGGTTCTGACACCGTGGTTAGTGAGAGTCCCCAAGGCCCATCAAGACTAGAACGATGTTTGTATATAACATCACTGTAACATGGCTGGTCTGGTGACCTGCGAAACAAGCTTGTTGATGTAATGTATTATGTACAACTATGCGACTCCAGGAGGTGGGCAATAAAAGGATCAGAGCCGGGTGTCCTCAGGCTCATTGAAGCGATGCGTGGGAGGGAAATGCGCTGAAATGCAGCTCAGAATAACCCATGTTCGCTCACAAGCTTACCTTCTGACCAGCTGCCTTTCAAATGCCCGCCTAGGATGCTCATGTGCCGCCGCAGCTTTGGTCATTTCTTGGCCAAGTTTATCGGGATGGTCACCTGAGTCCCTGTCTCTATTGACCATGTACGCCGTCCCTTAGCCAAACACTCCAATTTAAGTCCCTGTGGAGTCCAAAGTATCCATCCCCGTTCACATCTCCCAAGTCACTTCATCTCCCAGAATTCTGCACGTATGTTGTCATCGCTTCTACCGACATCCAAAGCGTCCCTTAGATCAGCCACAAGGGTACTCAATTCTACAGTATGCAGGACACCAGTGGCATATTCCCTGCGTCCGTTTACAACCACTCGTGCACTCCTAAGTGCCAAACCTAGGCAATCCCTGTCTCCTCTACACCCTATCGGCATCGACGCGGCGGTGGAAGCTGCAGCAGACCCCTCTGTGACTCCTCGCCCGAAGATATTCGATGAATTCGCCCTCACTGACCGTGTGGCTATCGTCTCCGGTGGTAATCGAGGCCTTGGACTTGAGATGGCGATCGCACTGTGTGAAGCCGGTGCCAGAGCAGTTTACTGCATTGATATGCCTACTCAGCCGTCGGAAGAATGGACAGCCTCTAGAGATTTCGTGAAAAAGCTAAATAACGGATCACGTTTGGAATACATCAGCGCAGATGTACGGGACCAGAAAGGTCTATGGAAAAAGGTGGAAGACGCTGCGGATAAGGAGGGTAGAATGGACATCTGCGTAGCCGCCGCAGGTGTGCTCAAGGCACACACAGACTGTTTGGAATATCCTGCCGAGCAATTCAAAGACGTGAGTGTGTGGTTCTTGTTTTGACATTTGAGCAGCAGTTGAGAGCGTGTCTGATTAGGTTATGGACATCAACACACAAGGTGTTCTCTTCACTGCACAGGCAGCGGGTCGTCAAATGGCTCGGTTTGGGACGCCTGGTAGTATTATTCTGATTGCGTCCATGAGTGGAAGTATTACGAATAGGGTGAGCTGCGCAATCGAGCCGTCTGGGTGCTCCCAAGCTGACCCTTGCTCCTGTACAGGACCACGCATGGGTGTCATATAATACCAGTAAGTCCGCAGTGCTGCAAATGGCACGCAGCATGGCGTGCGAGCTTGGGCCGAAGAAAATACGGGTCAACTCCCTTTCACCGGGCCACATTTACACAAAGTAAGTCGATTGGTGATCGTTTGGGGATATTGTGGGCTAGTTGTGGGGCTGACGTGTGGACTTTGGTGCGCTGATCCTAATCCAGTATGACTGCGGCATACCTTGACTCGCAGCCGCACCTTCTGGAGAAGTGGTCGAGTATGAATCCGCTGGGACGACTGGGGCGGCCGGATGAGCTGCGTGGTGTTGTAGCATGGCTGGCGTCTGATGCATCGAGTTTCTGCACTGGTAGCGAGTACGTTTTCTGTATTAGCGCTGACTTGTTATTGAGCTGACTGTGTTGTGTGCGCAGTATCATTGTGAGTGGTGGGCACCACTCGTGGTAAGGCGGTGGATGGAGTATGGCACGGGCGTGTATGTAGTACTAAGGATGGAGTACGACTGAATGTAGATAACCAAGTATTATCGATGTGAGAATGGAGGGGTGTGACCGTGACATGGGATGGTGTGTGACCAGCGGATAAGGCAGGAGTGAGATCTGATCGGCGCAGCAGAGAGACGACTGCGGAGAACCGTGCGCAGTGCAAAAGTTGAAAGCAGGAATACGTCCTTTCCTTGCTCAGCCTCACCCGCATCCTGGCTGCTTTTTATTCACCCTCTTCTTCTCTCCGTCCACCATCCAGCTCACAAAAGCTGCAACAATGGTCCAGGACGTCCTCCAGGATCCTCAGAAATCCACGAGAAAAGCAAAGGACCGTGATGGACGAGACCCCGCCCAGCCAACCGATCTCGTAGAGCGAATGATTGCCTTTCAGCGGAAGAATGCAGCGTATGTCGTCTTTTCTGTGTTTTCAGCCCTTTGGTTGAACCCTTGTTCTTCGCTTTCCAGTGCTACCCGTCCAAGAGACAGGACAGAACGAGCCCCTCCACCCCCGCTCTCCCGACCTCTCCCAGCAATACCATCCCCAGCCCCTGTTCCACCACGAACATTCCCCGTCATCTCATCCCCCCGCAGAAATCAGCAGCCTCCCCATCTCGTCGTTTCTCGTCCAGAGGCAGACCCAGAAGATTTTTCTCGTCGTCTCAAGATTTCAACTTCATCGCGACCGTCGTATCCCAAGCAGCATCAGCAGCAAAGCAAACTATTCAATCCTGACACTGACCCCATCCCTATGCGTCGCACAGCAGAGCCTGAATCCATTTCTGACGCTACCAGCAGCTCGTATGTACCCCGTAGCGGCCCTCCTACCAGTTCACATCAAAGAGAACCACCCACCCATCAGCGCCAACTATTCGATCATCGAAAGGATGATCCTGTCCGCTTCTCTGTCCTGGCTCGTCCTTCATCTTCCACCGGCCGACCAACCCCGACACCAAAATCGTCGGGTGATTACGTGTCAGCATCGTCGACATCATCATACGCTCACTCCATGACTTCATCAAACTTCACTTTATCATCAAACACTACTGATACGTCGTCCGCATCCTCCGCCCTATTCGATCGTAAGCCAAACGAAGAGTCCAGCAACAATGCCTTTGCTGTGCAGCTGAAGAGACTTTACCGGGGTATATCCGTTTTAGAAACCAAGATACTAAATGAAGACACCGACGATCAAGCAGACGAAAGCCGAGTTATGCTTCATGGCCACGGAAAGGACGTTCCCGACGATGATTTGGAACAGCAAAAGTGGAGAAAGTTAATATCCGATCATAAGCGGTAAATTTGCCATTTGCCTTCTCCCTGCATCTAGCTGATATGCTGTGTTATCAGGTTGGCTGAAATGATGCATAATCTAATGGAGATATCTCTTGCACCGAGCGTACCGGCTTCTCTTCGTGTCATACCCACCAAGTACAACATTATCATCCGACTTTGGACGCATGCATTCCACAAGCTCCTCGAATCCCTTCGACGTGCTTCATTCACTTCATCGCTTGCACTGGAGCACCTGCAAGATTTCATATATTATGCTTACACCTTCTATACCGGTCTTCTTGAGGAGCCGACTCTCCGGTCATTTAAAGCAGGTTGGCTTGAAGCTCTTGGAGATCTCGCGCGTTACAGAATGGCAGTTGCAGTTATGGTGACTAATAACCAAGTCCCTGGAGGCGCACTTACGACTGCCGCAGTATCGAAAGCTGCAGAAGACACGGTTGATATCCAAGCACCGACAAAATCTCAGGCCAGCGTCAAGTCTAGTAGCGATCGGCCTGCCGCACGAATAGATGATTCGCCGTCACCGAGTGTGGGAATTGTAGCTGCGCGTCTGCTTGACGTTGAACCAGAGAAAGAGAGATGGAGAGGTATTGCTCGGGAGTGGTATGCGCAAGGATTAGCCGATACTCCAGGAACAGGCAAACTGCACCACCATCTTGGACTCTTAAGTCGAGAAGTCGAGTCAGAGGAGCTTCGCTCTGTCTATCATTTTGTGAAAAGGTCAGTATCTTTCACCGTCGCACTCAACCTTGATAATGACATCCCTTCAAAGTATGACTACCCTTCATCCTTTTTCGACATCTCGTGAATCTATCCTCCCAATCTGGTCTTCCACCGCTCAATCTCGGCGTTCCCAGCCAGATGCCCGCGCACCTGAACTCTTCGTATTATTGCATGGAATGTTGTTCACGAATATTCAGTTGGACGATTTCCAGCCCACATTAGCACGATTTCTCGAGCGCCTGCAAATTGAAGGTGCCGAAGAGCGCGAATGGATTATCATGGCGATTGTAAATATCGGTGCAATATTAGAGTATGGTAAGCCCAGTGGATTAATAAGAAAGGCGGGAGGGACTGGAACAAGGGAACCAGGGGGTACTCCGTTACGCGTTGTTGCGAAACGTGCCGCTATCATCGAAGAAGACAACGAGGAAAAGAGGATGGACGTAGACGAGGAGGGTGACTTGGGTGATAAAGGCGACGAAGAGACGAAGCCACTTGCTGCAGGTATACAAGCCTCTCCCGTCCCGTCTGAGGCAGGACCGGTTTTGGATCATCCACTTGCCTATAAAATGGCCCTGGAATTGTCGTTTTCGATGCTTTCATTTGTACTCCGCAACCCGATGCGGAAAGCTTCACCATTTGCTCGCTCGTCGCTCAATCCATACCTTCCTATCTTACTCACCTTTATTTCCACGATCGTCAAGAATGCGGATACGCTGTCACTATTGGAACGCGCTGTTCCGTGGAATGAGCTCGCGAGATTCTTTGCCAGTATCCCGCGAAACGTGATGACTTCTCAGGGTTTACTTTCCGTTCAAGTTCCAGGACAAATGGCTGAGCGTTGGACCATGCTTACGAGTGGGTGTGCGCCCCCTTTACCTGAAGACTGGTGTTTGCGTGGAATGGAGTGGGTTGGTCGAAGGGTTTTTGAACGTGGTTACTGGAAAGCGGGCGAGGACAGGCGAGCGGAGATTGAAGTGCTCGATATTGAAGAGGGCGGTCAGTTAACAGATGGAATCATTGAAGATGGAGATGACGAGGAGGACGGAGCTGGTGGCACCGCCAATAGTACTGCATCCGTGGGAGACACCAGCAAACGATGGGTAAGAGTTGTCAGGTGCGCGATTGGGCTATCGCAGGCAGTTGATGGCTTTACATGGGTGGAGGGCACGCGGGAATGGAGGGTTGATGGTACCCTTGAGGCGAAGGTCAGACGATGGGAGGAAGAAGATAAACTTGAACGGGAGGAAGAGGAGCGGCGTAGAAGTCGAAAGTGGTTGGATGATTCAATGGACATCGACGAGGATGAGGATGAAGATGAGCTGGCGACCATGTCATCAGAGGAAAGCCAAGACGACGAAGAGGATTCTGAAGAAATCAGGGCATTAAAGGTATGCATCTACTACTGATTTAGATTGTCATCAATAACAATTTTCTAGGCTAGGAGACGTTATGCACGTAGTCTGATACAGTCAGAAAAGCATGGCTCAGATTCAGCGCCGAAATCTTCGAGGAAATCGCAGTCACGCCGACTCGACAGGACCATCAATTCTCGACCTCTGTTGCACGTTGTCCCTGGCTACACTGTCCTCGTCGTCGATACTAACATCCTACTGTCGTCTCTATCAATATTTTCGTCGATCATCGAAACTCTTCGTTGGACGGTTGTACTTCCTGTTCCCGTCATCATGGAATTAGACGGTCTCTCATCAAACTCATCTCAGCTGGGTGGTGCCGCGCAGGAAGCCTTGTCGTACATAACATCCCATTTCAAGACTCATTCGATGTCGCTTAAAGTACAGACATCAAGGGGGAACTATTTAACATCCCTTAGCGTACGGAGCGAACAGGTGGACTTCGCTGATCGAGCGACATGGGAACGGAATATGGATGACCTGATCCTAAAGGCCGCCATCTGGCAAGATGAGCATTGGGTCGATCGTTCCGCATTGTTGAAGCCAGCTGCGGTGAACCATGACACGACGAACGCAGTAAAAGTAGTACTCCTTAGCTTGGATCGAAACTGTAAGACATATTTCATCCCATCGTTACTTTTTACTGAGCATGCTTTGCAGTACGTCTCAAGGCTAGGTCAAGACAACTGTCTGCCGCAAGCGAGAAAGATCTGGCCCACATTTTAGTTGTTGGGTCGTGAACGGGGGGGGGGGGGGGGAGGGTGCCAATGACCCGGGCACAAATATCGCTCACTCACCTGAAGTGATGCCATTGCCTAGCGGTACTTGTCGTTGCCAACTTTGGCTTTACAGCCCACTGTGCCAACTAGTTCCCGGTGTCGCATTATAAGTGCCGGTTACTCCAGGGCCTAAAGAGATCGAGCGGAGACTTTGTTGAGAATATATAGCACGCCATGGAGGTGTTCATCGCTATTCGTGCTTCGCATTTTGCAGTCCTGGTTTTCTCTTGCATTCCATACCCAGTCTTCACAACATACCTGTTTCTCTTAGCCACTGTTTTGTTTATTTTACTTTATGGATGTACTGTATCTGCATAATGGAAAGGTTGTGATGGTTTTGGCCTGGTTAGTAGTATATTTTTCCATCACCATGCATGGTCAGTCCTTTCTTCCTTGTCAAAATTCTATATCTTGCGCTACCATCGGCGGGAATAACACGGGGGAAATTCTAAGTCTATAACATCATCACCGTTGGTATGAAAACAATTGGCTCAAATACAAATATCCACTATACAGGAGATAGGAAATATATTTTGGCTACCAATAGTAATCGTTGAATTTGTAACTTTTGGTATCGAAAGGAGAACCGGTGACTAAAATACACAGCATCTGACCGCATACCTACTCGTATATCATGGATTCCTGGGCGAGACTGTACTGAATGGTGCCTTCAGGGAACCAACTTCCGAAAAGGAAATCAGATATGATAACAATCGCAACCCCAGTCATACTTACAGTTTGATTTCCTTTTCAGCATTCTCGACGGAATCTGAGCCGTGGCAAATGTTGCGGCCAACCGCCAAAGCAAAGTCACCACGAATGGAACCTGCCCATCATGATTGAATTTATATCTCTCAAGACAGTCCACTAAGTTAAAGAACGCACCGACGGGGGACTGCAGAGGGTTAGTCGCACCAAGCATCACACGGCCTGTCTTGACAGCATCCAAGCCTTCCCAGACCATGGCAACGACAGGTCCAGACGCCATGTACTTGATCAGACCTGGGAAGAAGGGCTTGCCAGCAAGATCGGCGTAGTCTGTTGGTGATTGACTGTCAACCCGATGAGATCGATGGCAAGATCAACAAGGCTCACGCTTCTCGAGATGCTCGGGGGAGGCATGGACGAGCTTCAAGGCAGTGAGCTTGAATCCACGCTTTTCGAACCTCCCGATAATTTCGCCAACGAGGTTTCGCTGGACACCATCAGGCTGCGATCGTTTGGTGCGATAACACAATGGTCCATCATCAAAACATCGGAGAATTTGATTAGCATTTACCTTGACCATGATATAAGTGCGTTCTTTTACACTGGCCATTTCGTACAGTAGTGAGTATGGTAAAGAGATGGTTCAGATCTTGAAAGAGATTCAAAAGTCACTTAACGGAAGACAGATTTTATTCGTCCTTTTTATCTTATCTCGGCGATTTCCGTGCAACCCGCCAGCAACCAAGATGTAAACTAATACAAATAATAAGCTCCCCGAACACTTCCGCTTTGCTACATTTCTGTCAAGCATACCAAGACATGAACGCCCTCGGTCCCTCTCTCGCTCCCTACATTCGTTCGTCACGAACCCTAAGCAAATGGGTTAAGCCCATTTCTGTATGGTATGCAAACTTAATGGGCTATCGGAAAATGGGCTTGAAGTACGACGATTTATGTATGTTCTTAATTCTTTTTTTTTTTTTTGCTACATCTATATCCTTTCCAACCCTTTAATGTTTCAGTAATCGAGGAGCATCCAGATGTCCAAAGAGTAAGTGAAACGTCACACTTTATCATCTCCCAACGTTCTCATCCATGTGTTTCAAGGCACTCACCCGCTTAACTCCCCGCGAGGCCTATGAGCGTGCATACCGCTTCAAGGTCGCGTCTCAGTGCAGCGTTTTGCACAAACCTCTGCCAAAGGAAGAATGGCTCGCGTCTTCCGAGGTTAGTTTGTCCAATGCCTGGTTCAATTTTTCTTGTCTTGACCTACACATCTATAATAGGACGTGCGTTACCTGAAGCCCCACGTCCTGGACGTTATCAAGGAGAATGAAGAGAGGGCAGCTTGGGACGAGATGACTGTTCAAAGAAAATGATTATCTACTTGATTAAATATAAATATAGAGCTGATGAGACAGTATAGTCTTCTATTGAACTCGCTGGTGTTTTCGTCCGTGTCTGAATATATGCCATCAAGTAGTGAATTGAATTTCGTCTAATTTGACATGATGTTACAGTGGTTTCTTCGTTATTCTAAGGGCTTACTCAAGCTTCCTGTCAATGGGAAACCAAGATTCTGGTCTAAGCTTTCATCTACAGCGCTTTGACAAGGGGAGATATGACTTTGACACCCTGTTCCCTGTAAAATTGGACTACCTTTTTGCCAACGGCGGCAATATCTAGCGGTACAGTCTCAGTATATCATCCTGATTCTAAAAACTTTAAAAGAACATACTGGTGCCAGTAATACCAAATTTCTCATAAACTTTCTGGTACGGTCCGGAAGCGCCCCACGCTGGAAGACCATATTGCTGAGCAGTGAGAACATGTCAGACAATGAAAAACAGCGCATATGTGTTCGGACATACCTCATGGCTGTACTTTTGCCATCCGGTCGTCTAAACAATTCGAACCAATATAAATGTGGGAGATGCAGACTCATCAAGAAAAGCAACAGACCGAGAGAGCTTCAAGAGAGAGGATAGGTGCCCCGCTACGAAGTACGCTCAACCTGTACTGTTGATCTTGGCTGTCAAAGACCGACCAACAAGGCATGCTGACAATCCTTGTTTTGATGCCCTCTGCTTTCAATTTACCTGCAGCTTCAAGTGCAATGCTAACTTCACTACCGCTGCTGACGATTGTGAGATCTTCACCTTCTACCTCATGAAGGACATAACCACCGCGTGAAGCCCGCTCAATAGTCGAGCCTTCAAGATTGGGCAGGTTCTGACGAGAGAGAGAGAGAACAGAGGGAGTCTCCTTACTTCGCAAAGCAACGAGGTAAGAAGCAGAGGTCTCATTACCGTCTGCTGGACGCCAGAAATCCAGATTGGGAATTGCACGCAAATGAACTGCGGTTTCAATGGGCTGATGCGTAGGCCCGTCTTCTCCAAGACCAATGGAGTCGTGAGTTGCTGTAATAGAAGCTGAGTTATATCGCTAAGGTGGCTGAGCAGTATTGACTCACCAACCCAGATTACCTGGTGCTTGCTGAGAGCTGACAACCTGACAGCACCGGCTGCATATGATACAAAGTTCTACAAAACATAAGTAGGGAACTCTCAAAGAGCTACTGAGGGGGCTTACCAAGAATGTAGCTACGAATGGTACGATACCACCGTATGCAGACAGACCGTTGGCGATAGCGCCCATACCGTGTTCTCGAACTCCATAACGGATATATGTTCCTGCGTATGTACCTAGGTTTGTGCTTGGATGTTGGAAATCTGTAGAACCCTTGACTTTTGTCAAATTGCTACCAGTCAAATCTGCCGATCCTCCGATCAGATCAGGGATTCCGGGCGTAATAACTGACAACACAATTTCCGAGAGTTTGCGGGATGCTTGCGCAGGATCAGATGGTTTGTACACCGGCAGAGTCTGCTCCCAGCCATCAGGCAACTTGCCTGAAATCCGGCGTGCGAGTTCTGCGTGTTCGTTGGGGTACCGTTTCTCGTAGGCAGAGAGCAAGGAAATCCATTCCGACTGGAGCTTAGCACCGCGTAAAGCAGCTACTTTATAGGTGTCATAAGTCTCCTTAGGAATATAGAACGTCTTGTCCGGGGGGAAGCCGGCCTTCAACTTGAGAGCCTGGATATCATCGGCTTTAAGGGCTAACAAATATAATCGTCAAAGACGTTATGTCAGTCTAGAACGAATGACAAAAACCAAAAGCTTACGGGATCCATGTACTCCGTGGGTACCTTGCTGTTTTGAACCATACCCTATGGTTGTTCTCAAGCGAATGATGGTCGGCTTGTTCTTTTCGGCACGCCCTTGGGTAATGGCATCAGATATGCCCGCCAAATCACTGAAAATCATTTTGAATACAAAGACAATACATAAAGTCACGCGCCTCACCTATCACCGTTATCGACATGAAGTACTTGCCATCCATAGGACAGGAATCTTTGTTCGACATTCTCGGTGAAGGCTACGGCGGTATCTCCATCGATAGAAATATCTGCACAGCGTCAACCCAAGGCGTGGTTTGTAAAAAAAACAAAGGCATACGGTTATCATCATAAACCTGATGTAGAAGTTGAGGTAATGCTTCTTAAGTCAAGAATACAGAATATACGCACCACTATTAAATTTCCCAACTGCAAGTGGCCAGCAAGCGAAGCAGCCTCGCTAGCAACGCCCTCCATGAGACATCCATCGCCAGTGAACACTGAAAAACATTCATACAGTCAAGCGCAAGGGATAGGATTGAAACCAGGCCCACCATAGGTGTAATTATTGATCAAGTCAAATCCATCGCGATTATAGACCGCACCGAGATGTGCCTGTGCCATAGCAAACCCGACACCATTGGCAAAGCCCTGGCCAAGAGGTCCAGTCGTGACCTCGATACCTGTCGGCGGAAATGAAAATACGGAAGGATACACTAAGTATGTGAGCCTACCGTCAGTGTGTCCCGCCTCAGGGTGGCCGGGGGTGAGGGAATCTAGTTGTCGGAAAGCCTTCAAATCGTCCACGGAGAGCTTATACCCTAAAAGATGGAGTAATATGTATTGAAGAACACAACTAAGTATATGCTGAGATTAAGTATCCAAGCAGCGACTTAGCAGGTATGAAACATACGCATGGCTGAAATTGAATGTTCAGAAGCAGTCTCAGGGATGATAAGAGCTACTTACCCATTAGAGAGCACAAATCGATCGCGATTAAACCATTTCGAACTTTTGGGGTTAGCATTAAAAAATCTAGGTAGAGGTTAACAAACCAGCTAATGACCGATAAGGATCGCTGTAGAGAGCACCTACCGAGTGAAAAGGACGTGGGCTGCTGGAGCCATACCCATGGGTGCCCCTGATACAACGTGTGTTGTTAGTGATCATGAGGGCGATAACCTGATGCGGCTAAGCTTACCAGGATGGCCTGAGTTCGCCTTTCCAACAACATCTGCAGCCAAAGTACGGATTGTCGCAATGGACAAGTCGTCTGTGGGTTCTGGGGTAAAGCTGGACATGTCTGGGAGGACTGGGGAAAGGAGATGGGCTGGAGAGGAAAAGCGATAATTTAGCCACCGCAGATATCCCGCTTTTATCTAATCAGACTTCTCACGCATCTTCACGACGACAGTCAAAAATCGTAGGAAATACAGGTCTGCGTTTAATATCTGGTCTGTGCGTGGATAGGCCATTTACCGCCCATTCTCTCATAACGTTGCTATTTGCCATGTATTTCCCAGATGCACCCGCAGTTGTCCGATAAGCGTATTGGTGAGCTTTTTCTGTCCAGGGTTTCAGCCGGATACTCAGGATCCCGAGCCAGTCTGCAGGGAGTTCATACAAGCACTTGACGCCTGCCATTCCAACAACTGGGCACGCCTTACTGGTGGTTGTAATCGAGAAAAGGATAGTCTTAACCAATGTCTTCGAAAAGAGGTGCGTCCCGTTCACGTCTTTACGCTGAAAATGCCGGTTGAGATGCTATCGTCAGCGGGTTGAGCGTTCTTCTCGCAATCGCCAGAATGCTAAGGAACAGCGCCTGAGGGTGGAGCAGGCATGGAGAGAGCTTCACGAGGATGAGTAGTGGACAACATTAGCTCTTGTGGCATTACAGTATATCAATACGACCACCAATCAATCATTTAACAGCGACTCTACGGGGGTAGCGGTCTCGTCTCTATACTGATTTCAATGCCGGCTCTCCATACATGGGCACTGTGCATCGACAAAACTCGTGTGTACTGGTGTACATGTCTTCACAACATTCTCAACAAAATGTCAAACCGGCATTACCGGTCCGGCGATGTGGCATGAATAATGTCCTCGGGCGCGCGACCGAAAGGTGAGTCACTTAAAGCTCTAAACATCTTGACCATATTTTTGCTCAAGCTTTTGCTAAACGAGCCCGTAGACATGGAAAATACTGCCTCTGTTTGCAATGAGAGGCCTCGCGCCATAGAACTAGCTGATCTATCGTCGCAGGATGTTATTCAACAAGATAGACAGCCAGTATCCCAGCCATTATCTACCATAAACGTCGTGAATAACGAAGTACCAGACGGTGGTTATGGATGGATCGTTGTATCAGCTTGCAGTCTAATCACGTATGCCTCTTACTATTTCAACGCTCTCACTATGTTGTGCTCACCAAAGTTATCAGATTCTTTTTTGTAGGCATAACTCATTCATGGGGTCTCATGCAGGCCAAGTTGGCGCGTGAAAACCTTGCACCAGATTCAACATTAGCATTCATAGGTTCCACAGCCATCGCCTTCGTCGCCTTCGGTGCCATTGTCAATACTCGCATCATTCGTCTCATGGGCACTCGTCATGCGGCTTTTCTAGCATGTTCGTTCATGGGATTTGGGCAAATTCTAAGTGGCTGGGCTACCAGGAGTGTCGGTGGATTATTTGTTACCAATGGAATTGTGATGGGCTTCGGCTGTAGCCTATGCTTCATGGTGAGCATTTTAATCCCTGTTCCAAGTTCCTACCAACGTGGAAGGTAGACTTGTGGAACACTACCGGCACAATACTTCAGTCGCCGCCGTGGTTTGGCGAACGGGTTGGTATATGCAGGTGGAGGAATTGGTGGCTGTGTATTGAGTATTCTGATGGAAGTCCTGCTGAATAAAGTAGGCATAGCTTGGACTTTTCGCGTCTTTGGTTTTGTCACTCTTGCCGCGACTTTACCGGCTACCATGCTCTTGAAGGAGCGATCTCGCCGGGTAGCTCCAACCATGGATTGGTATGGCTCTCTTTGAAGCAACTAGACATAAGACTTACAGTCTGTTAGGTCTTTCTTCAAGGATCCGAAGTTCTTGCTATTATTTTTTGGGTCGGGAATTGCCACGTTCCCAATCCTTGTGCCCCCCTTCTTCATTCCTTTATATGCCTCTTCTCTTGGCATATCCAGTGGTATCAGTTCGGTTCTTCTCGCTGTATTCAATCTTTCCTCAGCTTTTGGACGTGTTGGTTTTGGCGCTCTAGGAGATGTCGTTGGTCCACTAAGTAGCTTGCTACTGGCGCTTATTGTCAGCGCCCTCAGTATGCTTGTGATTTGGCCTGCATCTACGGCATTGGCCCCATTTGTGGTATTCATAGTGATCAGTGGTGTGGGCAATGGCGGCTTCTTCTCCACGATGCCATCCGTTGTGGGTCACATCTATGGACAAAGAATGAGCACTGCACTTGCAATGGTTGTATCTGCGTGGGCAGCAGGATACGTCATGGTATGATTACTACTTTTTCTTTGGGATACCAAGAGCTAACATTTCGTAGGGTGCACCTGTTGCAGGTTACATACTGGAGCGATATGGGGGGAGCGAAGCTGGACGTGCCGCCTTTCGCCCTGCGATGTATTACGCGGGTTCGATGTCTGTAGGAAGCGCCAGCTTCGTTTTCGGTGTCCGCCATTTGACCAGCCCCAAGCTTTTTGCATACGCCTGATCATGATATTGACGAGGTCGTAACGAAATTGAGGCCAATACTCAATTTGTTTGAGATTCAAAGGAGACGACCGGGCCCCCTACATGTACTAGTAGTCTTATAAAATCCAAGCCAATGTGTATTCCCATCATGAATGTTTCACGGACAGAATAATGGTAGAAGGCACGATGAGCTGAGTGGGTCACGGTTTTACTTGGAACGGGCCGAAGTGTGGCTGACAGTGGCAGTTCAAAGTCGAACATTGGGTGAGAGCTCAAACCAAAGGTTCAGGTCATTGACGCTTGGCCAGACACGCTTTATTCACGCTCATTTTCTTACAATGTCCATCGTTCCAACACCCAGCTCTCGCTATTCTCATTCTTTTGTAATGCCTCATGTCTTCGTCTTTCCTCCAGAGGAAGAGCAGTCCGAAAATCCCCCTTGGTGCTACTTCGACGCCAATCATTCCCCTGACCACATCGACTTTGCTTCCAGCCACAACGCCCGCTTTCTTGACGTCCCCTTCGATGTTGTAGCTGAACATCAGGACCCCACTCAGCAGTTTTACCATTCACCTATCAAGGATTCAGCTGCAACAGGTCAGATAATCGAAACACATGGCCTTGCTTCGTCAGAGATCAGAAGTGATGTAACGCAGCACAGGGATCCGCTGGATGATTCAGATGTGGTAGAAGTGGTGAAACTCAGGCGCTCAGGTCGGAGGCTAACTGAGGAGTCAGACCAATATCACCAGGTGAAGGGGCCACGAAATCTGAGGGCCCGTGCTTCAAAGGCCTTCCAATCCATAAAGAATGCGAGGAAGGGTGCTCGACGAAGATCCAATGCCAAAGAACTGCAGTCGTCGAGTGAAAGCATGCCAGGGTCTTTTGCGGGTGTGCAGAACTTGAGATGGCATCAGCGGGAGCAGCAGCCACCAGCATCTCCTGCTTCTTTCCTCTCGCGGCGAAACACTCGTTCACTATCTCAGCTCTTGCAATCGTCGAAAAGGATGAGTACCAAGGCAGACCCTCAGGGCGTTACATCTACTTCTCCTACCCATACCACACAACCGCCTTCATCTGAAACCGAGTCGTCACTCCCATACCTCAAAGATCGTAACACAGCACCTCCTGCGGGATGCGTCATTGTGTCAGACGGTATAGGTAGCATCTACCAGCAGCCAGTGTCTCCATGTCCTTCTGTTAAAAAGTCTCGTAGGAGGTTCTCCTTCAGAGAACTTCACCGTCTTTTTCCATCGTCTTCGTCATCTCCTACGGACCGAGTATCTAGGTTTTCTACTGCGCCCATTACACATCCCGGATATTCTCAAATGCCATCCACATCCTCCTTATCTACTTTCGCAGGACTTTCCGACGATCTAGAGGTACCAATGGAGGATAGGGTCTATGATGCCGTCTTCTTCTTAGATTCTGATCTCAACCCGGTCACTCGTGTTCCTGATCGAAAATCAGACCAGTTTTCTCCGGACATGCTCCCAACCTCTCATGACTTCAGCTTTGAAATGAGGTTAGATTCACTTCATTTTGATTCTGTCCTTTGACCCAGAGGATTTTGCTATCTCGACTGATGGGGCATTTTTGCGAATGCAATAGGTGATCTGGCGTATTCAAAGGCTTCATCTCAATCGTATAATTATGGTCATCTTTGCAGCCCCTCCAAACACTTTACTTGTTACGAGTAGCTGTTTCGAAGGTTTTGATATTTCTTCATCGAACATTATTATTGAGCTCATGACCATTCATGTATTAACTTTGCCGTCCACATCTTACGCATGATATATGAATTATGATGTCTATTCGTTACTCTTACCTCTCGTTTGCAATACCTTTGACTTCAGCTTTCATTGGTGTATCATTGGTGTAGCATTCGTGCATTACATTCAAACAATAACTACCCACTAAATAACGGAATCGTTGCACATGCGGGTTCAATACTTTTCGGCCAGGACTAATCATAATAATCAGCGAAAGCTGTGAATGGTATTATGGCCCTTACTTAAAGTTACCAGTGACGTCCAGCCCGTGAAAGGATGGCTGGTGAAAGGAGTTAGTCGCGATTAAAACACAAGACTTAACCTTACCTCCTTCTCCCTTCTCCAGTGACAGCATCGTACTGCTCCCATACGTATCCAGTCCTCTTGTATTCCTGCATCGAAGATTTTATCAGTGCATAATGCATATATACTAGTAAAAGAGGAAGCTGACGCTAAAAACATTGTCTATGACGTTTTTCCTCAGTTCGGTGTAAATGTCTTTAGCATATTCTTTATAAGGGCCTTCCTCAGCACCATACACCTGCCATTCATCAAGCATGGTAGCATCGGTTTATCACGGAAAACCATTAGGAAATAGAATAAAATGACACACCTTGAACAACGAACTTAGGGCCATATAATTCATCTGTATCCATATCGGACCTTTCCAATAGTTTTCGCCGGTCCCGAATGCAGGTTCACTAACAGACAGGCTGCGAAGACCATATGGTGACCAAAGATGGTCAGGATCACGCAAGAGGTCGAGGACAGCCCTCAGATGCGGCGAGTCGGGGGAGAGCAGAGAAAGAAGGAAAGGGAAAAGGGAAAGATATCCCTTATGACAAACATGATAAGATTCATCTGAGAATATGGTAGTGAATAAATGAATTATCAGTAGGATTTATGCAGGTTTATACCTTGATCGTCGATATTCACGTCGCAATACATTTGCTTTTCCTCACTCCAGTGAAGATCTTTTTGCGCGTCAGGGCGGATAAAAAGGCGAGAGTAAAATATATCACCTTCAATATTATCCAGGATTGCTCTCTCTATCTCCAAGAAGCTTAATTGGTCCTCAGTCTCACCAATGAAACCTGATATTTCCCGCATAGTCCTTGTGAAAAATGCCATCCAGCTTATCAGGTCCAAATGTAGCTCTCCAGCGTGAGGAGGACCTCTTGGATAGTCATCCATGCCGCTTGTTAGGACGTGTTGTTCCGATCGTCCTCGCCAGCGATACGCCTCGGTGCGAGAACGAGCTTTACGACCGTACTGCTTGATTTGTCCGCGTTGGGTGCGGCGAAACCAATCATAGTGGCGCTTAAGAGGGTGGTAGATAGACTGCAGGTACGCAACCCCACGATCATACGTCAGGTAGATATTGCCATCCGTGAATGTAGTGGTATCAGTGAGTATAGTCTGAGATCCGGGTATATAATTCATGCCAAGGTCCTCATCCGATAACCCAGACGTTTGAGATTTCAATCGGTCGATAAACGCAGTGACTGCCATAGTAAGAGTCGGAGGGTTGGCAAAAGAGGGGACTTGGGTTTGAAACTGAGCTGGAACCTATTACATGACATGTCAATAAACCTGCAATAAAATTATGTTTGAACGTACTTTGCTTCTCGCTTCTTCGCCCAGAATTTGTTCCCTAGCAACCCAGCCATCATTGTCAATCAAGTTGATCCAATCCATGAGCATCTCCAGGCTATGGGATACTGCAGATTTGTATCTAATCACGTCCATTGATATAATAGCGAACGTACCTGAGATCATTATCCCACTGTCCAATGTGCAGCAAATGAAATCCTTCATCCCTGCAGTGACGTTGAGCGGGAAGTTTTCTCAGAAAAACAAATTTACCAATAGAAGCCTCTTGGGAAAAAACTGCGACTAGGTGTTGCAGTCAGTAGACCTTGAGGCTCTAATAACTTTGCGTCCTTTTGTGCATCCTCATCGGCGTCGGGCGTGAAATCATCATCCTCGTCCCACTCGTATGCGAAGTTTCGATCGATGATAGAGGTTCCGTAGAAATAGCCGATACCACCCAGAAGATTAGATGTTATAGCTTTGCTGAAAGAGCTAAGGGCTCCTGGGTCTGCAGCAAAGTAAGAGGGCGACGTTGGAAAGATAGCCTCGAAACGTTTATCAAAAGATGCATTCAGAGCGTGCATGCCTTGGTCAAGGATTGACGCTGAATTGGAATAATTAGTCTGAAAGTAGGGCTAATCACAATTGAATGTAGTTACCATCAAGCATCTGAGCTGCACTTTGGCTTTCGAAGAATACATCAAACTGGAACTCTCCGTCAAAACTTTTTTGTACAGCATATAAGTTACTTCCTGTGTAAACCTCATCAGATAACTGTAAAACAAATGAGGGGTCCGGTGCTGTCGATGTCCGATATTTTTGAACAATGTCTGCCGCATGATTGACGATATTTTGTAATATCCATTCTGGAACATTTGTCAGAGCCAGCACAGTGACATGATGGCTACATTTCGAACCTTTGGCCGTCCAAATGTCCCCTCGGTTTAGTCGCAACCCAGCCAAATGAGATTTGCCGATACGCTCTTTGAATGCTTCAGAATGAGGCCCGTTTGTAACTGCATTGTTTTCAGGACCTAGCCAAAATGTCAATGGATACTTTTCTCGACGAACATACAAGATGCTAACTAACTGTCAACTATCCGAATCGTGAAATCGTCCAAGTCAGGAGTTGATCCTACAAACTCCACAGGCCCTTCGATGCCCTGGGTATTATATTATTTATCGAGAACAATATTATGCAAAGGTCGTTGCTCACGTTTTCATTCTCATCTGTGACCATGTCTATACCACCGAGACCCTCTAGGCCGACGTAGAATATCGTGGAAATTCGGGAAGGAAATTCTTCATTTTGATTCGTGAGACCGAAGGGGTGATAGAAAACATGGCCCACACTCACCGGAGTTGATCGGTTTCCCTTTGATTCTTGCAGCCCAACTACCACCATTGTTGCCTCCGGAAATCTTCAACAGCTCGGTGGTTAATTCGACGTTATTTTGGCTGTCTCTGAGCACCTGTTCGCCACCACGGCGAGGGTCATATGTGGTCCAAGTGTAGCTGTCCAGACCGTCCCCTTGATCACATGCATGTCGAGTTTCTGGCAAGCCAGCAAAGTTAATATATGATAAAATGACCTTTTATTCACAAGAACATACTACTGATAGATTGATAATCCTGAGTACCGAACCACATGAGACCAGTCACGAGAGATTGAGGTACCCTAGGCTTGAGGCCAAAGTAGAGGTTTGGGCGATATACACCCCAAAGCAAGTCTTCGGAGGAGTTGGTTGAGTGCGAGGTTACCACTCTTGCTGGAAGTAGTAGCAGTAACCCCCACAAGTGGGCCTTGGAAAGATACATACACGGGTACGAGAGAATCAGAAATGAAGAATTGGTGGCAAGGAAGTATGGAATAGATAGGCTATGCAGCAACAGGAATATATGGATACGCGTCTAGCTCGTGGGGTTCGAATGTCAATATCACAGTAATGTGGTCACCGTAGTAATAGTTGAAGATTTTTTATGAGAAGCCTTGCAAGTTGCACAAGTAGGTGGTCTAGCTGGCAAGTCATACAGCGTAACGCTTTATTTCGGATTTTTCCGTGGGATACCTTCCCGCTAACAATCTGAACGTTGTCACGGACCTGTCACAGTTCTCATTGGGTTGGGACGTGCATTAGCTCTCTAGAATAACGCAAACACGACGATCTGACCAGGCCCCATGGCCGAGAACATCTACAGTAAGGGAACGAGAGTTTGGTTCGAAGATAAAGACCAGGCTTGGATATCTGCCGAGGTCGTAGCCGTCTCCAAAGCTTCGGATGATGCCATCCAGCTCGATTTCCTTGATGAACGAGGCAAGGTCAGTTGAGTCCAAATTTCGTAACGGAATGGGTTAAAGTTGAAGTTACCTTTGTATGGTGATTTTTTTAGGAGTTGACGATCAATACGACCCTAAAGAATATCAAGGATGGCAAAGGTCTCCCTCCCTTGCGAAACCCGCCACTACTAGAAACTGCCGATGATCTGGCCACATTATCCCATCTGAATGAACCTTCAGGTAAGTATCATGTTATCTTTTATGGCTTACTTCTCTTTCATTGACGGTAGCACAGTTTTGCATACAATCAGAAATCGTTACGCCCAGCACAGCATCTACACTTATAGCGGGATAGTTCTCATTGCTGTCAACCCGTTCCAGAGAGTCACACTATATGGGCCAGAAATCATACAAGCCTATAGCGGTCGCAAGAGGGGTGAACTGGAACCGCACCTTTTTGCCATCGCCGAAGATGCATACACTGCCATGGGGAAGGATGGCATGGGTCAAACGATCATCGTGTCTGGGGAAAGGTGATTATATTGGTATATTCCCATTTTATCTTTTATCTAAACTCTATTATAGTGGTGCAGGTAAAACCGAATCAGTGAGTATTATATACGTTTTATCCACTTCCTGTGTCGAGATGGCTGTCTTTAGGCAAAGTTTATCATGCGTTACCTTGCTTCTGTGAATCCTCCTGGTTCGACGAAGTCGAAGACAAAATTCTCGCTCGACGAATCTAGTGAAATAGAACGTCAGATTTTAGCAACAAATCCAATTCTAGAAGCATTTGGTAATGCCAAAACGACGCGGAATGATAATTCATCACGTTTTGGAAAATATATCCAGGTCTGTATATATCGCTCAGTTGTAAAAGTCATATTCTTATGACCACTGTCACAGATTTTGTTCGACGGCAAGCAAGAAATAGTAGGCGCCCGTATTCGGACCTACCTCCTAGAGCGATCCCGCATTGTTTTTCAGCCGCTCACTGAACGCAATTACCATATCTTCTATCAGTTATGCGCCGGTGCACCTATGAAAGAACGTAAAGATCTTGGACTGGATACGGATGTTGGAAAATTTCACTATTTAAAACAAGGGGGGACGGCCTCTACGCCAATTAGCGGAGTGGATGACTCTGAAGAATTTCGCGCCACACAACACGCGCTTTCCACTGTTGGAATAAGCGTCGAAAAGCAATGGGCAGTTTTTCGACTACTCTCCGCGTTGCTTCACCTTGGGAATGTCAAAGTTACACAGACACGATCGGATTCAGCTATCAACGAAGATGACCCTTCTCTCATCTTGGCCACTCGCTTTTTGGGCGTAAATCTTCCAGAATTCAAGAAATGGACGATTAAGAAACAAATTACAACGCGCTCGGAAAAGATAGTGACATCTCTCAATGCTGCGCAAGCCACCGTTGTCAGGGACAGTGTGGCAAAGTTCGTATATGCGTGCTTATTTGAATGGCTGGTTGCCGTAGTCAATGAAAGTCTGGCTGGAGAAAATGGTGACGCAGCTGAACGTGCTGAAATGTTCATTGGAGTGTTGGATATCTATGGTTTCGAGCATTTTCAGAAGGTAGTGTTCTGATCACTACTTGGTCCGCATTGCATTCACGAATCTCCATCGTAGAATTCATTTGAACAATTCAGCATCAACTATGCCAATGAAAAGTTACAGCAGGAAGTAAGTGTCTACAAAAGAATTTTAATTGCTACTCATGTTTTCGCTTCTCATAGTTTAATTCCCATGTTTTCAAACTTGAACAAGAAGAATATATGAAAGAAGAGATCAACTGGACTTTCATAGAGTTCTCAGACAACCAACCATGCATCGATGTGATAGAAGGAAAACTTGGCGTGCTTGCGCTTCTTGACGAAGAATCGCGTTTACCTTCAGGAAGTGACGCGTCCTTTTTGCAAAAGCTCAACACACAGTTGTCAAAGCCTGCCAACAAAGCCGTTTTCAAAAAACCAAGGTTTGGAAATTCGGCATTCACGATTGCCCATTATGCTCTAGATGTTACGTATGAAGTAGATGGCTTTTTGGAAAAAAACCGCGACACCGTTCCGGACGAACATATGGCACTACTTGGCTCGACGAGAAACTCATTTTTAAAGGAGATCCTTGATATAGCCCTAGGATCCGCGAAATCAGTAGAGCCCGTTCACCCGAGTTCACCTGCCTTTTCCGACTCTGGCAGCGGGGGATCTCGTCGATCGTCGATCATTCCAGACCCAGGGCGACAATCTTTTGTTACATCGACCTCTACCTCTATGGGAGCCAAGCGGGGCTTTGTGGTGAAAAAACCAACACAGGGTTCTATTTTCAAGGCATCCTTGATAACCCTTATGGACACTCTAAGCGTAACCAACGTGCATTATATCAGATGCATAAAGCCGAATGAAGCAAAAAAACCATGGGAGTTCACACCTCAACAAGTTCTTGGCCAGCTTCGGGCATGTGGAGTCCTAGAAACGATTCGCATTAGCTGCGCTGGGTATCCCTCACGTTGGACGTACGAGGAATTTGCAGAACGGTAAGTGAATCGGTGCCCTATATAACACGGTCTCAATCTTCCTTAGGTATTACATGCTCGTACCCTCATTGGATTGGCAACCGATGATCCAGAATTTAGAGTTAAAACCTCTCTGTTCCCTTGTCCTACAGAAAACTATTAATGATCCCGACAAGTACCAAAGCGGTCTGACGAAAATTTTCTTCAGGGCAGGGATGCTAGCAGCATTAGAATCTCTTCGTGCCAACAGGCTCAACGCTCTTGTGACGATTGTGCAAAAAAATATGCGCAGGCATATGGCAGTCAAGGATTACCGCCAACTACGTCGGGCTACAATTCGGATTCAGACTTGGTGGCGGGGTATACTTGCTCGGAGTTTAGTAGAAAGCATCAGGAAGAATGTGTCTGCAAGACGGTTGCAGACTGCACTGAGGTGTTACATACACCGCAAGAAATTCTTGGATATACGAAATGCGATGACCATCTTCCAGAGTCGTATGTTTACTTCAAACGCGAGGCTGTCTTCGTCCTAATGTGCCATTTCCATAGGTGCTCGCGGTGCCCACGCTCGTCAGCTTTTCAAGGAGATGAGAACGTCTCACGCAGCAATACGGTTACAAAGTCTTTGCCGTGGACTGTACGTTTATTCGCGTTTATTAAGTGGTTCTGTCTCACAGCTACCTTACAAGGTTATGCCGTCGCACTTTTGGATCTGATTTAAAACATGTCATCTACCTACAGTCGTGCATCAGGCGCCGATTGGCCCGAAAGCACTTGAAAAATCTCAAAGCCGAAGCACGTTCCGTATCGAAGTTCAAAGAGATATCCTATCGTCTAGAAAACAAGGTAGTCGAGTTAACTCAAAATTTACAAAAGCGAACAGAGGAAAAAAAGACGTTACAAGCACGATTGTCAGAGGTGGAACAACAGCTACAACATTGGTCATCTAGATATGAGGAATGCGATGGAAAAGTAAAGCAACTGCAGTCTGCTTTGTCGAAGTCTGAAGTTGCGCTTTCTCAGAGAGACGAACTTCTTACTGCGAAGGTAGACGTGGAAAGGCGGCTTGAAGATTTTACTGCAAAGGCAGCAGAAAGGGAGGAGACCATTCAAAAACTCACAGAGGAGTTGACGCGCCAAAGCACTCAGCTCGAAGCGCAACAGAAATCCATCGACATGGCACCCTCTCGGGTTAATGAGGACAGTTCTATCATTGCCACACTTAAAAACGAAGTCAGCAACCTTCGCGAACAGCTCAATCGCGCAAACGCCCTCAATGCTCTGACACGAGGTACTCGAGCAGAGCCTCCCAATTCACCTACATTTTCGCCTGCACTGCGCATCGCTGATTCGAACAATGGAGCCAATGGGTCTGCGTTAGCGGCGCCCTCGACCCATCAGCGAAGACACAGCTCTGCAGGCGTGTATTCGCTGTCTCCTCTAGATGGCCGAACATCTGCAGACGATATGCTTGATGCGAAGAAGAATCACATACTAAATCCTCGCGCAGTATCAGTTGCTTACAATGGCGAGGACAAAGTACTTCGGCTGCGCACAAACGGCTTATCCGAAATTCGTGACAACGATGACCCCGCGGAAGAAAAAATCAAACTCATGCAGGATGTTAAACGTTTGGATGAAGATGTTCTAGATGGCTTAATCCGGGGTTTGAAGATTCCAGTGCCTAGTCTTACTAATCCATCTGCTGTTAAGGAAATCCTTTTCCCAGCTAATCTTATCAGTCTTGTTACTAACGAGATGTGGAAGTATGGTTTAATTCCGGAAAGCGAGAGATTCCTGGCCAACGTGATGCAGACTATTCAAGCCCATGTTATGGCAAGTTTTATTTTTATTTTTAATACTCTCTCTTTCTGTTGGGCGCTAAATTCCCTTCAAATAGTCTTTTTCCAGCGAAGAAGCCATCGTTCCTGGGATTTTCTGGCTATCAAACGTCCACGAGATGTTATCCTTCATCTGCGTTGCTGAAAGTGACATGCTTCAAGGTATAGGGCCTGGCGAAGAGAATGCTGTACGGCCTTTCGATTGGAATGACTATGAGCGGCTCGTGACTGTCGTCAAGCACGACCTCGACAGTCTCGAGTATAACATATACCATACTTGGATGCAAGAGACGAAGAAGCGTTTATCCAAAATGGTGATACCGGCGTTAATCGAAAGTCAGTCATTACCGGGTTTCACGACCAGTGATGGCGGGGGACGACTATTCAACCGTCTTCTCAATACAAATAATCACCCGGCCTTTGGCATGGACGATATCCTGAATCTGTTGAATAAAGTATGGAAGAGTCTAAAAAGCTATTACATGGAAGATTCGGTGGTGCAGCAGATTGTTACTGAGCTGCTCAAATTAATCGGGGTTACTAGTTTTAATGATCTTTTGATGAGACGCAATTTCTCTTCATGGAAGCGAGGTAAGCTTGAAGGTTCGTATATTCATGCCCGAGGTAACTGAACAAAGTCAATAGCGATGCAAATTCAGTACAATATCACACGCATAGAAGAATGGTGCAAATCACATGACATGCCAGAAGGGATGCTGCAACTCGAGCACTTGATGCAAGCTACGAAGCTTCTGCAACTGAAGAAGGTATACCCTACCATTCAATACTCTACTTCTTACAAGGAGACTGAGCTATTGAATTAGGCAACTCCAGCAGACATAGAGATTATTTACGATGTTTGTTGGATGTTGAGTCCAATGCAAATACAGCGCATGTGCACGAACTATTATGTGGCCGACTACGAGGTGAGCCGTTTCCTTCAAGGCTCTTCCATTCCTAGACTCAAGATATCATCAGAGTCCCATTTCTCCTGAAATTTTACGAGTAGTGGCTTCTCGGGTGCAAGCTAATGATCGTAACGATCACCTTCTACTATCTCCCGAAACGGAAGAAGTTGGTCCATACGAATTGCCACTACCGCGAGAGGTGTCTGGCCTGGAGACCTATGTACCTGCATATCTAAATGTAGCACACCTTCGCAGATTGGCCGCCCTGGTTGCATAATTGCTTTACTTCGATGTTTCTGTTTATTATGACTGCATAGATAGGTTTCATAATGGCCCGCAGGCAGGCACTCATACTCGCACCACATGAATTTAGGTGGCCACGATGACATGAGGAATCGAGCGGAGCTCAATCATAACCTCTCTCTTTTTTGTGGAGGTTAACTTGCAAGGTTATATGTAGTCTAGTCCAATATAATGTTCCATTCTGTGGTTATGGTTAGTGATGCCAGAGCGCCAACATTTAGGTCGGCATGCTTCGCCGCATCAGCATAGATTAGGCTCGTACCCACCCTGCTCGCTCAGCTCTCGGCTAGGTAATTTAGCGATGATTGAAGCTGTGAACTTGCTGTATTCTCCATTTGCTGACCTAATACAATATATGATATTTGGTCTCCTTCAAATCTCACGACTTTTGCAGGAGCCCCCCATTTGGTGCCAATAACGCAAATTGTTGAAGCCTTTTGAAGTTCAGAAGTGACTCCACCATTCAGATGCAACTCAGACTCAGCAAAGGGGATCGAGAGTAGAGGCCTCATGTACTGGTCCCAGTCAGACAATCAGTCAAGCAATCAGTCAGAAAAAGTCTCTTGTGACCAGTGATAACTCACAAGATTGTTGATAGCAGTACCAGTAGACTCATGTAAACATATTAGTCTTTATCCAAACCCATCACTACTATATGCCTGAAGCAAGTCCTAGACACCCTGCCCGGTCTACAGATCAAAAGCTCAACACTATCCTTCAAACCCTACAGGATGTCAGTTGGTCATTTGCAGACTTCCTGTACTATCTATTTTGTCAAAAGGATGAACATGGGAGAAAAGTCAAAAGGACACAACAACACTTACAGTCAGTGGTGTCCTTCCTCAATGGATCCTCAATTGGATCAGCATCAATAGGCACTATTCTTGATGCACCCTTTGAAAATGCCAAATGTGTTTCTCTAACAAGCCTGGTACTAGAACAAATGAAGGGGAAGAGTATCATGACCATCAGAACTGAAGAAATCTGGCATGGGGAAGCAGCACTTACTGCATGGGCCATCAAACATGTTACTAGACTAATCCATGTGGAATTTGATGTGATGGTGTTGCATGATGGTGGTCTACAGATGCAAGCCCGAGTTTTATCTGAAAATGTCAATTGACATGATGGCACATCTATTACATGGGATGCATTCAACTGATTTAGCTTCCGGAAGCTGCAAGACCTCCTGGAAACAAACACACCTGTAATGTGCCATATTGTTTGCTTGTACTCCAACCCAGAGTTCCACCATGCCACAGATATATTGTCCGCAGGACTTGGTATGTCCTGCTTTATTTTGTCTCATCTAAACCTATTAAACCTTGTGTGGTAGGGTGCAATTGCTGCGTTAATGGCCCTCAACTTCACACACTCAAAATCAGCTAGCTATGTCACATATAACACCCTTGTTGAAGCACTGGAAGGGATGGCTCGTGCAGCAGTTAAATATCTGAAAGAAGCTGCAAAACATGGGTCAGAACAACACTTCAGTGTTGTTGGAGACAATGTACAAGCTTATGCAAAGAGATGGGACCCTTGAATTAGAAGAGAGAACAAGATATTGAAGGGTTTTGTGGGCACAGCTGTTGAGCTGCAGGAATTTGACCCTGCAGCATTTGATGTACAAGAACTGGTGCGGCAACTGCAGCTGCAAGAAAGGAAATCAATCATCACAAAAGGCATATTAGACAATATTGATCTCACTCACCAGGCAAAAGTGCGCACTTTGTATTTCTTACATATTCTGATCAACTTTGTGATTGTGCTATCAGTTTACAAAAGCTGATATAAGGAAGAATACAAAACTATTGCCAAAAATCCTATAAATCAAAACTGTCATACAAAAGTGACTCCTCTTGCCACAAACACAACTGATGAGATGCAAATTCAAGGGATGGAGAAGGCAGTTAGTGATTTCCTGAAGACACAAATGGGGATTGATGATGAGACAGATGAGGGAGAGTTATTATATTCAGCAGTGATGGGAAAACATTTGACCAACTTATCAAACTGAAGAAATACCGGGTGATGGAACAGCAAGACTTTGAATCCATACATTGTATTGTGCCAACGTTGAAGCTTTGACATACAAAGTGGACCAATCTTAGCCGTGTTACTTGTACACATTGGGGTGCAGCCTTTGTGGTGGTGGGAAGTTCAAAATGTTCAATTGAGAACTTCTGGGAAGTGTCTAGCCACTTTCTGAGACCTAACAGGGACAGAACTAGAGTCCAGTATGAGTAACTATATTATCAGAGAGTACAGAATGTGTACAGTACCTAGAGTCCAGTATGAGTAACTAAAGAATAGGAATACTGGACTCTGCAATACTAGTAAACAAATCAGCCACAAAGGCGAAATTATAGAATGCTCAGTGAATACTGAACAATAGAGCAAAAAGAATAAAGAAGAAAGTGATTTAGAAAGAAGGGAAAATAGATAGCACAACTAGGTGCAGAATCACCAAAACTAACACAAAAGGCTATTGCAGACAGTGATACAGGCAGATTGTGGGAGGTGCTCAAAGTAAGCATAACAATGATGGATTATTCATATAATAAACTTACAGCAACTCTGCGGCCCATATAGTTATAATTGTCCATTTTAGACAGTGCATTATTACCTGATAATATTACTATATGTTACGATACACAATTTTTGGACCTTTGATTTTCATTCTCCCCTTTAACTTTATACGGTAGTTTTCACACACTGTGCCATGCGGCACTTCCCATTTTGTTCAAACTCCACCTTCTCGTGCTATGCTGCCTTTATTCTTATTTAGCTACAAGTCTCTCACGCAGTGGAGCTGGTCACACAGGCTGCACCCTCTGACATCATCAGCCACTGCTTTTATCAACTGTACAGTACATAAGTACAAACACTCTGTATTAGTATATACACCTCATTAGATCTAGGAGACTCCTCAGCAAGTCCTCCTGTTGTATCCTCACAACTAACTTGTTGAAACCTAAAGGGTAAACACTCCCTCTTCATTATCTTTTGGCTTGTCTGAGTTGTGCGCCAGAGTAACTAACTCTTGGTTGTTACATTAGGACTTGCTCTTACTACTCTCTCGCACATTGTGCAAACCCGGTCCCCAGGGTTAAGGGGTTATTGTTTAGGGATATCCCGTATAGCAGAAGGGTGCGCTCCTAGCAACGGCCCTGTAGTGCTCTGGGAGAAAGAACAATTATTTTTTTGATACATGGCCCCCAGTGTTAAGGGGAGTACTTTAGCTCGGCAGTTGGTGTGGAACCACTGTACAAAACTTCTTCTTCGAATACCTCTGATCAAGCTGGGCACTTGCCTCCGCCAGTTGGAGAAGGGTTGACAGCATAACAAGCGGACCACCCCCTGACAACCGTTTGGACCAGGGTTTCTTACATTTACTTTTTATATACTTTTCAAATACTATAGTGTGGGTAGTCAGAGATTGAGATCCGATATTCAGCTGGGAAGAGGTAGATCCACAGATAGCAAGCGGGGACCCCCAGTTACCCTTTTTTTTACATTACCAAAGAGAACAAGCCGACATGTTGTCGCAAACTCCTGACGTCAACACTCTGTTGCACAACATGCATGCACAGATTTTGGCGTTAACCACGCAACTCGCTGAGCTACAGGCAAACCCCACTGCAGCAGCACCCTCAGTTGAGAAGAAATTTAACAAGAAAGTTGAAAACGTCGCTGACCCCGGCACTTTTGAAGGAGACAGAGCACAATTTGCTGAATGGTGGATCAAACTGCAAATTTGGGTCGAAGCAAATTGGGATGTGTTTGCTGACGACTTTGAGGTAGCAACTGCGGTGCTATCTCCACTAAAAGGACCTGTGGCGAGTCAATATGCCCAAATTAGATTACAGGAGTGCTACACAGCGGGAGTGTGGCCCACCTGGGACAATCTCAAGATAGAGATTGAAAAATATTTCAAACCTCAAGCTGAGCGTGACTGGGCGCGTCAGCAAATCCATACCTTCAAGCAAGGGAACATGAGGACAGATGATTTCGTAACCCGGTTCCTGGCCCTCTCTATCCAAGGGGGTCTAGGTAATGAACATGCAGTGGAGCTGCTGGAATGCAATGTAAACCCCCACATTGCAGAACAGCTCTACATATAGGATATGAGGAGCGAGAACCTCTCTCAAGCAGCAGAGGAGGTTCAAAAAGTAGGTAGGGCCATAGTGTAACAACCAAGAGTTATTTACTCTGGCGCACACAGGAACACACTATAAAGAAGATGATGGGGAGTGGTTACCCCTTAGGCTGCAGTGAGTTAGTTGTGCTAGACAACAGGAGGACTCGCTGAGTCCTTCCCCATGTATTGCTCTTGTATATATACTAAAATACATGAGGTACTGTACAGTTGTAAATAAAGTTCAAAGTCCGATGTCTAGCATGTGACAGGTCACATGATGAGTCTAGACACTGGTCATGTGACTATGAAAAGTTGAAAATGTAAAGTAAAGTAAATGGTCACATGACTGGTCATGTGACTTGGAAAATAAAAGTAGAAGTACAAAAGTGAAGCGTAAGTAGGTGCTGGTATGTTAATTGTAACACATAGAGCTCTACAAAATGCAATTCAGTGGCGGGCTCACCACCAAAAACAACTTTTCCCAGAGGAGCCCTGGGTCATCAAACCAAAATAAAAATCACTCTCATGGGTTCCAACCAGGGCGGGGAGCCCCATTGGATATCAACGCGGTCCAGGGCGGACAGGCGCGCAGATTCACCTGCTACAGCTGTGGGCAGGAGGGGCACATAGCCCAAAAGTGTCCAAACGAAGCGCAGGCCGCTCAACAAGAAAATAACCAAGGGCGCTGTCGATGATGAGAACTGTTGTTAGAAAACCACACACAAAACAAACTAACACACAATCCTCCCAGATTCCACGGAACTTGTTTATGGGCTTTGCCTCCTAGAACAGTGGAGTGGTCTGGTTGTTCGTGGGGTGGTACGTATAAAGATCCTTCAAAGTAAAACCCAGAGGTGTATGAGTGTGGGTTTTGAGGAGGAGGGATAGTTGAATTTATAGAAGGATAGGGGCTTTGTGACGAGTATAGACGAGCACTACCTTGCTAGTCGTAGCACAAGGTAGGTTTGAGAACGACAATATGATGAGGTTCCCAGTGATAGCAGGCTCCTGACGCACAAACTGTAGTGCTCAGAAGGACTCTAATCGAAAGGGATGACAATGACTTCAAAAGTGGGAAGTGACGATGACAGCAGTTAACAGTGGTAAAAGTGGGAAGTGTTGTGACCACACTGGATCACAAGTAGCAGAGTAGTGAACTTGAGAGTAGAGAAGAAGTCTGGATTGGATTTCTTGTTGTTGTTTTTACAAGGTAAAATACAGGGGTTTATATAGTAAAAGAGAAGTAGGCTATGCACAGTATAGCTGTGCAAAAAGAATGAGAAAGAATATGAAGGAAGGAATGTACGCTGACGAATCCTGCGTAGGTAGTACAGGATAAGATTGTCAAAAAAAGAAAAGAAAGGGATAGAACAATAAATGCTGTGAGTAATGTCACAGGTTTGTACAGCCATAAAGTAAAGTCCAATAGCAAAAAGAGAGCAGGAAGATCATGATGTCATGGGAAGATGCAGTAAAAAAGGGCAAGGCAAAACGCTATCAGTATCAACACAGTTCCTTTATTGTCAGTCAGGCATTCTAAAAAAATATGTGTCCATAAAAATGATTCAAAAATCAAAAATAATCGCACTGTAAATGAATGTTCTCTGAAGAAAAAGAAACTGGAGCCACCGGTCCACCACCTAGTCCAAATCTGACAGTTCCATGGCCTTACCAATGGACTGGTTGTGTTGGACCACCTGATCAAACGAGGGAGGGAGAGGAGTAGTTCCAATTTGGAACAAGTGAGTCCCAGGCAGCGTGTGGTAGGTGTAGCTGTAGCGAAGATAATGGACAAATGATAAGTGTACCCAAGTGAATGGGACAGCGATGAACATGGGCGACGCAAGGGGATGAACCTTCTCCAGCTCAAAAACTACCCACCTACGCTCCAACCAGGCAAGACGAGCGACCGATGTTTTGATAGTATATGATGGCAGATCGACGTCATGAAGATGGACCTGTTGCCCTATTTGGACCGGCCGCCGGGGCTTTGCTGATATCAGCAGTGGCACGTGGTAGTCAACGGATCGGCGACAGAAGCGGATAGGAAGTGGTGACATCAGAAATGGTGGGGGTTCAAAGAAGATGAGGAGGAGGAGGGTGGAGGTGACGAGGAGGTGAACTAAAATGGGGACCCAGAAACGACCGTCGGGTGAGAATAAAAAGGAGAGGAAGGGGCCCATGGTGGGGCTAGGCAAAGGAAGGGGAGTAAGGGAAACGACAAAAGTGAGGGCGCAATGCAATGTGTAGCCAGTGGCGACGCGAAAATTTGCCGAAATGCCGAAATGCGGAAAGTACCGGATGGAAAAGCAAAGGTGAGCGTGACTGGATTGCCTAATAGAGGTGGTGCTGATCAGCCACAAGTTCAAAAAGGGCAATATTAATTACTATTCCACATGGCACTGTGCCTATGTGGCGCAAAGGCGAGTCTTTTTGAATATTCGCTTCGTTATTGACACCTGTCCATGCTACCAATCAACTTTGGTGCATGACATCCACGGACAACTTGAAATTGCAACTGTCCCCAGTTGCTTCCATAAAGGTAGGGTCATAGGGAATGAAACATGGCAACACATTGAAGGGTCATGTCAGCATAAAATTCGTTCAGGTAAGTCATTAATTGTTATCTTCATCATCTGAGTCGTTATGCTCATAGTCAGGTTCATCTTCTGGTTCATCTAGGTCGTTATCATGGTCATCCAGTTCGTCCAAGAGGGGCATAGAGTGGCGGTTGAAATAGGGAAGTAGGCGAAATGCTGCAATTCCTCTTCGTGATACTGATCCATCCATTTCTTTTAGAACATATGATCCTCCTTTAGTACGTCGCACAACTTCATAAGGGCCATTGTAACGAGGCTTTGCTTTACAATCCAGCTCTTTCTCAACCTGAGTATTCCGCACTAGAACAAGCTCTCCAGGCTGGTATTTGTTCTTGAACATCCTTCGTGCATAGAGTTTCTCAAACTGCGCTTTAGATCTGAGACGAGTTTTGCGTATAGTGAGTGCAGCTTGTTGCAAATCATCCTGTCTCTTTTCTAGTTGACGAATGCGCAGAGCAATGAGGTCTTCTGTTGACATTGCAGTATGGAATCCATGAACAAGGAAAGTCGCTTCTGTCAGATCAAATGGTAGGACTGGGTCAACTCTGTGCAACAGATAAAAAGGGCTGAATCCAGTAGAACAACGAGTAGTGACCTTGTCTGCAAAGAAGGCATGATGGACCTTGGTTGGCCATAAATCGACATTCCCTTCACAGGACTTGACAAGTGCTTCTCTTATGACGAAGTGTCCACGCTCAACAACACCATTTGCCTTGGAATTGTAGGGAGAAATGCGAATATGAGGGATCTGGTAACGTTCCACAAGCTCTTCAAATGCTCCTTTGACTTTGCTTCCATTATCTGTGACAACTTCTCCTATAGCTCCATAGCGACAGATGATTTCTTCCCAGAAAAAGCGAGCAAGATTATGTGCAGATGCTTTCTTCAATGCTCTTCCTTCTGCAGCAAGTGACAGATCATCTCTTGCAGCAACAAGATATCGATATCCTCTGGCCTTGGGCATGAGCATAATGTCGACATATACTTTGGTGAAGATTGTAGGAGGTGATGAGATGGTAAGTGGGACTTCACTTTTGCGTACACTTCGAATCTGGCATTCATGGCAGGTGCGAATATGATGCTTGACATCCTGTAACATATGGGGCCAGTAAAAGCGCTCTCTGACTGTAGAGAATACACCATTGACTCCTCTGTGACCAAGCCTTTCATGTGCTTAAGTAAGGATGTGAAGTCGAAGGTCAGGATTGAAGATGACTTTGAGAGGAGGAGCAGAGTGACGACGCTTGAACATGCTGTCTCCTTTCAAGAAGAATTGAAGTGATCGCTTGACAAAACGCTTTTGAGCTTGAAGAGAGGAAAATATAGGCAGCTCCATAGTTTGAAGAAAGTGGAAGATTCGACGAAGAGTATCATACTGAGAAGAATCATTGGTAAGGAACGAAGGGAGTGACATAGGGTGATATGGGAGAGGTCTGGCAAGATCAACAAGAAGAGCGATATCATCAAGCCAATCATCTGATTCTTGAGCATCTTCAAAGTCTTCCTCTGTTGGTTGACGACGAGATAATGCATCAGGACCACGATGTCGATCAGCAGGTATGTGAATGAGCTTGAAATCAAAGAGAAGGATGCCCTGAATCCAACGATTGATAGTGGCATTAGGCTGAAGATCTGGATCGTTGAGCATGCCTTTGATATACTTGGCATCCACCTCCACATGCAAGTGTTTTACTCCTGCAATGTAAAGGCGAAAATGACGAAGTGCTCTGAACAAACCATATAATTCTAGCTTGGGTTGACTGTAATTTGCCTCTCTATCATTCATGGGAATAGAGCCATAGCGAGCTGGACGCTTCCTTCCATTTTCATCAAGCTGGGAGAGGATAAAACCAACAGCAATCTTGCTGGTATCAACTGAAAGAACGACTGGGTTGTGTGACGAATAATTATAGGGTGAAGTGCTGGTGCAGAAGATACTGCATGCTTCAGAGCATCAAATGCTTCTTGTCTGCGTTCATCCCATTGAAATTCAGCTCCTTTGCGATACAATTCTGTCAAGGGGCGTGCAAGAGCAGAGTAATTGCGGATCCAAATGCGAACTGTGCCACATAGACCAAGAAAACTGCGAACATCTTTGGGAGTCTGGAGAATTGGCCATTTAAGAATCTTGTCCACCTTGGTACTGTCAGGGAGACGACCTTCTGGGCAGCATACTTGTCCGACAATCACAACTTGAGGACGACATAACTGAGTCTTCTTTCCAGAGAAAGTTCCACCAGCATGACCAACTCTATGCATAATGCGATGAACGTTAATGGCATGTTCCCATATAAATCTACGAATGCCAGGGTTGCCAGGAATGGTCTCTGGGTTGCCATCTGCATCTTCATAACGAGAAGTAGGTCCTTTGATTGGGAGGTCATCAACAAAGATATTGGCAATATGCGGAATTTCGTCTTGCAAGATGAAAGTCATGCAATTCTGGAATTCTGGAACGGAATTGGTGAATCCCATAGGCATAGAAGTAATCCTCAGAAGTCCTAGTGGCGATAGAAAAGAGGTAAGGTCACGACTGTCAGGGTGCACTTTTCGAGCATCAAATCCCCAAAAAAGATCAAATACAGTATAGCATTGAGAACCAGCAAATGGCTCCACAAAGTCGTCAAGGATAGGTGGTACTCCTGAGTCTTTGATAGTGACTGCATTTAGTGGCTGAAGATCATGGACGATGCGAATCTTGCCATTCTTCTTCTGAACGCAAAACCACTTAGAGCGATAAGATGACTGGCTAGGCTCATAGACTCCAGCTTTGATTTTGTCTCTGAGCAATTCTATGACTTCATTCTTGATTCCAGGAGGAATAGGAATGTTCTTGTATTCCCAAGGGACATGTGGGAGAACAGGTATGACGTAGGGAGAGAAGTAGTCTTCTCTGAACGTTCCTCTGTCAGTTTCCTCGAAGGCAAGACTGCGCTGATTGAGTATCATGATGTGAGCGAAAAGCTTTTCCTCTTCTGGCCATAAGAATCCATCAGAGTTTAGCTTCATTTCGTCATAAAGGCGCTCCTTGGTGAGCTTCGGCGTGGGAATGAATTCTGGGGGAAGGACAGGAAGGGGTGGGAGCGAAAGGAGTGGGTCTTCTGGAAATGACCGAGTGACACGTGCGTCTTCTGGGAATACTCCAGGAACAGGTTTGACTTTGCGATCAACACGTTTGTAAGCTCCAAAACTCGACCAATCGGGTGCTGGTACAGGTATAGGGTCCACAATGTCTATCATGTAACTAGGGCTAAAACAAAAAGTGTTCAAAGAAGGAAAGTGCCGTGGTAGTTTTGCGTCATCTCGGACCGAATAGGATAGGGATGAGGTCGAAAGTTTTACAAGGGGGGAAGGAAAAAGATCAGATAAGAACGAAAGGGGAACATAGACAATAGAAAAAGAAGTTGGTATTAGAGTAAAGGAAGGAAAAACCGGATAACATAGAAATCTAAGAGGCCGTTTTGTACAAGTAATAGATATATAACAAGAAAGAAGAAAAAGGGAAAAGGTGGCATATGGTCCAAGAGCGCTGAATGGAGTGTTAAGTAAGAAAGGAATATAGAAATGTATCACCAGCATCTACCTCAAACTTCAACTGTGGCACTAGCAAGTACCTCAGTGCTGGTGGTGAATGTGGATGCACTGGATGGATGAGTTGTCCTGTTGTGGAGGTGAATAACCTCAACACGTTCTCGTCGACAATAAGCGCGAATACGAGGGAAGATAAAACTGTAGAAAAGGGTGAGGACAAGTAACACTCCCACCACAATCTCGATGATGAGAGCTTCTTTAGTAATATAAAACCCTTCGAGCCAGGACATGTTAGATGCTTGTAATGCTCGATGTAAGCGTTTAGGATGGAGTGAAGATGTGTTAGAATCGGGGTAGAATTTCTGGCACTGGTGTGAATAATCGATAATGGCTGAGCTGATGGTGACGTGGGAAAATGATGATAATGATGCATGGAAGTTCGAAGATAAGGAGTAATATCGGATGATATATTGATGGAAGGTTGATGCTCCACTCCTATTGTTGTGGAGAAGGATAAGTGAAGGGGCGGTGAGGATTCAATCTCCCTTTCATCCTCTTGACTATCATTGCGAATAGTATGCATGAGTGTGCGATTATGGTGCATGAGTGTGCGATTATCAGGAGGAAGTGACGAAGCAATAGTAGCATTGGTAGAGGATGGTGATGGGGGTGAGTCACTGATATTTGATGGTAACTGTTGACGCGAATATGGGGGTGGTGATTCAGAATCAGTGGATGAGTCATCATTAATTAATCCATTTATATGATTGTGTATCGGCTCCGAATCGGATTCTTGTATTACCTCCACCGTCACATTGACTTGACCATTCATATCACGTGATGGAGGTCCATTTATATCTTCATCAGTGGGAATTGGAAATGACTCTGTTTGAGGAAAGAAGCAAATATGTGCAGTTCCTGAGTGACTGATAATAGATTGTGCTCTTCCAGGACCATGATTCTGGTCAAATCGCAAATGAGCATGGAGTAGGACATAATCCGCATAAAGGTTGTGGTTTTCATCGAAGCCATGGTGTCCTCTCATGACATAGTCTGAAGTTATTGAGAGTGAGCTCATGTTGTGACAATATTGAAGGTTGTTCAGTAGACCAAAAATAGCAGACCTTTCATCTTCCCTGATTGAGCGAATATGGTCAAAGAATGTTTCTAAGGTACTGGCATTGGGGATAGGGATGGAGGCTTCAATAGTTTCTTCTAGACGAGTCTCCAGGTCTTCCAGTGCTCTGAGAGTACTAGAATTTTCGATTGAACCAATTGGGGAATTATCTGGAACAGGCACAGTTTCTTCTTCTGGGGTGACACTTTCAGCAGCAGTTTCCGATTCATCGGTATTTCCATCTAGATCTTCTCCATTGAAGTCATAGTCCGTGACTAAGAAGCTGGATACTGTATCGGATACTCCAGATACTGGTTTGACATAGTGAATAGGACGATGATCTGATGATACCTTGACTTCCAGAGCAGGGTTTTCGATTTTGCCATCCTTTCTGAAGACGAGATAAGTGCCATTAAGTCTCTCTTCAATGCTGACATAGTTCCCATGCGTCCATGGTCGTCCAAGAAGTAGATCATATCCAGTGTCTTTCCCAACAAAGATATTGGCATAGGTTTTGACTTCTCCGCAGTATAAAGCCACATTGTTGACTAGACCATCAAGTCTACCAAATCCTCCATTGGCATCTTTGACTACAGGTCGAATACTAGTATCCATGGGAAGGCGAATGAGATTTTCCCAAATAGTGCGACTGACTATATTGAGAGCAGACCCTGAATCAACAATTGCTGAAATAGTTTCGCCATTAGAGGTAACAGGGACACGAATGAGGTCGGCATGAGTGATGGCAAGAAGTGATTCAGCTGTCAAGCTTTGGGGCTTGTTGTCTAGTCCAAAATTAACGCGCTTGGGTTTCATCATTTCTTGGAGATTCCGGGAAACTTCTTTTGATAGACCAATGATATTACCAATAGATAGTGGGATAGGGGTGCTGAGAATTTGATCAATGATGGCTTTGGAGTCAAGATTCTGTGAAAGAGTAGATGAAGTCTTGAGCTGTTTCTTCTGTTTATCGGCAGGGGGATTCTTCTTGGTGTTTTGGGAAGCATCTTCCATGATTACATCGTCATTAGTGGGATCAAAGATAGGCTGTGCAATATCAAAGATGTGTGGCTTTGATGGGGCAGGTGCTATGGTTGGAACGGCAGGCTTCTCTTCTTCTTTCTTCTTTCCTTTTACAGCTTTGGCCCAATCTGGTTTAGGAGGAATGTAGACACCATCAAAGACTTGCTTGCGCTTCTCCTTAGACACTCTGTCTGGACGATCCACTGCATAGACAGGCTCTTCATCTGAATCTGAATCAGAGTCAGCTACTTCAGCAATGGACATAAAAAAAGTCGTAGTGAGGAGGTTAGACTTCGGGATAGTGCGATGTACAGCAGTTGCTATAGGTTCCTCTCTTGATCGCATGATTCTAGACCCATCAGACATGACAAAGCGACCAGTGTCATCCTTCTTGACAATTCCCTTTGACAGTAAGTCAAGCATATCTGCACATTCATTGACTCCATGACCAGTTTTTCCGCATCCATAGCAAAGGAAGGGAACACGAGGTGCTGTAGGCAGAGTGGCAGTGGGTGGAGCAGTAGGCTGAGTGGGTAAGTTGCTGCTTCCTTGAGAGGATCGAGATGGTCTGGCTGACTGGTTCATGAAAGTGGGAGGGCAAAGTATAAGTCGAGCATCAGTGTCAAGCTTGATAGCACGATAGTAGAGCAGAGGATAGTTAGGATCTTCAATTGTCATAGAACCCAACTTCTTGATAAGGGTTTCTACTTCATCCTGTTTGACAGCAGTGTGCTCTTCTTCGTCTAAAGAGTGAAGGGTTTTCTTCGACTTGGAAGGACTCAACAACTTTCTCTCTTTCTCTGTCTCAGAGGTGCGCTTTTTTTCTTTCTTCTGCTTGGTGGTTTTCCTGATATAACGAGGTGGTTCTTCCTCTTTATCAGAGTCAGAAGAATCATCCGAAGAACTGGAAGAGTTTTCTGAATCCGAGTCTGAATCCGAATCATCAGAGTCAAAATCTTCATCATCAAAGCGATCTCTGCGAAGGACATGCTCTACAGCCTTGACAACATCATCAAAGACAAAAGGCTGGGAGAGATCAAGGGTAGGATCTCTCTGTAGAAGTCTATTTTCAACGCGATGACGAAGGGTTTTGGGTAGTCCTTTCCAGAAGAAGCGATTGAATACGTCCTGAGCGATTTTGGATTTGGCAAGAAGCCATCCTCCAACACGAACATACTTCCTCATGTAGCTCTTGAAATCGTCCAGAGAGCCCATTTTCTTCTTGTGCGAAGCATCGACCAGCTGTTTAAGATGATGCTCTTTAAATTTGGCCTCTGCTTTTGCAGCATCAAAGTACTGGAGAATTTCGTCTTTGAGACTGTTCCATGAGGGCGTAATGAAGTGCTTCATTCCTTCAATAATTTCGCGAACATATGTGGAGCAGTATTGGAGAATGCTTGAGCATTTTTCATCGTCAGCAGTGACATTGTTTGCATGACAGATACGCTCATAGTGGAGAACAAAATCCCTGACACGAGTATAGTCTCCCTTGAACTTCTTAGGAGCATAACGAGTGCCAGGAATTGGCATAGTGATGACTGAGAGAGTAGTAGGTTGATTCATGGTGAAAAATATAGGGGGTAAACGCGAAGCTTGCTGAGTAGAAGCTGGTACAGAAATTGAGTTACTGGAAGAGAGGGATGGGACAGATAAAGCGGTGGGTGAGATAGAAGGTGTAGATGATAAATTAGACAGTGATGGCGATGAAATGGTTGGTATTTAGCTTGAAGGAAACCACCCCTCGCGGTGGGCTCCAATTGTCGATGATGAGAACTGTTGTTAGAAAACCACACACAAAACAAACTAACACACAATCCTCCCAGATTCCACGGAACTTGTTTATGGGCTTTGCCTCCTAGAACAGTGGAGTGGTCTGGTTGTTCGTGGGGTGGTACGTATAAAGATCCTTCAAAGTAAAACCCAGAGGTGTATGAGTGTGGGTTTTGAGGAGGAGGGATAGTTGAATTTATAGAAGGATAGGGGCTTTGTGACGAGTATAGACGAGCACTACCTTGCTAGTCGTAGCACAAGGTAGGTTTGAGAACGACAATATGATGAGGTTCCCAGTGATAGCAGGCTCCTGACGCACAAACTGTAGTGCTCAGAAGGACTCTAATCGAAAGGGATGACAATGACTTCAAAAGTGGGAAGTGACGATGACAGCAGTTAACAGTGGTAAAAGTGGGAAGTGTTGTGACCACACTGGATCACAAGTAGCAGAGTAGTGAACTTGAGAGTAGAGAAGAAGTCTGGATTGGATTTCTTGTTGTTGTTTTTACAAGGTAAAATACAGGGGTTTATATAGTAAAAGAGAAGTAGGCTATGCACAGTATAGCTGTGCAAAAAGAATGAGAAAGAATATGAAGGAAGGAATGTACGCTGACGAATCCTGCGTAGGTAGTACAGGATAAGATTGTCAAAAAAAGAAAAGAAAGGGATAGAACAATAAATGCTGTGAGTAATGTCACAGGTTTGTACAGCCATAAAGTAAAGTCCAATAGCAAAAAGAGAGCAGGAAGATCATGATGTCATGGGAAGATGCAGTAAAAAAGGGCAAGGCAAAACGCTATCAGTATCAACACAGTTCCTTTATTGTCAGTCAGGCATTCTAAAAAAATATGTGTCCATAAAAATGATTCAAAAATCAAAAATAATCGCACTGTAAATGAATGTTCTCTGAAGAAAAAGAAACTGGAGCCACCGGTCCACCACCTAGTCCAAATCTGACAGTTCCATGGCCTTACCAATGGACTGGTTGTGTTGGACCACCTGATCAAACGAGGGAGGGAGAGGAGTAGTTCCAATTTGGAACAAGTGAGTCCCAGGCAGCGTGTGGTAGGTGTAGCTGTAGCGAAGATAATGGACAAATGATAAGTGTACCCAAGTGAATGGGACAGCGATGAACATGGGCGACGCAAGGGGATGAACCTTCTCCAGCTCAAAAACTACCCACCCACGCTCCAACCAGGCAAGACGAGCGACCGATGTTTTGATAGTACATGATGGCAGATCAACGTCATGAAGATGGACCTGTTGCCCTATTTGGACCGGCCGCCGGGGCTTTGCTGATATCAGCAGTGGCACGTGGTAGTCTACGGATCGGCGACGGGGGCGGATAGGAAGTGGTGATATCAGAAATGGTGGGGGTTCAAATAAGATGAGGAGGAGGAGGGTGGAGGTGATGAAAAAGTGGATTAGAATGGGGATCCAGAAACGGCCGTCAGGTGAGAATAAAAAGGAGAGGAAGGGGCCCATGGTGGGGCTAGGCAAAGGAAGGGGAGTAAGGGAAACGACAAAAGCGAGGGCACAATGCAATGTGTAGCCAGTGGCGATGCGAAAATTTTCCGAAATGCCGAAATGCGGAAAGTATCGAATGGAAAAGCAAAGGTGAGCGTGACTGGATTGCCTAATAGAGGTGGTGCTAATCAGCCACAAGTTCGAAACAGGCAATATTAATTACTATTCCATGTGGCACTGTGCCTGTGTGGCGTAAAGGCGAGTCTTTTTGAATATTCACTTCATTATTGACACCTGTCCATGCTACCAATCAACTTTGGTGCATGACAGCGTACAACCACTCACTCTCAGTGTTTGGTAGAATATGCTTTGTCGTCTGCGCCCTGCAAGACTTGTCATCAATTTCAGCCTCATGTGATAAGTTGATGTCATGGTCTACAGGCTGACTGGTAGACTCCTCTGGGGAATCAGGCTCGACGTGATGGCAACTGGTAGCTGATCTCAGTTCCATACGCTCATTGTACTGTGCAAGGAGCCACCTGAGACGGTCATCATGTCCAAGTGGGGCTGTTCTTTGCTTATCTCGAGCATTGGGGCGGGATTTTTGAGGGCTAGTAAAATGTTTACCTAGCAAGGGGTGAAATTGACGTTGTAGACGGGTGGACATGCGGGTCAAAAGCTGCTGAGTAGACAGGAATTCTGCTTTAAGGATAACTATAAAAGTAAAAGTTATGTGCACACCAATGGCATAATGTGGTGGGAAATATCCCACCACATGGTCACCATTGAAAAGATCATTCCCTCAACTCCCTAGGTCATTGCATCGCAGAGGGAGCACAGATGGTGGCGGAATGATCTATCAGAGCTTCATGAATGTCTTACAGAGCATTTCGGGTCAGTGTTGCTTTTGAAAATTCCATATATATATATATATATGCCTAGAACATCGCGCAAGGGGGGCCTTTGAAGCCCCATTTGTATAAACAAGGAACCCCCTTTCAATGCCCTTACGTCAGTGTTCAGGGTCCTGCCTAAGATGGTCAGGCCCATCTGTTTGCTCCTTTTTTCTGGGCAATGGTTATAACATAAACAATAGCTAAATACATCAAAACTTAAAGCCATGTAGGCTAGCTAGCTAAAGCTGCTTTCTACAAGACATCAATTATCCTGAATTAGTTGGTCGGAAAAGCGATCCCTAATAGCAGTATAATGATCCATTTCGGACTGGCTAATGCTCGGAACGAGTTCTTGCAATGCCAAATCAAAATCTTGCTCCGTAACAATGACATCCGTGTCAGAAGACGTGGCATACTCCATCAAGTAATTTTGTAGTAGAAATGGCTGAGCATCTAATGTCTGCCTTGATTGACCTACAATAATCATCAGTCAAATATGATAGATCAAACATTAGGAACCCACACCTATTTTAGCATCAAGATATTCTACTTTTCTTGACATAGCATTCAGCATCGCATCCGAACAAAGCGCGTAGAAGTCAGCGCCTGTGTAATTGAAAGGACATCGGTCGGCCACTGATTGCAAATCCAAGGAAGGATCAAGGCGGAATTTTCGGGTGAGAGCCTGGATGATATCCAACTGCGTATCATGTGATTCGCTAAGACCGAGATATAACAAACGATCAAATCTAGAAGATAGGTTCTTGCGTAAACGTTTGATTAGTGTTATCGGGTGCAACTCACCTGCCAGGCCGAAGCAGAGCAGGATCGAGTAGATCCGGGCGATTAGTTGCTCCAATTACAAAGATATCAGACCCAGCGGGTCCTTGAGACATCCCGTCCAACTCGGCTAAAATTTGACTTACGATACGGTCCATAACACCACCCGAATCGCCAAAATTCCCTCTTTTTGGGGCTACTGAATCGAGTTCGTCAAAAAATATCACGCATGGCTTGGCGTCCCTAGCTTTTTGAAAAACACGACGGACGTTCGCTTCTGATTCCCCGATGTACATGTTTAGCAGTTCAGGACCTTTGACGGAGAAGAAATTCAAGGAGCATGACGTAGCCACCGCCTTCGCTAACAACGTTTTCCCAGTTCCAGGGGGACCATACAACAAAATACCTAAATCAACTGAAATCAAAACACGCAACATGGCAAGCTGAACATAGTTGCCTGAGCGCTTCTTCAAACCATCTGAAAATAATTCCGGATGATGAAGAGGTAGTTGGATAGTATCCAAAATATCATTTTTTATAGATATCAGGCCACCAACGTCGTCCCACGACACATCTGGTATCTTGGGTGTGCCAATATTTTCTGAGTACAACTTTCGTGCCGTTTGAAGTGATGCATCCAGGTCGGCAGTGGTGGTAATCGGAGCCTCACCGAGCGAATGGTACACCCTACATTTAAGGTCAGTGCTGCCACTTGACTAAAAGGGTGATTTACCTTGCGTGACCTAATCGCCTTTCCGACACAACTTCTGTGTATCTGACAAGCGCGTACAGGTCAGAGGCAACGAAAGCAGCTGTTTGTACCGCTAGCCCTGATATATCAACGTCGGGGCCCAACGGCATGCCATCAGTCTGGAATTTTAAAGCTTCATATCTATCCGGTTCGGGTGGAGCCTGTATTCTGGCTCTGCTCAGTGCAAGAAGCGACTAAAGGCTGTTAATGTACCTCGAAAACTATCTCGTGTTTAAAACAAGACAGGATACCAGGAGCAAGCCGCGTGGGTTCGCTGGTAGTTGCGAATACAATGACAGATTGCCCTGATGATTTCCAGCTTTGCTGAAGACTGACGAGATGTTCGTGCAAAGTAGATTCCACAATAATTTCTACAGAAATTTAGATATATAGTTATCATCGAGCATGATGTGTATGCCTACCTTTTGCAGGCTCTCCAGATTGAGTTGCCTTAGTTAAAGCGTCTACGTGGCGTAAAACCAAAATGCAAGGAGCGCAGGAAGCTACCCTCTCCATCCGTGCACTCAAAGTGCCTGCTGTGAGAACATCCGTCTCGCCAACAGTGTCGAAGCAATTGATCTAAAAATGATTTGTTAGCACCAACCAGAGCCCGCTTTATTAGAATCGACCTCATAAAGTTGTAATCCAATTTTTTGAGCAAGCCAAGCTGCAACAGTGAACTTCCCTACACCTCTGTTACCTTTGAGCAGAAAAGAGAGACTAAGCCCGTAGTCAATGGCTTCTCTGATTGTAGACGCATTTGATAATTTTAAAACGTTAGAAGAAGCTCTTGCCGCCCCAGGTAAGAATGGACCAGATTTCGGCCAGCCTAGGTCTTTCATTTGTGAGTGAATGGTATCATATATGTACTGTAAAGATCCCCTCACCACATTTGAAGTAAGGGGTAATGTCAGGTACTTGACTGTGTGCCAGGCCAGCCTGAATGATCCGAGTCTCATTAGCATCTACCCAGCATCCAAGTGCTCCGCTCGCGATTTCCGGATATGTATAGAGTGGGTCAGCCGACCCACTAGTGAACTTGGCGTAATTGATATGGGTGATCACGAAGAATACTAGCTCATTGCCGCGAGGCGCAAAAAATGAATAGAGCCTGTCTGGCAATCATGAGGTCAAAACAGGGTAGTTCCAAAATTACTTACGCCGGATCTGACATTTCGTCTTCACCAAGATTAGACGAGTAGCAAGTGTCGTCCGTGTCGATAGCCACTGCTATTAAATCACCTTGCTTCACCAAATGTCTCGTGCTTTGGAAGTATGTCTTAAGGGCGCGGAGATAGAGAGGCTGATAGTGGTTTCCTGTCGAGAAGAAGGATGAAACCCGTTCTATGGTGATGCTTTCGGCAAATGGGGCATTGAGTGGTGAGTGACTATGGGGGACAGCGCGAACTGCGACCTGGCTAGAAGCATCCAGGCACATATTGTGGAGTAGCAATGGGGACGCGAAGACAAAATCACTATTGAAATATGAGTTACTATTTTATGCAACAGGAACACTTCCTTACGGAGAGGTTACTAAGTCGTCCAGAGCGGAAACACGAACCAATCTAGATCTAGAACAATCCAAGGGATGAATGATTACCTATTAATCAGTCGATGAGTCGCATTGACAGGAAGGTTCTTGACAGAAACGTACCCAATCACCACTGAGTATGCCAAGTTTCCCCAGATCAAGGGTTCGCAGATATATGGAATGCTCATCGTCTGCCAAGAAAATAGGCTGTCTCAAAGGTTTCATACAATAGGTCATATCGGCCAATGGGATATCTTAGAGGAAACATTGATGAGCGCACACAGTCAACAGAAATATAAAATTAGCTCGTACCTTCTGAGGAAATAAATAATGAAGTGGTCGTTGCAGCGTTCACTGTATTTGAGAGAAAACTCTCGCCAATTTCAACCATCTCTTTGTCACAGCCTTCATCATCGCCATGCTGGATTTCTATGGCTCGGCCTTGAGCTGACCCTTCTCCAGGGATATTCGTGAAAGTCACGATATACCGCGTATGATGCTTTCTAGCGAACCCTTGCTGGCACGGCTCTACCATGTCTACGCGATAAGGATAGAACTTCGCCTGGTCATGACCTGTTCCACACTCTCTATCCAAGTTAGAAGTGAAGGTAAAGGTTTGGCCCTCGCGAATGATGAGATCGTCCTGACAAAACCAATCATCAAGAACGTGTCCTTGATTGTGCGCGAGCTTATATGCCTCAATCGTGAGAGCTGTCACAACAACTTCTGCGACAAGTACTGGTTGTGCAGTATATATATGTAATGAGCGTGGACTGTACGCCAGAGACGAGAAAGCTGGAGAAAATATAGCGCCAAATGTATTTATCCAATGAGAGGGGATGACGACGTCAAACACCTGGATAGAGAAAATTTGTGAGTGGCTCTGCGGTCATACAACCGATGAATGAACGGACAGTCTCGTCGTGTCTTGCCCAACACACCACTGATCGCAGTCCCACACGTTGAAGCATATCTATCTGTGGAGCTGATATCGATATAACGATGCGCTCCTCTCCAAGAGTAGACAAGGAATTCCACATAGCTGTGTTCAAAAGAACGGTGTCGAACCCATCTCGTGTGCGGCGGTCGTTTGCGGTAGAGAATGTCGACTCTGCCACATGGATATGGTCAAAGAATAGACTCATATAAGATATATCTGGTGGATATTTTTGCCGATGGACCTGTGTTCAGTCTGAGTGTCTGAGTTTTTCTCTGATGGTGAGTAACTCACTAACTTAGCCTAAGAGGGGCCTCGGCAAAGACCAGGGCGCGGCTAAGTTGTGCCAGCTTTGACGCTCACACTTCACAGTGAGGAGAATTTAATTACTCCGAAATGTTTGTCAAAATGCGTTGGAAAAAATGATATTTGGATCAACATTTGAACTACCTTACATTACAAATTTGCTATGGATATATAATAAATATAATACTTATTTCCTTACGAGTTTCAGCCATGGGTTGAACTAGAAATGTCGAGGGATACAAAAGTAATTGCGAATAATAATAATTTTATTGAACATTTCGGATACATAGCATGACACAATACAAATTACTTATTTCAGGTAACAAAAACAGCTAATTTTGAGTGGTTTCAAGAAAAATAGGTCTTTAGTCAGCTGTGAAATACATTGTCCGATGGTCGCCCACTTGTTGGGCAAGCCATTAATCCTATAACAAATGTGTCAGATGAATAGTAGGAAATGAAATGAAAGAGAGATATTTACACGAGAAAGGGACATAATCACAACTGTATCGGGGGTCATTTTCCAACATGCATACTGACACATGACCCAATCAAGGTCAATTGCTTCGAGTGTAGGATAATAAAACTGAGTGAAACTCAGCCGCTGCCCGAGAGGCTATAGAAACGACTTTATTATTTATCTAAGTGAAACTACAATAGATGTTAGTTTAAGGTGATCTCTAATAAATGTAATGTAACATACCTCAGCCGCTGCCCGAGAGGCTATAGAAACGACTGAGGTATTCCTATACTAAACCCCCTACTACTTATAGTCGGAGGTGCTACTCGCTACAGTATAATGACTCCTAGGAGAACAATGGTTACTCCATGGAGTGGTGGCTATACTCCATGGAGAATAATGGCTGCTTTGGCAGAGACTGAAAATATATTTTATATATCCAGGTACTGGAGGTTTACACCTGTCTCCGGTGGGGTAAAGTAATACCTGGCTATTACCTAGGTGAATTGATGACCAAGCAAGCATACTGCAACTTAATCAAAAGTGCACCTGCAAAATAACATAGTACCCTTGGACTAAATACAACATATTTGGAGGGACCGGTACACCTTTGTTCCCCTGAGTCTTGCAGACATTGTCAGAGCAAACATTGTTTTCGTAGTATTCCCTCCCAGGCTGTTTATACCATTTATCGAGTAGGAGCTTGCATATTCTGATGGCTGGGGGGCAATCAATGTGGGTGTAACAACCAAAGTTTGTATACTCTGGTGCACAACATGAACAAGCAAAGAGTAGTGAGTGGAGGAGAGGATAATCTCCCTTATGATAGGACTGAGTTTGTTGTGGGTAAACAACAGGAGGACTCGCTGAGGAGTTGTTACGATACACAATTTTTAGACCTTTAATTTTCATTCTCCTCTTTAACTTTATCCTGTATTTTTCACACACTGTGCCATGCGGCACTTTCCATTTGTTCAAACTCCACTTTCTCATGCTACGCTGCCTTTATTCTTATTTTAGCTACAAGTCTCTCACGCAGTGGAGCTGGTCACATGGGCTGCACCCTCTGACATTATCAGCCACTGCTTTATCAACTGTATAGTACAACATGTACAAACAACCTGTAGTAGTATATATACCTCAATAGATCCAGGAGACTCCTCAGCGAGTCCTTCTGTTGTATCCTCACAACTAACTTGTTGAAGCCTAAAGGGTAACCACTCCCTCATCATCCTCTCTATAGCTTGTCTGAGTTGTGCGCCAGAGTAACAACATCAGGAAAAACCCTTTGCTATATAGCACTATATAGCCACCACCTATATATATAAACGCATTCATAGAAACTATAGTACTATCAGTGCAATCATAGCTCTTATAGCTCTTATAACACAGTAGTAGGCAAAATTTTAACGAAGGGGAGAAGTATCTATAATTCCCTCAAACTCTGGATTAATCTAATAAACTTGTTTAATAATAGAAAGAGGCCAAAAGTGTTTGGAGTCAAGTATATTATTATAGACAAGATACTATAAGTGCTCTTATAGCCTATAGCAACCTACATAGCTCCTATAGCTGTAAAGGTCATAGTTATAATATAGTTCAAGGTGCTTAAAAGGGCTAATAAATCATCCAGTATTAATTGATTATGTAGCCTGTATTAGTGAAATAGTAGTTTGTATCCCTGATACCCACAAAATAAGAATAATGATTTATCCAAGTATAAGTAGTGACAATGAGTAAAAAAATAATCTAAGTCCGTAAAAGGTCACAATATATAACACCTGTATAATACATTTTATAAGCTCTCATGGTGTAGTGGATAAATGTGATGTGTGGCTGTAGGTTGCTTAGTCACCCAAGAGCTGACTAGCAGATTGAGAGTTCAAATTCTGTCTGTGTTAATTTTTTTCAATCAGCCACACAACAATTTCCAACATCTATAAGAGCATTTATAGAGCTATATGAGGCTCTATAGATGGCAGAGGTTCTATAGCAGGTTTGACCACTATAACAGCTTTATGAGTACTTATAGTGCTATATAGCTACCCCCATTTTTCCTGATGAAACTCTTGGTTGTTACAGGAGTCTCCTGGATATAATGGGTATTTATACTACTACAGTTTGTTTGTACATGTGTACTGTACAGTTGATGAAGGCAGTGGCTGATGATATCATGGGGCACAGCCCATGTGACCAGCTCTACTGCATGAGAGACTTGTATCTAAAAATAAAGGAAAGCAGCACAGCACAAGAAAGTGGAGTTTGAACAAAATGGAAAGTGCTGCATGGCACAATGACAATGTGTGAAAATAAAGAAAGAAAGTTGAAGTGGAGAGTGAAAGTTAAAGTTCCCCTTTAAGGTTCGACTTCTAGGTGAGACCAAGTACCGGAGGTAGTAGTTGAATTTTTGGGCATAGATTGAAAAAGGGAATTAAAAAGGTTGTTGAATCCATGCCTCTAAGTTTTCTAGGAGCCAAGGGATTCTCAGAATAAAAGTCTCAAACAGCATCTCGGGAATTGTCCAGATGGGTTTCTGGTTCCCATGTTCTGTCCTTGTCTCCACAGCCCTTCCATAGGACTAGGAACTCTAATTTTCCACGCTTCAAGCATGCATCCACCACTTGTTCAACTTTGAACTCTTCTTCACCTTCCTGGGTGACTACAACTGGTCCGGGCCAGTCTATGTGCTGTCCCGGCAGCGGCCCTCTGTAGGGTTTCACACAGCTAATATTGACTGTGGGCACTACCCTCATTTGTTTTGGGAGTTCCAGCTCCACCGCATTGAGTTTGACTTCCTTCATCCAGTAAGGACTGCTCCACTTTTTGGTCGGTTTTCTGGACTGCCAACCTTTTAATTTTGAGTGGTCGGTATCTAACCAGACCAGGTTGCCAACCTTGTAACCAGGGGCCTTAGAGTGTCTACACTCTGCCCTGTCTTTCATCTGCTCTGCAGTTTTAAATAATGCCTTGCGTGTTTTGTCTGAAACGGACTTCATGCCTTTGGCTATGTTCTTAGCAGCCTCATTCTCGCTTTTTCCAGGTTCTACAGTCATTCTGGGGAGGTATGACCTTGTAACCTCAAATGGTGCTTTCCCTGTAGCCAATGACTGTGTGATATTATATGAGAACTGGGCTATCTTTAGCCACTTGGCCCAATCTGTCTGCCTGTCATTAATAAATATCCAGAGATACTATTTCAACTCCTGGTTGAGTTTCTCCGTTTTTCCATCAGTCTGCAGATGGAATACCATTAATAATTTAGGTTTAATGCCCAGCATCCGGCATAATTCTTTTGTGAATTTGCTAGTGAATTAAGGTCCCCTATTGGAGATAACTGTTATTGGTAACCCGTAGATGAACCATACAAAATCTATAAATAAGTCTGCTGTACTGGCAGCTGTAATGGTTTATTTGTCATCTACAAGAATGGGATATTCATTATTGTTGAGTGGAAGCTCGATCTTTTCTTTCTGCTTGCTTGGTAGGCTCTCCTTTAGCATAGACCCATCTATATCAGCTATATACAGTTCAGTATTCTGTGATGCTTATTAATTAAGCTGGAAACTTACCAAAATGTCTTTGTGCATACTTGCCCCAAGTCTCTCATATCTTTATGTTTTGCCAGTTGGGTTGTACCTTGCTAAAAAGCTCAAACCTGGCTTTGTTATTTTGCTCATGGTTGCAATTAAAGCACTCTGTTTCAGTAACCAGACACCCAGTTTGAGACCTGGGGTCCATAGACTACTTACAAGGACATGCAAATGGTTTCATTTGTATCTCTATGGGCAGTGAGCACATCTGAAAGTCCTTGACTACTTTTCTACCCTTGATTTCAGCAGCTCTGGGTATCTTGAGTTACTATTTGTCCCGGGTGAGTAAAGGACATCATACTCACTTTTGTCTCACTTTCTCTAATGGCCCATCAATATACCACTCCTCACACTTCACTTTTAGTTCAGCTAGCTCCTCCTCGCTGAGTTCAGTCAACATTGCCTTCAGGACACTCTGCAGTTTACCAATATAATCTGACTGCCCTGGCTTGACTCTGTAAAGGTCCCACATCCTCTTCTCCACCTCCTTCTTCTTCACTATGTTGAGCACTTGGTTCAGACTTAAATACTTTCCATGCCTGGCAACCTTGTGCCTGGGCTTTTTGTTACCACTATGGTTGTACAACCAACTCCTGACCCACTGCAATATTAATTGTAAACATGATGATGTACTTGGACAATTAAGTGTGATCATACCTCTTTCATGTTTGTTAAATCCTTCATGTTGGTTAGTATATGTCCTCCAAAATTTTCCCACTTCAGGCGGCCAAAGTTTTAGGACTCTTAGCTTGATCATAATCTCCAAACCTATGGGGCTAGTAGCTCCCTGGAGCATGGTATACCGTGGTACACTTTCAAGTCAGGTGGGATGTCCCATGAATGCTGGGCTAACCCATGAGTGCTGGGATATCCCAGCAATGATGATTGGGATAACCTGTGAGTGCCAGGATAACCTGTGAGTGCTGGGATATCCCAGATGGATGAATAAGATGATTATGCATATATACAATGCTAAAAGTGGAAATCTCAATATATTGTAGAGCATATGTTTTGAGTAGGTTATCCTATACCTTCTTATAATATCTTGCTTGGGACTAGGCTAACAATTAGATGATAAAAATTTCTTAGATTACTTTTATAGTACCACCTTCATAAGTTTTACTATATATAAAATAAAGAATTAGGCTTACTTATTTTCTGGTACAACCAAATCAATACTGGCTTCAAATATTTAAAGAGGGCTATGAGATGGTTTAGCCTTTGGGGTTAATTTTGTTTGGGAATTTTAGCAAAATGGCTGGTAATAAGAAAAACACTTATTACAGAGTTACAATACTGTTTCAACCTTAGGTTTGTTACAGTGCTGCCACCATAATAAACCAAACCCAATTTCTGCAACAGTCACACCACCTAATTTGGGTGATGAACTAAATGATGTAAAATATTTACTTGAGGTTCTGCCTCACTGTGTATCCCAGCTGAGTCAATAAACCTAAATTCTAGGTTTGGCACACATCTCAGCAACCAGTGAGCATATAAACCTAACAATATATTATATCATACTCAAAACATAGTAAATTTAAGGTCAAAATGATACAGTATATTGATTGACACCCAGATGTCAAACAATGCCTAGTAGCAACTACAAAAATCCAGAATATTGAAACAGATAAATTGTGGAATATATAATATATGGCATTATTTTAAAGTAATATATATATATATATTGGAAAATTGGCCCTAGGATGTTTTTAATCAGAGTTGATAATAGTACATATTGATTTTTAACTAAAATAGAAATAGAGAATAGCTTGTGAAAAAATCATAGCTAGGTTTCACTATATGGCAGCCAAGGATCTGAAAATAACTGTGATTGCAAAGTGTAATAGAATATACAAAAAACCTTAACCAGAGGTCCTTTTTGAGAAGTTGAGAACCATTAAGATAGGCTGACAGTAATATTGTGACAAATATACTTCTTGTGTGTTACATCCTGAAAGAAAAATGAATGACCAACTTTATAAGTCAAATATATTTTTGTGTGGGTGGACATATAACTACAAATAATAATATATAAATTCTTAGATGTGAAAAGTCCCCGTGCACTGTAGTTTATGAAGATGAGTCATTCATTAGATTGGAGAATATAATTGACTGAAACTATACAAATGTTGTGTGATATAATGATAACACTGTGATTACTGGATTACTGGGATGTTTTGACAGTACCTATGGGTTATCCCAGCAATGCCACGGGATGTCCCAACAGTACTACGGGTTATCCCAACAGTACCATGGGTTATCCTGACAGCGCTGTGGGTCATCCCAACAATAACACAGGGAATCCCAATCAGACTCTAGAACAACTCAGTAGAAGCTTCAGGAATCCCACTGGCATACTATGAAGGACAAGAGGAACATCAAAACCCCATAGGAACCAGCAGTACTCTACATTCATAGCTTAGCCTCAAAGCCTTGAAGCAGTGTGCCTATGCAAGACATGATTACTAACAGCTACAAACACCATAAAAAACACCTAGTATATCATCTCAAGAATTGTAACACCAGCTTTTTTACTATACAGGTTGCAATGTTTTCCTCCACAAAGTTACTTCTACCTCTATGATGCATTTTTAGTCTAAACAATGCTTTATGTATAATAACATATGCAGGTGAGTGAAAATATTGCGTGACAATACAATAAACTTAACATCAACATATTACAATATACCTTGGAAATATTGGTTTCCTTGCATGATCTTCAAGGCACCCAAGGAATACAATAATAAGAGAGAATTACAGTAGGTGTATACTGTACTATTTTGACCTAGGTTTATCATGCATCACAACCACTGATAAATACACAAACCTATCATTATAATATATCACACTTAAAACCCCACATATCTAATGTCAAAATAATACAGTATATTATTTACCAAAACTCTTTATACTTTGGGCATATACTCTACTGTACTGTTTCAACCAGGTGTTCAGAGGGGTGTGACATGTGACACTGAACTTCCACCCTGGTATGGTGATTTGTGTGCTGAATAGAAAGTATTCAGATCCATCAAGTCTCCATCCACTAATTAAGAAAATTTGATATTGAGTAAAGTTTTCAAATTGATTATCTGCCATGACTTCTTATATATGGCTGTTTATTCAGCGTTGTAACCCCATGACGAAACATCTTGAGTGTTCATTTTAAGGCCAACATAACTCATAACTGAACACCCAGTTGAAAGGTGCAGTGTTTTTTTTTACACCTAAGTCATAATATAGGTCCCCGCCCTTTGACTGCTCAGCAGACATGCATGTTCCTACAACCAACACTTCTCAGAACATAAGGTCTTGGCAAGAACACAATCTCAGAAAACTCACTATCACACCACATAGATCAGCATTGATTCTGGCATGTACAAATGAGTGTGCTACCTTTTGTAAGCAATGTTATAACATTTTGTTGACAACCCTATATATTCTACAACATAGCAAAACTTGCAAAACTTACTACATTTCTCATACACAAACTCTATAGATCATTTGTAGGCCAAAACACTAATTGTTGATTTCTGAGAAAACCACTTACAAACTTTATAAGCAATGTTATAATATTTTGTTGACAACCCTATAGGCTCTATAACATATCAAAAGTTGCAAAATTTGCTGTATTATTCATATGCAAACTTCATAGGTTACTTGTAGGCCAAAACACCAATAGTTAATTTGTGAGAAAACCACATACAAACATTGTAAGCAACATCATAACATGTTGTTGACAAGCCCATATGCTCTACAATATATTGAGTGTATATATACATAATCATCTTATTCATCTATCTGGGATATCCCAACACTCATGGGTTATCCCAGTCAACATTTTTGGGACATCCCATATGCTCTGGGATATCCCGGACTATGTTCTGGGATATCCCACCTGACTTGAAAGTGTACCATGGTATACCATGCTCCAGGGAGCTACTAGCCCCATAGGTTTGGAGATTATGATCAAGCTAAGAGCCCTAAAATTTTGGCCGCCTGAAGTGAATTTTCCCTGGCTTTATTCCGGGTATCATCAAGTGCACGTCCCCATTGTAAATATTTTGCACCCCAAAACTCTTCCAAGTGTATATTGAGTATTTCAATTTGGGTGTTATTAAACTGTACTGCAGGCATGATTAAATGTGGTACAAGTTAAAAAGTGAGATGCGTGTTTGAAGATGAGCACTATCTTTCTTTTTTCCGTTTGAGTGCAAATTTTCAGTCAATTGAATACCACATTCATCCATTCCAAGCAAATGTTCAGCTCTTCTGTCAGATCTGAGCAATAATATCATCGCCTTAACTCAGGCTCTATACCAAGCCTTTGGCTAAGGCCCAGAATGTGACAGGTGTCTCCCAGCTAATGCCTTCCCTGATATATTGCTTCTATATATGGAAATTTAGTTCTAGGTCCATTGAGTTAATTAGCCTTGTGAGGCCTAGGTGTCATAGATGCTAATGTAAATTAGAAGCATAGGCTCTATATTGATTGCTGCCTTCTGTCAAAAATATCTTGTATAAGCATCTTCAGACTGGAGTCTGGTTTAACAACATCATCTATTCTCCGCAGAATTATTTAGCATGGGCCGCAGCTCCTCCCAATATTTGGATCCAGTTTTACAAAGAGTAGATTGGAAGGAGTTCAAAACAAGCAGAGGTGTGCGTACAAAACAAGCAGAGGTGTGCGTACAAAACAAGCAGAGGTGTGCGTACAAAACAAGCAGAGGTGTGCGTACAAAACAAGCAGAGGTGTGCGTACAAAACAAGCAGAGGTGTGCGTACAAAACAAATAAGTGTGAAAGATCACATATCCCAATTAACTTTGTTAATACCCCGTCAAACTCCTCATAAACATGATATGTTCCCCATCCAAGGCATTGAACATTCTGTCCTTGAGCCATTGCTTATACCTCCAAGGAAGGTAAGTTCATTAAGTAAGCACACCCACCATTGTTAGTCACAAAATGCTTACATGAGATAATGGCTGGATTATTGTTCAGAGTATCTGCGAGTCCTCATGCAGGAAGAGGGGTGGTCCCTGGGAAAGACTTGCAGCCTTTGTTTAGTGAGAGAAGGAACTTGGCAATGCACAGAATGTTTGGTGAAACCAGAAGCATCATTGTGTTGCCATTGATGTTGGTGGAGCCAGTCCTTTTGGGCATGTCACCCATTGTGATTACTTCTTTGTCTTCCCATACTTCTCCTTCCTCATCGTCTGATGGGGCACCTGGAAAATTGCCCCAGGTACTGTCCCCCCAGGAATCACCCTCCGGCGAGTTGTCCTCTGCTAGACTGTGGTTGTCATCACATTCCAGCGCATTTGGTACCCGGCATGGCCCAGATAAATTACTGAGCCAGCTCTATAAAGCCAAGAAGGTTCAAAATGTGTGCCCACCCATTGCGCCACTCTATGAAATGGTGAGCATCCCTGCAGCATGACATGCAATACTCTGGTAGACAGATCCAGTGTGCATCACTTGCCTGTTAAATGGTGTAGCTGTCCCAACGCTGCTTGCTTGGACGTTCAGCTCTTGTCCAATGGGTTGTACCCAGCAAGTTGGGCTGAGGTCTCTAGCATTGTTTGCCCGACTTGCCCTTAGCTGGGTATCAATGTCTCACTTAATTGGAAGCAGAACCCCCTCAGGCAGTATCACTTGAGGATTTTTATCATGGACAGAAACTTGAACGTGTAGCACATGAAGTCAAAAAACCCCCATGATGATGTCCCATTAGCCAATGGCACAGCATTCTTGACAGCAAACCAACCATACATGCAGCACCTCAAAATTGCCAAAGAAAATAAGGTGGAGTCTACTTGTAATGACCACAGAGCTGTAAACCTGGCAAACAAGGACTGGCAGCACCTCATTGCTACCGGGATTGGTGCTACTGCCTGTGCCCAGCATGGAGTATTTTGCTTGGGTGCCATAGTGGATTTTCAGAAAGGTGAACAGTGAGTTACCCACAAATCTGTGATTGTGACAATTGCTCACTCTTCATAGCCAAGTGAACATGGACTATTCCCTGTGTCAGGCCTTGTCTTTATTGGCTGGGATTAACTCAGTCATAGTCCTCTACAATATAATGTGCCAATACAGTAAACACTTCTTGAAGAGGGTTCTTGAAGGTCCTTACCTTCAGGTCTCCAGTGGTGTATCCATATACAAGGGCATTAGATTATTTCATGTGCATGGACATCAAGACATCTGCTTCCCAAGATACGCCCCTAAATTCATCCCCAAGGCCAGGCAGGTTGATGGTGAGATATTAGAAAGACTTTGGGCTCCCCTCAATGAAGTATCTTGAAGCACCTGGGCTATGAGCAAATTCCATAGGCAAAAAAAATTAGACAATCATATGAGTGATTCCAATTGGAAAAACCTTATACAAATGGGTAGGTCCTGGGCTTCAATAACTCACCCATAATTATGACTAAGTGCATACTTAGTCCCAGCACTTTGCAAGAAGTTCAAAAAGGTTCAACAAGGCTTGCCATCAAGCAAGATTGCATTCAAAAACATCAATTCCACTGCAGACTCCAAGGACACAGAGGCCCGGATTGCCCAGGAAAAAAAGGCACAGCAAAACCAGCTGCATAAAGAAGACACCATGAATATATATGAAGTCTCTTTGGCAAAATTACCCAGCAAAGCAAAAATTCAGCTGCATTTATTGCAACAGGAAACAAGAAATGGAGTGGTTTAAGAAACTGCTGCTTAGTTATCAGTGGGTCTGAAGTTGGAAGAGACTCAGTAAGTCCCTTGGCCCTGGGATCCCGGGAATATATGCCTTTTAAATACTGATTAACTCTACCTAACAGGATACAGCTGCAAATGTATGCAAAACAAATTAACAAAAAGGCCACAACCACAGAAAAACTGGAGTTAGAGGAAAGGCAATAACGCCTGCTCTCCCACATAGATGCTTTCAACCTCAAGGTTGAAAGGTATCTAGGCAATATTGATGTTGCTGAGTTTCTTGAGGAGGTCCCCGGGTAGCCAAACTCCAACGAAGACAACAATGCAAAAGACATAAATCTGTTTGACCTCTCGGGTTCCTTTGATGGCGGTAATGAGCCTATTGAGAGGAGAAAATTGGTGTTACCCTCTAACTTAGGAAAAGGCACTTGCAAAATTGAAGGCCTACACCATCTAGTAAGCCAGGAGCTTACACTCCGGGAAGGTCAGGCCAACTACACCTTGCATCAGATATGTATCCTACTGGGTCAAAAGTTTTTTTTGTTCAGGATGAAGGTGAGAGCGGCCTGGGGCTCTCTCTCAGAAAAAAAGTTGAAGGCTTGGGCAGAGGTTACCCACATGGAAGCCAACATCAAAGTCCACTCAGCCATATATAAGAGAGCCCAGCATGTAACCATATCTCTGGGGTGCTGGGCAGAAATATTTAAAAAATATCAAGAGCTCAAACCAGACTACCTCAGAATAAGTACTCAGCTTATGAATCCCAATGCAACTGGACTCCACAACACTGCATTGCCATGGTTTTGGAGCATGGATTTGAAGGGTGACACCTCCCAACAGACCTGTATATTTGAATGTATGTGCTCCAGCCCAGTCACAGTTTCACAGTGTCAAATAGCTAATATTTAATCATAAAATACAGCTTACCAGGTTCACTGGCTAAGAGCAAAGGCCATGTACAATAGGTGGATAGAAGAAGACATTCTGGTGTGCCTCAAGGTGAAGCGGTCAGTTCAGTATTTTCAACATCAAGCTAAGCATTAGAAGGGTTTTCAAGATGCCAATGAAATGGAGGCTAAACCCGGTCATGTAGCATATGCAGAGAGGCAAATTAGGATGTGGAACCAGTTCTCAGAACAGGCAGAGGATTTATTCCAGAGGCTAGGCATAGTGGTTTGAGAAAACTGGAATAGTGGATCACAATTTAATAAAAACCTGGGGTCCATTATACTATGTAATAGTAGTCCAGTATTTCCAGGCGCTGAAGTAATCTAGAGTTCCCGGGCTTTGTACTAAATCAATGTTCCTAGACTTTGTAACAATTCATTACTGCCCAGGCTTTGTAGTAATATAAGATTCCCAGGCTTCTACTCGCTCCCAGTATCCAACTGCAGGGTGCCCGTGTTTTGCCCTTTTAATTGAGCAAGCTACTACAAATAGCTACAAACTTGCAGCAGTTATGTACCCAGATCAAGACAGTTTAGCTGCTATTCCACATCTATAACTGCATAACATAATCATGTGAAGGTACTGATCATCCCGGGGTCTCCACCCCACATATTGTATGTATATACTCCCTCATGTAATATGCAAAACATATTCTCTCACCACTGCAGGACAAAACCCCATGATTCAGCAACTCTCCACTGTAACAACCAAGAGTTTGTTACTCTGGTGCACAACTAGAACCAACTATAGAGATAAATGATGAGGGAGTGGTTACCTTTTAGGCTTCAACAAGTTAGTTGTGAGGATACAACAGGAGGACTCACTGAGGAGTCTCCTTGATCTATTGGGGTTTATATACTACTACAGGTTTGTTTGTACATATGTACTATACAGTTGATGAAGGCAGTAGCTGATGATGTCAGAGGGTGTAGCCCGTGTGACTAGCTCCACTACGTGAGAGACTTGTATCTAAAATAGAAAGAAAGGCAGTGTAGCACAAGAAAGTGGAGTTTGAACAAAAGGGAAAGTGCCGCATGGCACGGAGTGTGAAAACTACAGTAAAAGGTTAAAGAGGAGAATAAAAATTAAAGGTCCGAAAATGTGTTATTGTAACATCCACTAAATGCGGCAATATTCCCACTATCAAACTTGAAGTGAAAACCTGCCCCGGTGAGCTCCAGAATGGCTTCATTGTAGTCTCTTATGCTTGCCAATATATCATATCACTCTGCTTTGGAGAGACAATCTCGGTGTACTGGTATCTCCCGGTTACTGATGATAGAAAGTGCATTGAAGACTGAGCTCCATGTCTTTAGTACTGTCATTCATCCATATGGTCCTCAACTTGTACCAGCACCTCCCGGGCCAACTCATAAAGTGTAGGGTGAGCTACACACAAGATTGCACTCATGAGGGCCCTGGTCTCCACAAAGGATTGCAACCACAGTTCACCGGTGCCCGGGGCTGTAGATTTGTGCAAGGACCGGGAAGCTTGTGGAGCCTCTCCAGTTTTCTGTGGTGGAACTTTTATTAATCGTAATGTATAGATTATAACTCAATAAAACAAACTTCATGACCAAGTTGCAACCACGCCAGGGATAAATCTATCAACCCACAAGGAATAGCTGACATTTTGTGGGATTTTTGTAATATTTGGAAGATAGATTGACACCGGCTCTTTGAGGGCTTCTTGGAGTATTTGCTTTCCATATTTTGCTTGAGATGCTGTAGACTATCACACATGCTTTGCTAAATATATTAGCTTAATATAAGTATTTTGCTTGACCATGTAAATATATTTGATGATGCCAATATCTTTTGCAGGTCAATATTCCTCAGATATACTCTGTTTGAGCTTGTTGTTCTGGCCATTATTACAAGGGCCCACCTAATAAGTCTAATTGAAACTCAGCCGCTGCCCAAGAGGCTATAGAAACAACTTTATTATTTCCCTAAGTGAAACTACAATAGATGTTAGTTTAAGGTGATCTCTAATAAATGCAATGTAACATACCTCAGCCACTGCCTGAGAGGCTATAGAAACAACCGAGGTATTCCTATACTAAACCCCCTACTACTTATAGTTGGAGGTCATACTCGCTACAGTACAATGACCACTAGGAGTACAATGGCTGCTTTAGCAGAGACCGGGTTTATCCGGTTTTGTCACCACCTGCTCTGCATACAATGTCACATCCCATTGGATATTCACTACCTGGGTATTCATCAGTAACATCTTTCATGCAATACAAATGACTTACTCCTTGTGAGGTATGCAATCACTAACACCCTGGCTGCTCTCTCACATTTGCTAACAAATGTTCCTGGGAGTTTTGCATTCCAATCCCACTGGGATCCCAGCTCTGGCTGGAGGAGGTTGGGCCCCTCAGTATGCATGTGAATCAATGCTTGCTGGAAGTGAAATAGCACACACTGTGCTGCAAGTTCTGTAAACAGCAATTTCCAGCTTGAAGGAATATCAGAGGGAATAGATGGCTCAGGGGTCTGAGGACTTATGGCATTGCTGTAGACAACAAAAATATATGTGGGTTCTCTAATAAATGATTACTGGTCAGTACATGTTAGTTTTGGTGATTCTGCACCTAGTTGTGCTACCTCTATATTTTCATTTCTTTCTTTATCTATTGCTCTACCATTCAGTATTGATTGTGTTCTCTATTATTCCGCCTTTGTGGCTCCTTTGTTTACCTTTGTTTACAAAACATCGGACAGTACTGCAGAGTCCAATGCTTCCTATTCTCTAGTTACTCACATTGGACTCTAGGTACTGTATACCTGTCATACTCTCTAATAATATAGTTACTCACATTGGACTCTAGTTTCCAGTCCCTGATTGCTCTCAGCAAGTGGCTAGACACTTCCTTCAAGCTTTGTTCTTAATAGTACATTATATACATTGTCATTATATAATACAGCATTTCAGAAACACATTGTTCAAGCATATCCATGAATCTATAATTTAAGCGCTATGGCCTTAGAGAGCCTCCTGGCATAAGACACCATCGGATTTGGAAGTTATTGTTACGATACACAATTTTCGGACCTTTAATTTTCATTCTCCTCTTTAACCTTTTTCTGTAGTTTTCACACATTGTGCCATGCGGCACTTTCCCTTCTGTTCAAACTCCTCTTTCTCGCGCTGCGCTGCCTTTATTCTTATTTAGCTACAAGTCTCTCACACAGTGGAGCTGGTCACACGGGCTGCACCCTCTGACATCATCAGCCACTGCTTTTATCAACTGTACAGTACATAAGTACAAACACTCTGTATTAGTATATATACCTCAATAGATCCAGGAGACTCCTCAGCAAGTCCTCCTGTTGTATCCTCACAACTAACTTGTTGAAACCTAAAGGGTAAACACTCCCTCTTCATTATCTTTTGGCTTGTCTGAGTTGTGCGCCAGAGTAACTAACTCTTGGTTGTTACACTATATAGACA